>NC_137984.1:51760918-51927727 GCF_963924665.1 Micromys minutus | reverse complement strand
GAAGAGGAGGAGTTACCCTTAGAACAAATATTGGACTGGCTCCAAGAAAGACATCATAGTTATTGCTGAAAGAGGTCCAACCCCCTTTCCCCCTCTAACCTTCCTCTCCTATCTACTGTTGGGAGAGGATTAGAAGGAATTAGGGTGAAATAGGGTTGGAAAGGAAGAAGAGGTATAAGAACCCAATAAAATAGCTTTAAAAAATAGCCACCAACAAGCTCACTTTCAAGGCAGTAGGGGTTTGGAATTTCTAACTTAAACATTGGAAGTAAGGAGAGGAGGATAATTAAACTCACATAATAAACTGTTGCCAATTAGTGATATCTTTAAATGTCATGTATCAGACCTACCTCAATGATACTTGGGATATTTATCACCTTGCTATTGGGTAAAGCTCTACTGACTTTCAAGCACCTTCTACTACTGTCAGGGTAGAGACTACATCATTATTGTTACCGAACAACCCAGACCTTGTATCGACTGAGGTGTGTTCATGACAATAATGTAACCGGGGTATTTAATTTAAAAGCACTAAGTGAATGAATATAATCAGATTTCTGTGAAGCTTTTCCAGTGTTGAGAGTTGCATTTTGTAGCTTTTATTTTTAATTAGATTGGTTGTCAATTCTGCCTGACATTAAAATGGGCCAAGATCAAAGACTTAATTTAGAGTGAGAGTATGTTGGAAGACACATACTTGGTGATGTGGTGGCTTGTTCTCTTTGTCAGTTATACACATGTCAATAATCCACCTGTGGGTTGCATGTGGAATATTTCTTGGTAGGATGTTGTTCATGACAGGGGTTTGAGGGGGCTAAGGTATACCCATATGTCACATTAGCATAAGCAGGTCCCACCTGATGTGTTAGGCTTAACCCTGGCATTTGAATCATAGGACTAATGGGAAGAAAATGAAGTGGTGGGAAGGCTCAGCTGTGCAAGGGAAGCTGAGGTTTTAACAGCTGTACCGGCTCTCTCAAGCTGAGAAAGAGGATTGCCACAGGAGAGGGCCTCCAGGGGCTGCACCGGTGACATCTGCTCACTCTTTAGCTTCTTTTCTTTCCAGGTCTACCATACAGAATGCCAGGCTTTCTGCAAAAGCTGATTCCCTGCAGCCAAAGTTCGGGGTCATTTTCTTTCATTTCCACTCTGGTTTCTGTCTGTCACTAAGTTCCTGGCCCATGAATTATGCCTTTTAGTCTTTCCTCTGCTCAGTGAATCCTATTAAGGATGAAACCTGCTGTGTTCTTCTTCGGAACTGTAAAATGGCAAAGAGCCAATGCAGGATGGAATCCTTACTCCAGAAACTGCAGTTTGACTCTGTGTGAAATGAATTTACCCAGTGTCCTCTAGAAGACACTTGCTCATCACTGCAGCGTGCAGTTGTAAATTCCTCTTCATAAGCACACGTTCTAAATGTATAAAGTAAACATGCACAACTCCCAGATACCATGCTGTCAGGCCGCATTCCTGAAGTTCCATGAGTACCAAGCGTGTCCCATACCACTTCTCATTTGAGCAAGCAAATTGAAATGTATGAAAACGAAATCTGTCAAAAATGATAATCAACGGCACTCTTTTACGAAGTCCTCTTGGTTTAGAAGAAGGAAACAATGGATACTTCAGCTTCCAAGCTGCCTCTGAAAAGTCACAACATTTCAAGAAAGCTGTAGTTTCTCTATCACAAGTGCTAAAATAGAGAAAATTATAGATTACTCAAAATTCCCAAACTTTTCTACAGAAATTCCAACCACCAAGTGTCATAATTTTAGATTCCTTTTGAAATATAAGTATATCCAGCTGACGTATACATATACACACATAAATCACACCCATATTCATATATGTATATATATTAAGTTGTATGTATATCTACACACTATCCTGTTTCAAACACCAGTGCCCTCGATACGATGAGAATAACATGTGCCATGTATTCCTATGATGTTCTTGATTCTGTCAGATGAGAAAATATCCTTAGTGTGAGGACTCAACTAACTACATGTAAATAGCCATTTTACAAACAAAAAAGCAAGTTGAATAAAGCATCCGCAGCAAATGTAACAGCAGGAACACAGGGGAACCAGGGTTTTCATGGATGGCTGCTGTCCTTTCTGTAAGATCCACAGTCAAGCCCACTGTGAGTGGTGACGCTTGAGATGTACATCTTTACAAATTACCACAGAAGATGAAGTGCAGGCATGGACCACTGGCTTTCTTCTTTTACAACTGCTGGGGAGTTGGGGGGGTTGTCTGAAGCAAATCCACAGGTTCTTATTCTCTTGTCACTGACTTAATTAATTGTATTTCTGTGGCAACTGCTGAGTCCTTAATTGCTCATCTACATCCAGAGGCTGGTTGACACTGAGCGACCCTGAGACGATGCTTCATGTTTTACTATGCACAGAACAGAACATCACACAGTAGAAAACATAAAACTCAAGAAATGTTATGGTTTTATCAAAGATCTGGTAGTCTGGGGAGTTGTTATATTGCCCTATTAACTTAAGCATCCCCGTTACAAACCTACCCTGTCTGCAGCATTAGGAATATTTCACTTTAATTAAATGCTTTGGGGGAGGCATTACCTTATCATTCTTGGGCTTTAATTAAATATATTCCAACAATAAGTACAGAGGTTGATCTTTAGCTTATAAAGTTGAGATAGATCATAATGCTTTCTTTGAATAGGAATTTCTCATTAAACTTCCAATCTGAAAAAGAATTCTAGATGATTGTGGTATAAACTGGAGTCTGCGGACTAAAGCTTTAGGATGATTGAAAGCACCGACGGACATTTGATGAGTGAATATAAAGATGGCTCAGTGGTTAAGAGCACTTGCTGCTCTCAGAGGACCAGCTTTGGTACCTAGCGCTTACACTGAAACTCCAAACCATCTGCCACTCTATTCCAGGGCATCCAACATATTCTTCTGACCCACAAGAGACCATAGACATACAACACAAATAAAAAAAGTTCTCAGACTCATTGTTTTGAGGCTATTATTTGATTAGTATACTCTCAGTAATAGACCTTTCAGTGGGATTTTCATGATTGCATAGGGAAAGAAAGTCTGTCAGTAATGGATGTACTTCTTCCATAAAGGTTTTGCTCAACAATAAAACACTTCTTCATCATTTGTTTTTCTGCATAACTAATCAAGTGAAAGGCTGAGACCTGAAACTATCAATTATCTATCAGAGGAAGTCTGAGGTTAAGACAAATACGAGTTAATGAGTTTTTAGGACTATTGACTCATTATCGCCAGGAAGCTTGAACAGCAATAATGGCTTCTGGAGAGTGACCAAGGCAGTTACCCCCAAGAAGAGCTTTGGTTCTAGGCTCTTTCTGAGAATGTGCATTGAATGACCAGCGGAGTAAATTCATACAGCTTATGGGTGACAAGACTCTCCGAGTGCACCAAGGTAGAAGGTTAGAGAGAATGCCTCGGAGACCGTAACCATCTCTGGCTGAATTGTGAAATTTTTAAAAGCATGACAGAAATTTACACCTGTTGTGAGTCAGAGCAGAATTCAAAATGACCTGTTCAAATCGGGGCTTTATGATATATTCTTCTGATATCTTCAACGGTCTCATAGAAAAATGGAAAGAGAAGTGTAAGACACAGAAACCTGCTGTGCACTCTTCAGATATTCCTGGGAGTAGGACAGGTTGATGGGAAGCCAAGTGCACTGAGAAACAAAGGACCTATTTGTAACCCAGAAGCTTCTGTCTCCAAGAAGCTTTGTCCCTATGGGATCATGAAAGACTGGATAAAGTAAACAAGTTGTTTTCTGAAAAAAAAAATGGTGGAACTGGCTGATCTCTAAGTTCCCTTGGGGGCGGGGTGAGAACAAATTTTTTAAGACTTGATTTGATTTTGCAAAGTGAATGTCACATAGTGTAGACTGTGTGTGTTTATGTGTGTGTGTGTGTGTGTGTGTGTGTGTGTAAACTTTTATCATCAAGTATCCATGCAGCAAACAGCCACAGAGGTTATCCGGATGTGAATGACCTCACAGATAAGTGACCTCACAGTGATAGCAATGACTTTGTACCCTTATTCCTCAATAACTCTTCTACAGTCTGAGAACTATATTTTTAAAAACATGAAACTGCGTGCATTCATTTTATGTGTGTATGTATATATGTGTGTGAACACACATGCCATAGCATGTGTACAGAGGTCAGATGATAACTTTTAGGAGTTGGTTCTCTCCTTCTACCATGTAGTCCAGCTCTTCAGGCTCAGCAGAGGTCACCTTTTATCACTGAACCACCTTTCCAGGCCAGTTTCACAATAATCAGTTCATGTTATTTTTGTTTTGTAGATAAAAGCAACTATAAAAATAATATCTCTCTCTCTCTCTCTCTCTCTCTCTCTCTCACACACACACACACACACACACACACATACACACACCACAACTAAGAGTTCACAAGCCAAACTATTACATCTTTAAAGAGTAGAAAAAGAACAAATTTTGAGTTTGGTTGGGAAAAAGCTTACCTAGGACTCTTAAAGTGAGAAAATAAGAGCTGTTTAATGCTGCAAAGAGGGTCGGGGGAGGCAGGCATGACTCAGACATAAATTCTCAAATCACTAAATCATGTACAATAAAAGGTTAGGAAGAATGTATATTGCAAAGAAAAAAATGAATAGTTTGTGGTTAATTAGCTTAAATTAACTTGCTGTGTATCAGATTGGAACCAACGATGTAAATTTCAAAGTAAAGAATCAAAAGAATTTTGTGTTGTAAGAACAGTAATATATAGTTAAGAAAACTCTAGAACTCACAATCATTTTAGATCTCATTCTGAAAAATGGGAATTGCTTTTGTAATAGAAAACTGAATGTCATCTGTGGTCATGCATCTGTGACCATGCGCCCTGAGAGAACTAAATTTCTCTGACTTCAGAAGCAAATCACAGTCTGTGCTCCTCGGTGCATAGAAGGGAAGAAGTCCAAATGAATTCCAAGACCTTCCTTGCATCTAAGAACTGGAGGTGACAGAGACTGAAGACTGGGCTTTGGAGACAGCTGAGAGGCAATTCTGAGAGTGGCCCTCCAGCCTTTGTGTAGACAGAACTGGAGGATGTAATATTAAGAGGAAACTGTGGTAGATTGCAACATGTTTCATGGGCATTGAAACTACAGGTTCCCCATGATTTGCCTAAAATTGAAACGTGAGAGACACATTTCCATGAGTTGGCTTTCCTTTTACAAAATCAAAACACTTATATATGAAATAATGTATTAAGCCATATTGACTAAAGTAACATAATCATCACTGACTTTTCCTATTGATGATCCATTTAACACAAGCTTAGAAATTTAGTCAAGTGTCGTATGCAACCTTTTAATCCCAGTACTGGGAATGCAACCTCAGGTGCATCTCCTGAGAGTTCTGGGCTAGCCTGGGGTGCATAACATGACCCTGACTCAAAAAGATTCTTACATTGAAATACAATAAATGAATTTTGACTCAGAAAGGAGTAAATTGAATGTCCACATCCCAGAAACCATTTTGCACATATTTGGTATACAATACAGCTACTGCACGCATTGCTTGTATAGCATCTTGTGTATTACCACATCAGCATATTGATTAGTTTGTCTAGCAGATATTGTAATGTCTTCACTGCTGTACATTCCCCGAAGATTCCTTTAAGAATGGGACCCCACCTTTGTACCCCATCTACACCCCAAATTTTGAGTTAATGACCTGTGGAACACATTCTGTTGTTGCTTACTGATCCCTCAAAGGACTTTTTCTGTTCAAGTCACTATTCTACAACATTTTAACAAACTATTTAAATTTAACACGGCTTAGTAGGCAAATCAAACATTTAGAGGAAAGAATTCTACTCTTTCTTAAAATCACTGATAAAGACAACAAGTTACTAAGAGGTTTGCTATGTTATCTTCCTAAGCCAGCTGTGATTTGTAAGGCCAAGTATATTCTCCAACTGTGAGTGCTCAAGCTCAGAGGATGTATGTAGAAGCAAACAAAACCATCTCTCCTGAGCAGTGACTCTTCCATTCCAGCCAATTTCTCATTGGAATTAGAATTGATCCTGGGTTGAAGGGACAATCCATGGCATTCTTTGTCAAAGAGGGCTTGTAAAAACCAATCACAAGCCATGTGGCTGTATAGTCAAGGACAAGAGGGAAGATCCTCACCAGCCAGTACCAGAACCACAGTCCAGGCCCTGTTTCCAGTGTTACAGCTTCTGCACACTTTTCCTGGTGAGTTCCCTTTACATTAATTGTACCTAAGCTATCTACACACTCCCAAGGCCACCTCAATATATGCAACTGCCACACTGGCCCAAGGTGACACAGACAAGACTCTCAGAGTAGACACATGAAAGAAGTCCACATGCCCAGGTCACATAGCAAAACAAAAACAATAGGAAAGGTCAACACATTATGTCCCAGCTGCCAATCAAGCTCCTTTAGAAATGGTCTGCAACAAGAATGCATGTCCCTGACCCCAACGAAGGACTCCCATAGAAACTATCTCCAACTGGAGTATTGCTGTTGGTGAAAGGTGAGCTTTGGGACTTTAGATTAGGAAAGCAGTTGAATGTTCTAAGCAGGGTTGATGTGTCATAGTAGTAGGGGCAGGGAAGACAGTGGTGATGAGAACAGAGTAGACAATGCTCGCCCTGCTCATAAGGTTTCAGAGGAGAATATGAGTAAGTAGCCTAGAGATTGTTCTTGTGATATTTTGGCAAGAAATGTGGCTCCATTTTGACCTTTTTCAAAATGTCTGCCTGAGGCTGAATTGAAGAGCTTTGGATTAATGGCGTTGGCAGAACTTAAGACAGCCGAGCATGGACTGTGTCTCACGGTTATTAGTGGCCAGTCTCATGGAAATCTAAATGAAAAGGAGCAAGTTGAGTGAGAAAAAACAAAACAAAATGTACAGTTTGAAGGGAAAAGAAGAACCAACAAGTGTAATGGAGATAACGCCAGTGCTTAAGGAGATAAGAAAAGTTTAAAGCAAAGACTGATCCTCAGTGAAATAAAGAAAGTGGGCATCTGGAGTAAGACCCTACATATGTCTTCCAAAAGTAAAGGACAGCTTAACTGTGAAGGAAACCACTGGAAACAGATGCTGGTAAGATGTATTTAAATGAGGGAGCTAAGTTCCAGTCCCAGAAAGCAGCAGAACTTGGCAGCTTTGGATACACAAAAAGGGTTATGGAATCTTCCTTCTAGACTAAGGGAAGCCAGTGAGGCGAAGCGAATGTCAGCAGTTTCCTTGCATAGAGGCCTCTCTTGCATGAAACTGTAAAGATAAATCCTGGGTTTCATTGGAGACCTGAAGATGTTGAGATGCAGAGCTGTGGAAAACTTCCTGAGAAAAGCCAGAGACCAGGTGCCAAGTGTGGAAGCAGCCCGAGAGAGAGAAGTGTGCTGCCGTCAGCAAAGCTGAACGGAGTTGGAGAGCCGAGGAGCATTTTGACATTAGACGTGGAGTGACAGGATTTGGAGTTTGCTCTCCTGCTTTCAGGTCTTTCTTTGGTCCAGTGTTACCTCCGTGTGCTCACTTTCCTCTCTTTTGAAAGAATGGTGCACATTTTTGGGCACTGTGTATTGGAAGCATGCAATCTGGTTTTTGGTTTTGATGTTACAGAGGATTGCAGTTAAGAGATTGCATGGAGTGTCAGAAGAGACTTTGGACTTTTAAACAGGGTTGGGTCTATGACAGACCATGGTTTTTTTTTTTTTTTTTTTTTTTTTTTTTTTTTTTTTTTTTTTTTTTTTTTTTTTTAATTGGCCTGAATGTATTTTTGCATTATAATATGGATCTAAGCCTATGGGAGCCAGGGAGTGAAATATGGTAATTTGAATGAGAATGGCCCAACATAGGCTCATATATTTGAATAGGTAATAATTAAGGGGCGTTGCTGTTTGAGAGGGATTAGGAGGTGTGGTCTTGTTGAAGTGGGTGTGGTGTTGTTGGAGGAATCCTGTCACTGGGAATTTCAGAAGCCAAAGATATCCCTAGCCCTCAACGTACCCCGTCCCCTCTGTCCTCCTGCGGCCTGCAGATCCAGACAGAGAACTGTTGAGCTGCTTCTCCAGCACCATGTCTGCCTGCATGTCACTATGCTTTGGGCCATAATGACAATGAACTAAATCTCTGCAACTATAAATGATCCTAAATGAAATGCTCTCCTTCATATAGAGTTTCTGTAGATGGACCCTCTCCATGGTAGTAGAACCCCAACTAAGGCAGGGCCTGAAGGAAAGTGGAAGAATTGGACCATTCAAGCAGAGAATATGAAAAAGTTTTTAAAATACAGGAATAATGCATAAAATTTGAGATGCCATGAAAAGACAAAATATTCTAATTATAAATATCCTGATTATAAACATAGATGAAAGAAAAGAAGCGTGGGTTAGTGGCAGACCTTCAACGAGATAAAAGAAGAAAACCAACACATTAAGGAAAGGCACACCTATGCAAAAACATCTAAGAAATACATAACACCAAATAGAAAAGACCAGTTTAAAAAAAAAAAAAATCCAATGCTATTTTATAGCTGAAATGTTAGTATGCATAATAAAGATAAGTTGTTAAAAGCTGCGAGAGAAAAAATTGATAAGTCATATAAAGAAACACCCATCAGAATAACAGCTGATTTCCCAATGGAAACTTAAAAAGCCAAACCAGTCTGGAGCAGTGCACTTCAAGTTCTAAAAGACCACAGGCGGCATTATTGAAAGAAAAATCAACTTCCCAGGACATAGCAAGCAAAAAAGAAAAAAAAAAAAAAAAAAAAAAAAGAAAAAAAAAACCTATGTCCACCATATCAGCCCTAGAACTGAAGGGAAGAGTGACCGTCTAGAGACTGTAGAAGAAAACAAATTTAGACACAAGTATTAAAGCACAGTCACCAAGAAACCTACCTCACAATGACAGCCATCAATACACACCTTGCAATAACAACTCTGCATAGTAATGTCCTCAACTGCATAATTGAAACCAGAGGTTAAGAGAATGCAGGAAGAGACAAAATCTGGAACTGGAGAGATGGGTAAGCATGAAAAGCCCCTACTGCTCTTCCAGAACACCAGAGTTTGGTTCTAGCATCTATGCTAGCCAGGTGACTTACAACTCTGTGTAATTCCAAGTCCAGGGGAATCTGATACCTCTGACCTCCTCAGATAAAGACATCACCATCACCATCATCATCATCATCACCATAATCATCATCCTCCTTAGCTTCTAAGTCTGTCTTTATGTTGCCTTCAAGAAACTAATTTTGTCTTCAAGAAAAAGCCCTATACTAATGTGAAAGGTTGAAAAACTACTTTAAGGAAATTCAATCAGGAAAGCAAGCAGGTGTTGTCCTCATATTTGAAAAAATATGTTTCAAATTTTAAGAGATAAATAAGGGCATTTCATTCCAGATAAGGGCATGATTACTCCCGATGACATTATAATTTTAAACAAATATACACCAAACTCTGATGTAACCAGTTTCATAAAAAACATTTTACTGGACTTCATGATGGAGATTAACCCCATTTTAGTAATAGCAGGTGGTTCCAATATTCCTCTTTCCCAACAGACAGGTCATCTTGACAGAAGATAAACAGGGTAACTCAAAATTAAATGACAGCACACATTTAATGAACTTAAGAGGTATCTACAGAATAATTACCCCCAAACACCAATGAACATAATTCTACTCTGTGGTACATAGAACACTTCTGGGATAAATTAGACCATATCCTGGGATACAAAACAAATAGTAAAAATTTCAGAAAAATTAAAATCATTCCATTTATCCTCTCTTACCACAATGCAATAGAGCTTAAAATCATCAGTAAGTGAACTGTTAGTAAACAGAACAACTTATGAAGATTAAAACACATATTACTGAATAATGCACTGGCCAAAGAAGAAATAAATTATTCCCCAAATAAAATGAAAACACATCAAAACCTCTGAGATAATAAAAGTCCTCTTAAGAGGGAAATTTATAAGCTCTAAGAAAACAGAAAGAATACAAATAACTTACTTAATAATAAAAACTCAAGAATTTGGAAATGTAAAAACAAACCAAATCGAGTAGATAGGAAGAAATATAAATATCAGAGCAGAAATTAATCAATAAGTTTATTGAATCTTTGTGTTGTTTTTTTAAACTTCATTTTTAAAAAATAGTTAGTTTGAAGATCAATAGAATCAATTAGCCCCTGGGTACACTAACTAGAGAACATGTAAGATCTGGACATAGGTCCCCCTGCCCCATATGGAACAGATGTGATGCTTGGTTTTCATGCAGGAGTGGGGTCTGTCTCTGACTCTGTTCCTGCCCGTGGATTCTGTTCCTCTAACTGGTCTGCCTTGTCTGGCCTCAGTGGGAGAAGATGTATCTTCAGTGACTTGATTTGCCAGGTTGGGTTGATACACAGTAAGGACATCCCTTTCTCAGAGATGAAGGGAAGAGGGTGTGGGGGAGGGGTGGTTTGAGGGAGATACTGGAGGGCGGAGGCTGTGTTATCTTTTGCTTTACCTTACTATGTTTATTTTATTTACAAAATCCAGTAAGTGTTTGAAATGAAGTTATGCAGTTAGAAAATCTAAAAGAAAAAGAGAAATTCTTAGGTTCTTTAAAACAAGAAAGTTAAACCAAGAAGACATTTTAAACTTAAACAGACCAATAACAATATCAAAACAGTGATAACAAGCCTTCTAGATTAAAAACAAAAATCAAAATAACAAAACAATGAAAACAACAGCAACAAAAGGCAAAGCCTAATGGATTCCTACCAGACTTGCAAAGGAAACCTACAAGTACTTTTTAAATCATGGGGGGGGGGGGGGGGCAGAAAGTGTGGCTTTAAACTTCTTATCTGAAGCCTGTATTGTCCTAACACCAGATAGGTAAAGGCACAAGAAAGAAAACTCAAGGCCAATCTTCTCAGTGAACACAGATGTAAAAAATTTTTTCAAAAAATACATGTATACTAAAATTTGGCATCTATCTAAAAGATCACCCACCATGATAAAGTTGAATTTATCCTAGATAAATGAGCACAGAAAGTCATTAAGAAAATAAAGAAATTAAACAAATGTCTTAAAATGTTTCACATGACCATTCCAACAGATGCAAGCATGCCTTTGAGAAAAGTCCTGGAGTCACAGGACTGAAGGGAATTGACCTTAAGAAAGACTCAATAAATGCTATAGCTGAAAAACAAAGAGCCAGCATCGTCCTAAGTGACAGATACAGCGTTAAACACTAGGACTTGAAGACGCTACAGCATGCATTTTTCCTCACAGACTGTATAGTTCAGAGGGAGAAAGAGACAGGTGCTAGCATGCCACAGAGAAATCACTGTTGCAGTTGCAGAAAAGCTAGAATTCATGGTACACAGAGAGAGGCCTGGGGCCCCACTCCTAGGCTAACAGAATGGGGTGGGCTCTCTGAGGAGGGTGGATCCCACAGAGATGTGAGTGGTGTCTTTCATTCAGAGAACAGGTTGGGAACGAGTCCTAGCTACTCTGACAGAGAGTTCAACACAAGCGATGCACAGTTAAACTTCAGTGTGTGTAATCAGGGCAGAACGTCTAAGATCTACCAATATTCAGTCAAGACTCAACTCTGTGCAACACACTCTCAACAGCTTGTGTAACACTAATAGGATGTGTCCTTACCCCAATTGTCCCAAAGCTTTCTGGCTTTCTTCTCATCTTTTTCTTACATAAGTGTGTCCATATCCACTTGACCAAGTACCACAGGGACTTGGGGCTTGGGATGACATTGAAAGGAGTAGGCAGGGTACCTCCTTCTTCAAAGTAGCTCATCCAAAGCTTTGTTCGAGCAAATTTCCATTCTATATCCGCATGGTCCTGAACGAGAGAAAATGACATCAGACAGGCTTCACAATTCACAAGGTAATATAAACCTCACAGGCCGAGCCTGAACCTGACACTCAGTGGTTCTTGGAGCATTAATTAGATGGCTTATAAAAGCGCTGTTAACTCCCAGAGACATCACTTTACCCAGTAGGGACGTTTGTCACTGTCACTCTGTCCATCCTTCAGGGAGACAGATCTACAGTTGTGTATTAAAGAGACTACAGTGATTAGTTAAGGCTGGGAGGAAATGCTGCAGTTCCAGCCCTGCTCAGCTCAGTCTCGTTAGACGCCAGCCAGAGTGGCTTTATGTCTCAGCCCAGACCTTGTACACACTTAGTTGAATACCACGTGCACAGATGTTCACCGATGAGCATTTGGTGCTTCAGGGAATGTCTTAGCAGATACATTTCCACATAGAGAATCCCCTAACCTTCAGACTACTGCTGCGAATTTACAGGAAAATCCCACCTCCCACGACACAGCTCACTGCCTCCACCACAGCACTGAGTCTGGGTGTGATTATCATATGAGAGCTATGAATTGGGATTTCTGTAGTCCAGGATGGTGGTCAAATAGCATCTGCTAGTCCAGCACCATCTTGAGACGACACGTCTTGTACATCGTTGCTTAGTTCAAGTGTGCACCCCAGGGAAACCTACAACTGTGGTGGTACATTCACAGTAGGTTCTTCTCTCTCTTCTCAGCAGTGAAATTATTTGCTAATTTCTTTTGTTCCTATTATATGTTTTGAGACAAAGAACTTTTAAGAAATCAAGTGTATGATATACAGTATGTGTATAAGAAATATATGTTCAATGTAAAAGTAACAGGCTTTTGTTATGGCCTGTGTTAACTTCCCTACGTTCCTTGATTTACCCTATGGCTCTGAGGTGTGGGTATCAGGAAGGGAAATAATCTCCAAGTCAATACTGTGTTTCTGGGAGACATAGATTCCAATGCTTGACATGCAAACGTCCCAAGGAGTTCCCCTCACATGAGACCAAGGGTTCACTAACTGCCCACTGCCTTACAATTTCCAGTATTTGGGCTAAATAAAATGATAAATCGGAGGATTGTTTTCCATCCATTGTCTAGAAAATCAAGAGTCATTAAAAAAGAAAAAAAGCAGAGAGGCAGTGTCACGCTACTCTCGAGAATGTTTTCATGGGACCCAAAGTGTTGGCAGTGTCTTTGTACTTAGCTTGACAGTGGATGGGTTTCTGTTCTTTTCTAGTGCTCTGGAAATATGTGGTGTCAATGTAAACAAAGCAAAACAAAATAAACCACAAAACCAAAAAAGAAAACCAAAACAAAAGCCTCAGGTTCTGGAATGTTCCATGAGGCTCTGTGTAGCTACAAATTCTTCTGTTCATTCCCAGGCCAATAGAGCCAGAGGGATTGTTACATATAGTCTGTGAATCAGACACATAGATGCTGTTCTCTGTAGACTTAGACCATGAGTTCATAAGTTCAAAGTTTTACATGGACAAAGACCCCACCTCTGCTGCTGAATATTTCCGTAACAGTCCTTGGTAAAGAGTGTTTGCACAATCATAATGAGCCAGTTGCTAAGACATTTTTCTTGTTGACTGTGTGCATTGTGACTCAGTATCTCATGTTTTAGTCTAGGCCGGTTTGGAACATACTATGTAGCTCAGGCTAGTTTTGAATTCAAAATGGTCTATCCACCTCAGCCTTCCAATGTCTGGAAGTACAGATTTAAATACCTATGCCTAGGCAGAATTTTTAAGATTATGAATAAATTATGTTGTTTGCAAGCTAGAATTTTAACTAATATATATCATGTCACATATTGGTCTGGAGAATTCAAGATCATTTCTATTTTTGTAGCATTTACTAAATTTTAGAAATTTACTTTCGTGGGTCTGTGCACCACGTGAGTACCTGGTACCAGTTGAAGCCAGAAGAGGACACCGGATGCCCTGGGAGTGGAGTTTCAAACTGTCATTAGCCCCATGTGGGTGCAAGGAATCAAACCTGGTACCTTTAGAAGGGCAGCCAGTGCTCTGAAATGCTAAGCCATCTCTCCAACCTCCACTTTTTCTAAGCTTTATGAAAAAAATGTCTATCCTTACCAGATTTATCTCTAGGATTTATTTTCATATTTGTAACCTGGCGTAGGTTTGTTTATGCTGAGTTAGCAGATCACAGGAACAGGAATAATGCTTAGCATGAGGGGCAGCTGAGAGGCGACCACCTCATTCTAAATTGTATGTTGTGGTGGCTCCCTGGCAATATAGGCTGACTTACGTTTTCCTGATACTCTGTGTATAAGCATAGATTAATATCCATTGATTTATGCTGTAGCATTACTATATATATACATCACCAATTAACCATTCACAATTCTAATCTCTTTCTCTCCCATCAATAGCAAATTATAGACTTTATTTCTCCTGATAATAAGGTAGAATAGAGGTGAGAATAACATGATGCAGAAAAGATATTGAATTACAAGTAATCGTCAACTTACGGCAATTAGTTGATAAGAATTATTCATCATGGCGATTAACATGTTCAGCAGGACAACCAGAGAAATGACATTGTATGTGCCAAACATGGTGGCCCCAACGAACTCAGTGAACTCATGCTGGGCTTTAACATTAGTAACATAGAGATTGATGAGTCCAAATATTGACCAAAAGAGCGACTGTAGTGTCTCAAATAACCTGGAATAAAATATGAAAGTAGTAGTGTAATCTTATAATGTATATTTATGTATATACACATATATAGTATGAATTTAAAGCAAAAATACAAAACTAAACTTAATAAAACAATGCAAAGTAATTTTAAACAAACTGATGCAAAACTTAAACTCCTCTGTGCTATTCACTAAACTATCTAAAGGGCATTAAACCTACATTTTGTTTGTTGGAGCAAATGGAGAAGAGAGAATTCAGACCCTGGAAATATATGACTGCTGTGTTAAGAATATCTTATAGTTTCTCACATGGTTACAGGAAAATACAGAGATAATGATAAAATATTCATAACACATGGACATTATGCAGTTTGTATCTTAACATCTTTGTGAGACAGTTACCCTGGCTCATTCTTGTTTTGTCTATGGTTTGTTCTGAGCTGACTATGCTTGCAAAAATATGCAATTGTATCAGAGAACAATTAACTCACAGTGTCTTAAAATATTTTCTATTTGTTCCTATTCATAGACAACTTGTTGAGCCCTGTCCTCAGTCTCTGAAGGATAGTTAGTGCTAGCGCTTACTACTTAATGAGAGCATCCATGCCTTTATGAAAAGATTAAAACAAATTACATTTGCTTTTCAGAATTTCTTACATTTATAATTGGACCAGCACGTAGTATACTGCATCAGACATCAGATAGTGTCAGAGTGCTTACCTACTATATATATATTTTTTAATTCAAGGCATATTTTACTTACTCAGGTTAACAAGTGAATTCTGGTTGTTTTATTAAAAGGGAAGCTTCCTTTATTTTAACATGAGAAAACATAATAATCTCAAAATCACTTGAGCCCAAATTAAGAATTGTTTGTTTTAATGTTTTGTATAACACAGTAATATGGTATAGTAAGATGATGGAAGAGGTTTTGGACTCTTAAAAATATTTAAAATAAGGCTGTATCTACATTTTGTTAGAAAAACTAAAGACAGAAACTTTGGGGCATCTGGCATGGAGAGAGAGGATGTGGAACTTTAGTCTTTAGGATGACCAGGCCTAGACTGGAATCCCATTTGAAGAATAAGTTAACCACATTTCAGCTGCATAGCTCCCTGATCCCTCCCCGAGTTGCCCACCCAGCAAACTCGAGGTCAGCTATGGCCAGAGCACCCAGGAAGACAGAATTCATGAGGCTAACGACCTAAGAGGAACATGGCCAGGCTTCCTCTCTGGAGGACATGCTGAGATAATGTAGGTGCCTGGAGAGCCTGAGGTAGAGTTTATGAGGCTCATTGGGAATATGGTATGTGAGAGGCTTACCACAATATACACCAAGATTCAGACAACAAAAGGATGAATAAACAAGAAAGGAGAAGACACAGGGAGACACCGGCTCATACTGTGACTGGTGAGGACGCAACCCTCCTGGGTTATCCTCTTGCTCAGAGGACCTAAGGGCTCAGCCCTGTGTGCCTTCTTACAGCAGATGTCTGCTCCTGACACAATTCACTTCTGGCCCCATGATCAAAGACATTTAACTAAATATGTTTAGACTGCCACTTAAACTTATTTCTACAAATCTATTGCTTTTTATAAAAAAATAAATCAAAGCTTCATACTTCAATCAGTTGAAAAGATGATTCTAGGAAATGAAATCTAATCTTTCTTTACATTTTGCAAGAGTTAAAATGCTGTAGTAGACAACTGTGATGAAGGTGCTGCTCGACTACATTTAGTCAGAAGGAAGGGTGCTGCATGCGAAAGTAAAGATTCTGTTCATACGGGAGAGCCTAGGTGGGTCCCCAAACTGTCGTGGAAACTCAAATGAACTCATCAACTCTAGAAAAGTTCATAAAAACGGCTTAATTTGGTACAATATTTTAATTTCCTCAGCTTTAGTAACTCTTAGATATCCTTTGAATGTAATATGATTTACCGCATTCTTTCCCAATAGTGATGTCTATTAACAGGATTATATAATGATAATTTAGATGTGTTTGTCCTGACGTGAGTGATGAGTGAGCATTTACACAATACAGCCGAGATTTGAACTGCCTACAGGTAAAGCTCCTGCTGTGTAAGCCATGCCTGGGGTCCAGATCCTGAGCGCCCACTCAAATGCTGGGCAGGTTTGGCTCTTGCCTATGAATCCAGCTCTTTAGGTGGTGGAGACAGGATGCTTGGGGCTAGTGGCCGGGCTAGATAAATCAGCATGCTTTGCGATCAGTGAGAGACACATCTCAGTGAAGCTTGAGAGGGATGGAGGAAGACACCAGTCTGCAACCTCTGTCCTCAAAATGCACACACACACACACACACACACACACACACACGTGTCATCACATGCATACATACATGTACTGCATTGGAAAGATAAGACAACGTTACATGGCAATGGCATGAAGAGAGCTTTTTGTTGTGGCTGCCCTTCAAGCATTCTCATAAAAGCAACTATGCAATTCAGGGGCGCCATGGTGGAAAGTCCCCATTTGCTTCTGTTTGAAGGAACCATTGTTTTTTTTGTTTGTTTGTTTTGTTTTTTTTTGTTTTGTTTTGTTTTTTTGTTGTTTTTTTGTTTTTTTTTTCAGAGAATGTTTATCAGTCATTTAGCCAATATCTCTGGGCATTTAAAAATTAAGAGTCTGCATGGGAAATGCAGAAAGACATTTTGTGACCAACTATAGGATTTTCTTCTTTCTTTTCCTTTGTTAAGTGGGATGAAAGAGTGGGGAGATTTATAGAACATTTCGCCAAGCTAAAATATATCTGCTTCTTGGGTGAACTAAGCTCCTGGTATTAAGGTATCTCTGAATGAGTTGTTTCTTCGTTGCACTTTTATGTAGGTTAATATTTCAAAGCTATTGCTTCCAGGAATATTTTAATCATTACTGATTCTCAAAGCCACAGAGACTCACACTGTCCATAAATTTAGGAGATGTTAGCTGTGTCACATCTCAGAGGGCCTTTATGTGGCTGAGATTTTCCACATCATGTTAGTGAAAAGATGTGATGCTTTTAGGAAATGCTCATGAATTTCCCAAGGTAATGCCAAAGCCTAATTAACTGACATGCCACAAATCCATAGTGATCCCTAAACTCAAGACCCACTTTATGTGGGTCAGGGTTTTATTTTTGTCAAAATAGCTTTTTATTTATTCCCCTTTAAAGATAATTTTTAGCTGTTATTTTTTTTAAATGACTGTGTTCCTTCTCGCCTAAACATTGACAGCCAGAGAAACAAAATAAGGAAGTATGGTTTTCTGAGCTGACATTTCCTCTTGTCCTAGGAGACTCAAGCTGAGACCCAACTCAACATTTAATTTTTGTTGTCTATCCCAACAAGGTCATAATAAAAGACACAAAGTATGGCTTTAACTAGCCAGCCTAAGACATTAAAAATTTGACTCCAACTCCAATACATACAAATGAGCCTTTGCTCAATCAGAACTGTGCTAAGGCTCATGACCCCCTCTTCACAGGACAGTCCCTTTGCAGGGGACAGTTAGCTAAACTTCTGCATAGAATTACTTAAGACATCAAATAGTTGGTGTCTTTTAGTGGCATGAAGTCTCTTCCGTGACAGTGAGAAGCTGTAAAGCATAAATGTAGACTCTTCTGAGACATGTTTAGTCTGTAGTCACTGAGGGGTGTAGCCCTTGGTGCACTAGAAAACAAATGCCTGAGAAGAATGAGAATGTGGGAAATATGAAGACAAAATAGAGCATTGGAATGGAAAAGGAAATAGCACACTGGTGATTCAGAGCCAATTTGTCAGGAGAGAGTAAAATGATGTAAGGACCCTGGGGAAAAAACAGAGGTAAAAGCCAGATCACTGCAGGACTGAGATGGTCCAGATAAGGCCAGTGGTGAATCTGGTAAGAAGCAGAAAATCATTTGGGTATTTTGAGTGGTAGAGCCTCTAACCTTGGTCTAGAAATACCTATTCTGAGAAGGAATTAAACAGACAGACAGACAGGACAGGAGAGGACAAACTCGGTGGCCAGAGAATGCAGACTTAAGCCTAGACGGTGAACAAGGAAGATGTTGACAAGATAATTGTGCTGACTGTGGGAATTTAACAAAGGCCATGTGATTGGAGAGGGAGGGAGGGAGGCACACAGGGCTAGATCCATGCTTCTTTCACTTGATCTCTGCATGGCTGGATTGTGGGAATGCTGGCTGGGAGAGCTGGGAGAGCTGGAAATGAGGAACGGACAGTTTGGACAGAGATTGGTGAGTTGTCCCTGACTGGGACTTTTCTTCAAGAGTCACGGCAAGTATGATGTCAGAATGTCAGCTTTCTTCCTGTGCTTTCTTACGTGATTTTGGGGAAGTCTTGGAAGCAGGTGCTAAATGAAGAATGACCGAGAGGCATAGAAACATGTTCAACAGGGTAACAAGGATGGGAGGAAGAAGACGGACAGCTGGAGTCTGGAGTGGGAAGGGGTAAGAGGTTAATGAAACAAATGAAGAATGTCACTGTAACCACATATACTGTTGCAGATTTACTGCAGTCTTTGGTGGCCTCTGATAATCACACAGACACTGTGTTAGGCATTTTATATGAAAAAATTTTAATGACATTTGGAATATGGTCTCTGAATCAATGGGAAATAAAAAGGTGAACATATGTGTGTAAGAAAAACTGAATGTGAAAGAAAGCAGAGATCAAGCGTGGTAGATAATAAGAGACATGAAGTATCACCATCTGTCTCTCTTACAGTGACAGACATCTGCTACATAAAAGAGGAGTCGGCTAAGGATAAGCTTCAGCCTAACACGGACTATTTAATAATAGCAGAGTTAGTTGATTTGGTAGCTTTTAATATTATTGAGAAAAACATAATTGTCATTTACAGGAAAAAATAATTTAGATGAAACATCTTTGGGGGGGAGGCATTAGATGATTTAGTCCTACAATATCTGAGATATGCAATTACCTATTGTCTTTTAAGTCATGAAATAAATCAGGGGTACAGATAAACTAAAACCATACTTAAGTTAAAACAGCCCAACATTTATTTTGGAACAAATTTATATCAGATAGTTTACACTGGACATTTAAATTATAATGTTTTTGTTCTGTTTTACTAATTATTTACTAATAAGACAATAATAGGAACAAGAGGATGCCTTGAAATTGTAGGGGTCATAAACCAGGACAGTTTTGGAATAGCCTGTCAGAGGGGTCAGGCAAGTGAGAAGGGCTGCGCTGTGAATGCCATTCTTCCCGTTCAATTACAAAGGCTCAGGGAGGGAGGTGACTCAGTTGTAGGTGCTGTGTAGAAGATCCTCCAGGAATGCAGCACATGAGAAGGATGCCACAACCACACAGGAGGAGGGCTCAGCAAATATGCACTAAAAACCAGCAAAAGCTTCAAGAGAGGTGGAGCTTGGGATGGTGCACTCTGTCAGAGTCCATAGAGATAATCAGCCACCAGACAATGTCTGGGAAGATTATGAAAGGCATAGAGAGAGGGTGGCGGTTCTGGTTCTTATGAACCCTCTTTCCTCATTGCCTTTGGCCAATACACAAGAGAAAACAAAAAATAACACACACACACACACACACACACACACACACACACACACACACAAACACCACATACACACCACACATACATACAGTCATGAATAATTCCAGTCATCGGAGCCAAGATGCCATGTAAGGTCCTAGCAAACAAAGATGCCACTAAAGAACGTACCACAACCTCCATGTAGCCCAAGGTCAGAGAGAACCAACTGAGACGAGGCATGAGGAATCAGGATTGCATGGTTTCTTACGACCGCTAGTTTGTATCAAATCTAAAAGAATGAGATTAACTGTGCAAATAAACAGATGTTGATTTATTAAAATGGAGTTTTGAATATCTGGATAGAAGCAAACAGATGCAGGATTAGACCAACTAGAGCATTTCATCTAGGGGTGATTTAGATTATGTAAAATGCCTGCTTTCCTTCCAGTTAGAAAATTACTCTTTTGCAATGTGTATAACTGTATGAGGGCCCTGGAGGAGGGTTACTGAGGTACCAATACAAGCATGTGCTCAGTTGTGGTTGAGGTGTATGGAGAAGTCAGCCAGTTTCTTAACCTACCTGCCTTCTGTTTCTCAAGGTGGGAAGGAAATGGACCCAGGCAGAAGGCCTCTGAGGTCTGGCACAGACACTAGTCTCTCACGAGCATGGGCTGCCATCCATCCTGCCTATGAAAGTCACCAGGACTTGAGAGTGGCTGTTGATAACTGCTCATCTTCATGAAAGCTTACAGGAAGTTTTACCCAGGCAATACTCATTGGTGGAGTTGTACTCATTTGCATAATGTTTTACATGCTTTTCATAGTACACTACAAATCAGAAGAAACATATGAAGGGCCATGTGGAAGTATAGAAAAGCATTTGGATTTCCCAGCAAGATTGAGAGCGTATGCATATTTACAAGGTATCTATAATACATAGGTTTCCTTCTTGAATTCCACATTCTCCCTATGTATGAATTCTATACATAACCCTTCCTTTTCATGAGGTCATTCAAAGGAAAAGACCATCTACTAAAACTTGAAATAAATGCACCATGTATTTTTTTTTATGTCAGAAGTTTGTGTTTCTGTTCAGAACCGTGTTAATTTTGTTTCTTGCATTATTCATAACTTTTATTCTCCATTTCCTTTGCAATCCTTATAGTGAGTTTTTCACATTTGTGATACCATATACTCTTAGGTCTGCCCAACCTTGCCAAGAACAGTGCCTCTCGAACTTACGTGGAAAATGCGTTGTTCTGTTTTTCACACCGTATGCCTTTGCAGCTTAACCCCTTCGTTTCTTCATAGTAGAAGTACAGTTGATTTAGGCCATTGGCAAAAGCTAGCAGCACGAGGCAGTATATGAATAAGAATTTAAGGATATCCAGAAGCATTCTTCCCAGAGATATCTGCAGAGGCCCCAGGTGAGAATTGGCCGTGAACAGAGAGATCAGACGGAGGGAACTGAAGATGTTTGCAATAGCAAATAAAGCCTCTGCCACCAGGGTGGGGTGCCACATGTCCCATGATTCCCGTGGGTTCAGAGCACTGTACTGAAAAAACAGAAATAAAGACAAGTAAACACACAGGCTGACAGAATCAAATTCAGCTCTGCAGAGCTTTCTAGGGTCTACCTTAGCTACTGTCTAGAGGTATATGCTTTAAGATGGCAGCAGCTAGACTGAGCCACACAAAGACAGAATCCATTCATTTATAACACATGAACTTTAATCCATGTGATGTTCAAGCCCATCCTTCTTATTTTACTTAGGTCCAGGTGTTAAAAATTTCACATGGAATTAATTAGTTCTTGTCTGCTGCCTCAAAGTTTCTGTCTTCATGCAAAGAACACACCTTCTCAGCTTTAACCACCGACTGGGTTTAACCTTTACACTCTTGCCTGAGTGACCTTATAAAACAATCCAGTTTGAACAAGAATAGATGACTATGTTTTAAAATCCCAGTCAATACGCTTGGATAATTGACTGTATTCAGTGTGAAAGGGGAAGAATATTGATAACAATGTAAACACTTTTTAAACTCATCAGAGTGTTCAGTAGGACACACTGTGGACAGAGAATGCGTAAGGAACATTTGCACCCATAACGTACTCATAGACCAGACACAGACAAATACATCTAACCATAGCAAACATTTAGGAGGCTTAACACAAAGTATTGCAGGAATAGGGGCTGAGAGGTGAGGAATAGAGAGGGTCTTGATGCTGACAAAGCTTTCAGAGTCTAGAGGAGAGGAGAGCTTTGCACCAGTTGGGGGTAACCTGATGCAGAAGCCACAGTACCATAACAGAGTCTGTGTCTACCCAGGAACCGACGTGCAGAGAAGCATTCTTAGCGAGTGATCTTGGCTGTGGTTGAAAGCATCCTAATGGATAACCTTTGAAAGCACGAGGCTCTACCTAATACAAGAATCTACACCGGATTCAGAGTCCAATGTCTGGTGGCTGTTATGAAATGGCGATGCTATACAGACATCATCACAGTTACATAGCTACACAGTCAGAGCTTTTTGAGCAATATTCCTTGTATCTGGATTTAATGGTATTATAACGGCAAACTACCATCAAAAGTTACACTAGCTCCTGGGAGGCACCCAGGAGCCATCCCCTTCCATTCTCCGGATAATAAACTCAGGGATCTTGTTCTCCAGAGAATATTTATTTTCTTAAGAAACTTAAAGTCTTTCTCTCCCCAGGGAGAAGACAGGCAGCCAGCTCAGCTGCATCCTACAAATTCTGAGAAATCACAGTTTCCGATTTCCTCTCCTGTGGTATAATCCCTTTGGGCACAGGGCACATCTGGTTCTCATCACATCCCCCACCAGGGAATTGGGGCATGGGGACTGAAGCTAAGCTCCCAGTGTAAATCAATAATTTGTCTGTTTGCTGATCAGACCCCTGGCTTCCTGTCAGAGAACAGAGACATAAACTGTAAGCAATTAGTGCTTGAGTTCATTCTTTTACGTTTTGCTTTAAAATCTCCGCCTGCCACGCGCATACACATTTTCCTGGGCTTCTAAGTAAGCAGTGCACACCTGTGATTCATGCCCAAGCGTGGGTGGTGAGTTCGAGGGAGGCTAGCTTAGGCTCTTTGGTGAGTTCAAGGTAAGCCTGGGCTGCCCAATGAGACTGTCTGAAACTAGAAAGCAAACATATAAACTGGGTGAATATAGTAAATACGCAACCGTATCAGAGTGATTTTAAAAGCTTTGCAAAATGCAATGATCTTTAAATCTATAGAGAATAAGGTATTTGGCCAATGGACAGATTTCCTAACCCTATTGTTGGGTATTAACACGTAGGTTCCAGTTCCTCCTTCCAGCCCACCTCCATCCCCTTGAGCCTCGGTTTCCTGGTGGTGTGGATCCAGGGTCCCCCTAGTTCTTCCTTGACACCCATATCAGCCACTCCTCTGAGCCCACCTCCATTGTCTGGTAACTTCATAACATGCTACAGGGACCCCATAGCTGCCACCTTTGGCCAGGGCCCGGGTAGGCCACTGCTATTCCTCCTTCCCTCACCCACTCTGCTTTTTCTAGGGAGTTCTTATTCCAGGCTCTTCCCAACCACTTCTGTCCCCTTCAGATGGGCTGCCATCCATAGCTAGCCCCAGAGTGTCCGAATTCTGCCTCTGCCTCCCTTTGTGGAGGAAGACCTGTGGTGGTCTGAATGAAGATGGCCTTTATAGGCTCATCAATGCTTGGTCACCAGGGGAGTGACAGTATTTAAAAGGATTAGGATATGTGGCCTTGTTGGAGGAAGTGTGCCACTTGCGGGTGGACTCTGGGGTTTCAAAAGCCCAAGTGAGACCTAGAGTCTCTCTCTCAGCCAGCCAGCAGATTAGGATGTAGCCCTCAGCTCCTTCTCCAGCACCATGTCTGCCTGTGTGCTGCCGTGCTTCCCACAACGATGATAAAGGGCTAAACCTCTGAAGCTTGAAGCAATGCATCAGTGAATTTTTTCATTTCCAGGAGTTTCTATGATCATGATATCTCCTTACACCAATATAACACTGACTAGGACATGACCAAAGTCACTTAAGAGACCTCCAGAGTCAGCTCCTCCCCAATTCTAGTCTACTGTATACCCTACCTACTGTTTACATTATACACCCCAACACTGCTTGGAATCTGAAACCAGAATTCTAACCAGAACTTCAGATCCTGGAGCAATCAGAGTCTGAGCCCCAAGACCCAGAGTGGTCCTAAAACTAAAAATAATAATAATAATAATAATAATAATAATAATAATGATAAAATAAAATAAATGTCTTCAGTCTCCTGGCCCACAGCCTGTCAGAGTTGGGAAATAGAAAACAAAGAATTGAACCCACACTCAGCAACGGTGGGAGCAGATGTCTACACTGAGAATGCTGCCCACATCAGAACTGCAGATGACTAGATCCCAGCACAAGATACAACACCAACACCCAGGACGGTTCGCTTCCACCTGCAGCCAGCACCCCTTTGTTAACGTGCCCAAAACATCCGTTTAGCTCAGCTGCAAGACAGGAACTTTAAAATAAATAACGTCATAAGGACGTTCAGGATCTGAAAGAGGATCTGAATAAATGCCTCCATGAAGACTGTGAAACTTCCTGCCCTCTCATCCCATTTCACACCCTACTGACAGGGTGATTTTTCCCTATTCTGAGACCTCAAATTTACAGACAAAAACCCGACTCTATCATCATCCGATCCCTCCGTTTACGCCTCTGGATTCTAGAGTATGGTGCACCCAGTTCCCATCATGCAATACCAAGCACTTGCTCCTCTCTCTCAATCTCACAACAAAACATCCTCTCTTCCATTATCACAGTGACATAATGACACATCCTAATTGCTTTCCTCATCTCATATCTTACTTATTGATTGTTACATTATTCTTCAAAGGAAAAATTGGCCATGGAGGTATTAACATTCTCCAAGACTGGTATTTTCTGGAGACGATGTTTTCAGTTCTCGACAGCTGACAGATGAAGGCTATATCTTGCATCCATTTGTCAGTAGTCTGGTACTCAGTGCCCTGGACCGACAGACAGTACTTGTGACTGTCCTAGATTTTCTGTTTTGCTGCATTGTCACCAAAATGCCATTCCGTAAATGCTCAGCCCTTTCCTGAGAGTTAATGTAAATTCTAGTAATTCTGACTTTTGATCTGCTTCTCATCTATCAAACCTAAGATGGATATTGAAAGACAGTTAAATTGTCTCTAAGGTACTCATTAGTGAAGAGAGGAGAAACTGCCAAGCCACAGAGTTAGGTAGTTATTAGACAATGACCGTTGTTCCCTTAAAAACATCGGGATCCCAAAGGCCCAAGATGGTAGTCCAGTATTGTAGAATAAAGACCTCCCCACGTATCTAAGATAACCATGCACCTTTCCCCACCCCATCAAATAACTGTTTCACTCTACACCTACTGTGATATAGTTTTTCCTTTAGTCTTCCTTTCTGAGGAGTGTAATTTTTTGAGAACTCCTCTGTTTGTAGACATGAAATCAGCCATGTTCCATGTGGTTCCTAGTGTCTTCTGAAGTGAGCACTGTCCTCTGAATTTCTTTACATTTGAGATTCAAAAATATGAGGAGAAGAGTCAGATACATTTAAGGACACGGTGCAAAAATGTGATTCCTCTGTAGAAATGTGGGCTTCTGGATATAGCTGAGGGTTTGGGAACAGGGACAAGAGCCTAAGCATGTCAGACCCAAGTCATGAAGACTTGGCAGGCTGTTAAGAGCCCATGATGGACTGAATCATAATATTTGGCCATAAGTTCCTAGACTAGAAAAATATGCTAGTTCTTCTTCATGCCCTTCACTAGTTCATGCATATTTATAAAGGCCGAACTGCCAATCAACACAAGTAAAACTTTTAGGTGGCTGTAACATAAAAATGGCTTCGGCCACAGAGGGATCCAGAGTTTCCTCCTCAGGCTCATTTGTTAGACCATGACCTCCAGCTTTGTGTCAATGGAAGATGACAAACCTTTCAGAGGTGGCTGTGTCATACCCTTGAGCGGGATGAGGGGATCCAGGTCTCTCCCTTGTTTCTTTCCACTTCGAGGTGGATAGTTTGTTCAATCCTAAATTTCCCAACATATTACAGAAGTACCATGTGACCCTCTAATGTGACCAAAGACCCTTTCTTTTTATAAGTTGACTGTCTCGGGTATTTGATATAGTAATAAGATCTGACTAGCACATTTCTCATAGGTTACAGAAAAAATATGTAGTAATTTTAATGAATATTTTACAAGGTAAAAAAATTCCCTTTGTACACGTACGTTAATAAAGTAGAAATAAAGACAAGAGCAAGGCATAAGGATTTCTTTTCTAATAAGTAATTCTAGAACCAACAACTAGAATTCAGCTGCCTTCAGAGCCCTGCTGCAAAACTGAAGAATGCCACATACAGCAGTATTTGAGAAGCTGTAAGGCAGAAGCAGCAGTCCTGTTAACTGATAGGGAATGAAGTCATACAGCCAAAACTGTCTATTAAAATGATTTAAAACTGTACCATGGCTGTAAAAATAATTGTTTGTATTCATAATAATTTTTATTGTTGGAACACATTTAAGTTATACAGTGAAAAGTTATTGAGACTTAATCATACCTATCAAAGGACTGGTGCAGACCATAAGAGACAAGCTTGCAGATGGAAGTGGAATGGTTTCAACCCTAGCTTTAAGTAGAAACAAACCAGTACCAGTGAAGTGGAAATAAGATTTGAAATTGTGTCCTGGAGATCAACAAGCTCTTCTGTTTAAAAATAGCCATCGTATGAGGTATGAACAGCATCATAGCCTGAAAGGAAGAGCCCTCAAACCTCATCAGCAAAGAGGAAAGTGACAGGTGTTTTTTAATGCTGTTACTGTGAACATACACGCTGGTTAGTTTATGTCAACTTGACACAGTAAAAGTCCTCAGCAAATAGGCAAATATCAGTTGAAGGATTTCCTTCACTAGATTGGCCTGGGATTCAGTCTGTGGAGCATAGTTTTCCTTCATGACTGACATGGTATGGTGCGGTCCACTGTTGATTCTGCCACCTCCGTGCTGGTGGCCCTGGGCTGTGTAAGAAAACAATTTGAGCAATTTTTGGAGAGCTAGCCAGTAAGTACCAGTCCTGCATGGCTTCTGCATCTGTTCCTGCCTCCAGGAACCTGCCCGAAGTTCCTTTCATGATGGGATGGGCTATGAGCCACAAGAGGAAATAAATCCTTTCCTCCACAAGTTGCTTTTGCTTTTGTTTTGTGTTTATCACAGTGACAGGAACCAAACTAGGACATTAAATGAAGTCAAAGCAAGTGTTTAATGTTTCTATTAGCTCCTCCCATCTTTAAATTCTATTAACTTTGATGATTATTACTGTTTTTCAGAAATGGATTTGTGATATTAAGTAGCTTGCATCAGACAGTACAGGTAGAAAGTGACATATTACACAAGCTGTAGTCATACTATATGCAGCCTTGGTTTCAAAGGCTGTGCTGTCATCTGAATCTTTGATGTTTCTCAAAAGATCAACAGTTTGTGGTAACCTTGGGGGTTTACAAAGTCTGTGTGAGATGAGGTTTACAAGGGAACATGACCTCAATAAGGATTAGAATCCTCTCCTCCGCATCTCTGTCTCCATTCCCCCCTTTCCACCTTTCTTCCCATCCCCCTCTCCCATATAAAGGCTCAACTCATCAGTATAAATGTACATAATAAATACTTGGATTCTTACATATAAAGAACACCTGCATCAGAAGCATCATCATAATCATGAGAGTGAAAATTATCTATCTTACTTGAAGTGTTTTTATGGTAATTGTATTTTAAAACTTTTTGTTGATTCAATTTTCAAAGTGTCTTCTTTCAACTACCAAACTTAGCAACAAAAAACCCAACTAACCCAAAATTTCTAAAGTGGGCCAATGATCTAAATAGACATTTCTCAGAAGATGAAACCCAAATGGCCAATGAGTGCATGAATAAAAGTTTAGTGTCATAAGTTATCATGAAAATGTAAAGAAATCAAAACCAAAGCAAGATGCCATTTATTCAAATCAGAATAGTTATTATCAAATAGGTCAAACATAATAATCTGTGATAAATAAACAGCAAAAGGAGACTATTAAAACTTCTGGTGGGAGTGTAATCCACTATGTCCATTAGGTAGAACATTATCTAAGGAACCTCACAAAACTGAAAACAGAGTACTGTATAGATTCAGCCATTTTTTAGAATAAGAAATGGTATGAGGTATCATAGCAATATGTTTGTTAAACTGACTCCTAATAAGCTTCCATTACACCCATAGATTAATGTGCATCTCAGCTCTCATAAGAGAAGTTCCCCTTTGCAGTAGATAGAAATTAATACAGAGATCCAGAAGGTATAGAGAGTGACTGTAATTCTTGACCCTAGATGGGAATTCCTATATCACACTCCTCTTCCCCAAGGATCAAGAATCATCGTGGAAGAGGCAGAGAATTAAGTTGAGAGCAAGGGCTGGTGGCTGACTCCAATGAGGCAATGTCTTTCAGGCACAGCAGAATGTATCCATGAACTCACAGTGTTTGTGACAGCAAGCAGAAGACAAGCTCAAGCCAGACAAATCCCACCATGGTGAGGGGAGGTGGCCATAAAGTCTCATCCTTAACTGAGGAGCTACTGGCCATTAATAGCTGGTGGGAGAGAGCGAGCCAGTTGTCCTTACGGTTGTGGTCTCTGATTGGTCAGTGATGTTACAGTGGAGGGCCATTCACCTAAGAGTGTACAGGCAGCACACATTAGGAGAAAGAGAGAATACAAAGTTGTGTTGGGAGAGCAGAAGGGTGGATCTGGACAGCACTAGGGTAAGTTATGACTAGTATCTACATTGTATAAAATTCTCAAATAACTAATGAAAAGGTGAGATAATATCAAAGAGCTGCCTGTTGTCTTATGGCAGCACTGTCTACAATAGGCAATGGCAGACCCAGATAATTGACTTACTTATTGGAGAGTAGATAGATAGACAAAATGCAGCACATGTAAAAGAGGATATTGATCATGAAATGGAATAATCTTTTTAAAGAAACACAATGGAACTAGAGATTTCTTCTAAGTGAAATACACCAGACAGAGAGGCATGAAACACCCTAATCTCTCTTAGATGGAGAGGCCAAACATCATCCTGGAAGGTCAACACAGGGGACCAGTGTTCATCACAGGTGGCTAGAAAACAGTAGGGAGCAATTGGTATATGTAACAATAGTAATTGAAGAACAGGTCATGAATTTGCAAAGAGTAGGGAAGCACAGGAAGTATTGGAAGGGAGCGAGAAGGGTAGATATGATGTGAATACAGTAAACATGCATGAAATTCTCAAAAAAAAAAAAAAAAAAAAAACCCTTAAATTTAAAACTAAGTAAAGAGTGGAGGGAGGGAGACACCGACAACCTATAAAACCTCAACCCCAAATTGGTCCTGATTACAAGATGTGCAAGAATAAAGATGGAAAAGAAATTGAGGAAACAGTCAACCAATGACTGGCTCAAAGTAAGACCCATATGTGAGAGCCCACCTCTAACACTATTAATGATACTCTGCTATGCTTGTAGACAGAAGTCTAGCATAACTGTCTCCTGAGAGGTTCCTACTAGCAGTTGATGGAAACAGATGCAGGGACCCACAGTCAAACGCCAGTTGGAGCTCAGAGAGTCTTGTGGATGAGTGGGAACAGGATTGGGTGAGGAAGAAAGATCAAGGACACCATAAGAAGACCTACAGAGTCAACTCACCTAGGCACATAGGGGCTCACAGAGATTGAAATACCAACTAAAGAGCACGTTGGGGCTGGTCCTAGGCCTCCTACACATGTGTAGCAGATGTGCAGCCTGGTCTTCATGTGAGTACCCTAATAATTGGAGTGGGGCTGTCTCTTCGACTCTGTTGCTTGCCTTTGGATCCCCTTCCCCTAGCTGGTCTGGTCTCAGTGAGAGAGGATGCACTTAGTCTGCTGGGAGTTGATGTTGTAGAGCAAGGTGGTACCCTAGGGATGCTTCCCCTTCCCTGAGGAATGGAGAGAGAATAATTGGGGGAGGGATTTGTGAGTGGGACTAGGAGGAGAGGAGGGGGAAACCTGCATATAAAGTGTATAAATATGTAGATTAGTAAAGACAAAGAAGAGGAGGAGGAGAAAAGAATAGAGAGAAAAGGAGCCTGGGAAGATTGATAATGGCTTCCAAAGTACAAATTGTCTGATACTGTATTGAATGCTTGACTCTTAGAACTATGTGTGTGTGTGTGTGTGTGTGTGTGTGTGTGTGTGTGTGTGTGTGTTGAAGGGCCTTAAAAGTAGGATTTGGAGGCTGTAAAGAGAAAGAAATGATGAATATGTAAATAGTAATTGCCCTGATCTGATCAGTACACATTCTAGTTATGTTTTAAAATAATAAAATAATACTGCATTCAATACATATGTATAAGTGTGCAGTTAATAAAGTTGTTTTATAATCCCAAACAATAACAAAAAGATGCCAGGCTTGCTTTTTGTAAGACTAATAGAAATTGTATTTCTTCAGTGTTTTGTTAAATATTTGTAACATTTCAACTGAACCATGGCCAGAAACTCTAACTTCTTCAAATTTAGGCAGTTTTGTTCCTATGATACATGAATATTCACAGAGAATAAGAACATTGTTTAGAGCTACACAAAGTGCATAAGAACTCTCACGTATGCTTTTTATTTTTAGTGCAGATGATAAATTGCATGTATTATGCATGTGGCACCCAATCAGAATCTATTCTTTATTCTTCCTAAACTAATTCACTAATCATGTTGTAACAAATTCTGTTTTACAGGAGATAAAAAGGAAGAGACAAAATAAAAGCAGGCAAAAGGAAAATTTCATACTTTAGTCTAAAACAAGTCTCTCAAAAGTATAAAGATCTCAGCTGTCATTGTAGAATTAAATGCTTTATGTAAATTATGTAGCTGTGTTGAGGCCTGCTGCACACCCTGCGGGCTGTGTGAGATTTCAGACAGACAGTATCATGATGAACAGGACAAGGACAAAAAAAATTCCATTCTGCTCCAGTCACACCAAAATGTTAGGTCAAGGTGAAATAAGCTTTTGAAGGGTAATGTTTTGCTTTGCCCATGAAAATGTGTTTACTACATCTTATAAAAATAAGTGTTGTTTGAAGAAAAAAATTACAATAAGGTAGAACTAGAGTTAAGGAGCTATTTCATCTTGAGGCAGCATTGATTAGCAGACAGACAATATGGTGGTAGCTTTGAAGTGTTCATTACAGCGATTCTGGGATATGCATTGTTTCTGTACTTCAGCCCTATAGATAAAATAAGAAACTGAAAAGTACCACATACGAGAATCTCTTAATAAAAATTAATAGCAACTGAAAACGTGCCTCTAAGGATTAGATGTATGAATGCATCGTCAACAATGTGAAGAACAATTACCTTTACAAATGCCACAATCTTCAGGGAGATTGTTGCCAGGTACAAGGAGTTCATCACAAAGTCCATTAGATTCCACCAGTCGTGGATGTAATCCTGGAGTCCACCATCCCACATCTGTTTAATCTCTCCCCATATAAAGCCTGCAATTGTAGAGAAATTCACCATAAGCGTGGCTTTCAATCTAGTGACTTTCACTAACAAAAAATATATGCAACCAAGTAATCTCAGAGTGAAGCCATGAACTGTATGTTAAACATAGTAAATTTTATTGGTAATTATATTGACTCTGAAACATTTTTAAGACAGAGGTCACTAAGCTAATTCTAAAAGATTTTCTCTTTGAGATTATAACATAATTACATAATTTATCCTTTTCCTTTTCTCTACCAAAACCTTTCCATATATCCTTCTTTGCTCTTTAAAATTCATAATCTCTCTGTTCATTAATTATTGTTACATAAGTATACATGTGTGTGTATACATACATATCCCTACGTACAACCTGCTCAATACATATATATCCATCCCTATGTACAACCTGCTCAGCCTGTATCATGTTACAGTATGTGTGTTTTCAAGATTGGTTCTTTGGTATTGGACAATTTGTGCTCGACCTTTCCCAGGAGTCCGTAGTTGCCCGTAGTTGTGCAGGGCCACGTGGGCTTCCCCCCATCTGCTTTACCATATCCATTGGTGTCTTGCTTGCTTGGCTCATTCACCCTTATAGCCACAGATAACTGTAGTCTTCACCCACCTTCAAGAAAACTTCTCTTTGCAACTCATGGAGCTCATTACAGAAAGCCACAACCAATCAAAATGCAGAGCTGTGGAGCCCAGTCCCAGTGGATACAGCTAGAAAGCAGCCAGCACTGAGGCTCAGGGAACACCGGAAGAGTGGGCAGAGAGATTCTAAGGTCCAAGGAATCAAGGGTTTTGCTGTGAGCCTGTGTCTGTCTCCTGGTAATGTCAGAAGCTGCACCCATAAAAACCTCACAATATCTTTCTCTATTTCCAGGGGATCCACCCCCGTTTCTGGACTCAGAAGGCACTGCAGGCACATGTATACATGTGCAGACAAAATACACATCCAAATAAGATAAAATAATAGTCAAGTCTTTAAAGCCTTTAAGTTTTTTCATTCTCCATGAGTACGTTTTTATAGAAAATGTCGTAGAATGTTCTTATAAACATGTTTTGCACTATATTTTTCTCCTAAGTCAAGTGACTTAAAAACTGATGGGAAATAGTTTATCTGGGGAAAAAAATGAACACTTCCCTCTAGTCAAGTGATCAAAGAATATAACTTTGATACTTTATGCAATTGGTACTTTGAGGGGTCACCTACCAATCTGTGAGAATGGATGCTTACAGCATTCTTGCCAGTTTACTAAGTACCACATACAGGACAATAGTCTCAGCCAGACATCCGGTCCAGGATCAATATAAACTCATATATATATATAAAACCAGACTTTATTATTACTTTCTGTCCATTGGTGTTCTGCCTGCATGTATATCTCTGTATGAGGGTGTCAGAAGCCCTAGAGCTGGAGTTACAGAAAGGTTTGAACTGCCATGTGGGTGTCAGGAATTGAACCCTTGTCCTCTGAAAGAGTAGCCAGTGCTCTTAACTTAATCATTCCACATATTTCTATGTCCTTTTCTAATAGAAAATATTACATTGTATAATTCTCTGGAATACATATAAAGTATTTATATAGGTCATTATTTTATTCCCCTAAATTATCTTATTCATTAGTTTATTAAAACAATGAACAACTATTTTTAGAACCTAATGAGAGCTTTCAAATGATCTAGCACTATGAAATATTAAAGCGATAAATTATTGCAAGTGCATTCATCGAAATAAATGAGACTCGTGTATAATAATGGTACCGTGAAATGTCACATGTAAATACCATGTTTGATAGCTGCTGAGAATACAGAAAGTTAAAAAGATTATAATTGCTTTTTACTGAATGCAAGAAAAAGTCAGATTAACTATAAATATCATAACTTGTCACATCCCCATAAGAAATGTAAGAAACGAAGAGCTGTCAGATTCATAGAGAAGTATGACATTCTTCCAGTATCCTGGGAGAACAAGAACACGGGGCCAGGGAGATGGCTTAGTGGGTAAAAGTGTTAGCCTTCACAGACACTGAGTTCAATCCTTGTAATCTATGTAAATGCATTGACATGGTAAATAATCCCAGGGGCCCCTAATCTATGTAAATACATTGAGGAGGTAAAACATGTCAATAATCCCAGGGGCCCCATGGCAAGCTGCGAGTTAGAGATGGATTGCTCAGATGCTCACAGGCCAGCTCATCTGAAATGTGAAGCCCTGTGGCAATAAACAAGAGAGATTCTGCCTCAAAAATAATGTGGAAGACAGGATCTGACACCCTCTGCGTCTACTCCACATCTCCCCCTCATACTCAAGAGGCAGATTAGACTGGCAGCCTAGAACTGCAAGGGTTCCTCATGTGGGCACAGCACAGGCCTGGTCCAGCCATCTCTCATATAAGGAGCAAAGTGCTTACTCAACCTGAGGAAGAGGCAAGACATAGTCCTGGGAGTCAGGTTTATAAGGACAGCCAGTATCGTGGATTGTGACTGGAAGGAGATCAGGAAACTGCCCCTGCAAAGTCTGTCTGCCATAGAGTGAGGGCACCAGCCCCATAGACCTCAAACTGTGGAGCTCACACAGAGGACCCATCATGGCCCTGGATTGGAACAATCCTCCTGCTTCCAATGTAAGCGCTAACTTTAATGTAGGGTTGGGATTCTAGCTGACACTTTCAAGAAAGGAGAAACACAGAACTGAATAAATACAAATCATGGGCTGGACTTCAAAGCTGGTGGGAGACCTAGAATTTATTTCACATAATGAGGAAAACCCTTTGCTACACATTACAACACTCTCCTCTTGCACATTGAAGATGTTTTTCGGATTCAATGGCAGGTTCTTGAAATCCAGCTCATGGCCACAATTTACATGGAAAGACACAGCACAAGGAAGCAGTGTGGCATACTGCTGGGGTACTAGTTAATGGGGACATTAGGATTGGCTTTGAATCTACAAATATGATGGCCAGGACAATTTCTTACTGTGCATGTCCTTCAGAGCCCACTATTCATTTGTGTAAAATTGTGCCAATCCCCAGAGTTCAGAAGATATAGGACCATTGAGTGGCAGGTGTGTTTGTAATTAGCGTTCCGTAGAACACAGAGAGATGAGAAATGCTGTCAATCAGATGCCTGTGGTACCAGGCAACACTGGGTGGGATTCTATGACTTTCAAGTAAAAGATTCTATAAGTAGACACAGACCTAATCTGGCCCTGCCTCAGAAAGGGGGAATCAGATCCTTGACAGGCAGAGCATGAAAAGATAGCTTCTGACCAAATGTGAAGAATTCTCTGGAATTTGTGTTGCTCTAAAACTGATGGAGACACATTCTATCTTCCAGTCTAGCATGGCTTTCAGTGTTTCTCAGAAGAAATTTTAGCAAGGTATGGAAACGCAGTCCATGTATCTCTCTAGAGCGGAGCAAAGTTCAGCCTCTCTTAGCCTTTGTGATTCAGACATTTGAATGTGTATGTGTTATTCAATGTAACAGATCTTAAAGTACCTTCAAAGCAATCAGAACTTTGATGTCGGAGGTCAAAGAAGGCCCCTTGACAAGCAGTGAGAGAAGCAGTTGTAAACCCAGCAAGAGTTTAGCTTAAGAGTTTTTTACAAGGTGGGTCCAAGGAAATGAAACTTCACTTGGAAGTTAGCATTGGTCAATCTCCAAGGTTTCTTAAGGCTAACAACCCTGAAACCTATAAGGCTTTTGTGGAGTCCATGAAGAAGGATCTAATGCGACCTTCCTGACCACCCAGATTCTTACCCTACTTCTGATATAAAACAAGGAAAAACAGATGTGGATGAAACTGTTATTTCGTGATGTGACTCTTTAAGAACTCAGATCAAGACTCTAACTTAACTTTATATATAACATTATCAATTAGTGCTTGTTGATTAACGAATGAAATAGTTTCAGAAGACTTATTCCTTTAGGATTTATTTATTTTTATTTGTATGAGTTTTTCAACTCTCTCTCCTTTCCTCCGCCCCCCCCCTCTGTGTGTGTGTGTGTGTGTGTGTGTGTGTGTGTGTTTGTGTGATCCTTATGCACAGTGGCCACAGAGGTCAGAAGAAGAAATTGGATTCCCCGGAGGGTTCAAAGTCTGGGTTCCGGGAACTGAAGACCATCTAGTGTTCTTAACTGCTGTGCAATTCTTCTGCCCTAGACTACCTTTTATTTTCAAACTCCAGGTTGGAGAATCAACTCATAAATGACCTCCTAGTCAGACACCTGCTTGATGGTTGTTGACGGTTAGTCTGCCGTAATCATGTTAGCAGAATGCCAAGTTTTATGTCTTCTGGCAACAGCCACCGGATTTTTGAACAAACAGGCCATTGGAAAAACGAGAGGGTGCTAGCACAAACTGAGATGCATCCAGAGAGTTAACTGTTCATGGAAACGGGGGAAAAAATGGAGAGAACAAAGCTTCAGGGAACTTCTGTCACAATGTGTTTGTCCTGTTCCCACAGTGGAACATTTCAACACTGCGTTCTCTCTGTCTGCCTGTGTGTGTTTATATACAGATGACACAATCTCTCTGTCCTGTTCTAGAAGGCTTTACAGGCCTTGGAATCAAGGGTATAGACTCACACTGGAAACAGCACACGGGGAATGGGTCCCGGAAGTCCCTTTCCATGCTGGCAGGGGTTGGGGGGGTTGTTTGTCCTTTCTTAAAGCCTCTACAGCTGCCGTACACGGATAATAATTAGCAGCCCTAAACACTGAGCAAGGCATCTTTTCACTAGCGCAACCCCCCAGGGCTTGTTGTTGAAGGCCCAGAGCTGTTGAGGCTGACATCTATAGCCCCATTATTGAAGACAGAGTTGCACTGTGGCTGCACCATGAGACATCAAATCAGCAAAGGTAAAAAGAACACAAAGAATTCTTCATGGCTGGAAGTTTCCTTTGCTTTTTGAATCAGGAAGTTGAAATGTGTCTCTGGGCTCAGAAGCCTGTCTCTGTCAAAAATAATTGTATTAGTATTAGTTATTTTTCTTCATGTAGAGTGACATGATACCAGACTCCCAAGAGACATTAAGTTAAGGACAGCTTCTAGGGTCTTGGAATATACTTAAAACATTAGTGGAGTAGAGGATGAAAGCCTGCAAGGTTTTCTTTCTGAAGGCAGCCTAAAAGATGCTGTAGATGACTTCCTCTTGGTAGGTTACAGAAGGACCTAAGGATACTTTCTGCTATCCCACAGTTGTCCACTCCCTGGCCATACCTCACACAGAGAAAGCACTGGAAAGGCCGTTAAGAAAAACACATTATTCTCACTGAGCATATTTGGTCCTCTATGGGGGAATAAATATCAGAGAGGCAGGAGAGTGGGTACCCCTTACAACGTTCCTAATGCAAGTGAGGGGATGCCAAGAAAATCCCTGAAGCCTGAAGGTTGTACAGCAAGAAGAAACAGGCAGCCCACATTCTCTGCAGACCCATCTTCTTGACAGCCAACCGGTGTATCTCTCTTTTGGTCTGGGTCAGTGTGGGAAAGGGAAAACCAGGCAGTTTGCTAGTGGCCACCTGAATGCTTACTGTTCTGTGCCTGGGTTTGTAGTACTCTTGTTACGATCATGCATGGTGCAGGAAAAGTGTGACTCTTCTTGCCAAACTCAAGAGAGACTTTTAAGGACCATAGAAGCCCACACAGGCTACATAATGGCAGTCACACAATGGTTGAGGGACTGCAAGGTGTCAGACAGACTGGAATGTGATCCTGGGGACTCTGCAGTGTTCAGACACAACAGGGCCATCTAGAGAGTGCAGCACACCCCTGCCCACACGTTCAGTCCTGGCACAGGTACTCCGTGATTTCCAGAATGCAGCATATCCATGCAGTGCTATGGCCTGGGTGCTGGTTAGTTAAGGAAGACCTAACTTCTACCGTCAGCTGTCTTCCCTAAGGTAGCAGGGATGGAGAAAAGCAGAGATCTGTGTTCCCTGCAACAGGAGCCAAAGCATGAGATACATGTTGATGAACACATCCAGCTCCTTCAGGACATGGGCCAGTCTTTTATTAAGAAGATAAAAACTTTAAAGTGTTTATAAGTTTAAAGTTTTAAGAATAGACCCAGTCCTTTGTTGATTGAATGTAAGGCCTACTTTATAGGAACAAACACAAACCTGTACTGTAAACCCAGCTTAAGAGTTCACAGGCCCCAAGTGTAGACCTACTACTGCTCTTCTGATACATAGACACAATACTGACAAATCCACATCTCTGTACCCACTGGTGAAGCTCTCAAACCTTATCAGAAAAACACTGTTATGTCATGGTTTACACAGAAACTCACAATTCTTCAAAGTGCAGAGAAGACCAGTGGAGTTGTTAGCCATAAATGGGACATCTACACCACTCCTCTCCCTAAGGCTCAGGGACCATAATAGAAAGGGGGAGGATAGACCATACTGGACATGACAGGACTTCTGTGCTCACAAACTCAAGACAGCTGAGGTTGCCTGCCGAAGGCACACATAAGACCAATCCCATTGGCATTCTAGCACAAGGAAGATAAAGCAAGAGCTCTGTCCCCTAACTAGAGAGCTGTGAATGGTTGATGGCTTTGAGAAGTAAAGTCAATTTTTATGAAGGATGTGACTCCTGATAGGTCAACCATATCCCAGTGGATGGACCCATGCCAGGAGAAGGATATGGCCAGCAAAAATGGGACTTGATTGGTTATTAAAAAAGAAGATACAAAGTTGTGAGTTTAGGGTAGGGTGGGGATAGACCTGGGGTGGGAGTTGGGAGTAAATCTGGGAAGAGATTGCAAAGAGTAGAAGAGAATCTGAAGAAGACACTATGAAATTCTCAAATATTTAGGAACATGTAACAATAAAACAAGCTGGTCCTACATCTTAATAACCCAGTATTTCAGGAAGCCTATATCTAAGAGTGATCTCATTCAAAAATAGAGACAGGCTCTCTAATTTAGCTGGGCCGAATAGAGTGTCTGGAAAAAGTATAGCTACTTTGCATGTAGATTCTGGGGAGTAGAGGGTTTCATAATTGTCATATGAGAACTAAGTCTGGTATGAAATCTTTTTCCATAATTGTTTCTCATTCTTGAGTGTGTTGAAGTACCCCTGAAATTTCTGAATCAACTAAGCAAGAGGACAACTTCAAATCTCAATTTGCTGCAAATAATTCACAGTGCTTCTGACTGTAGTCAGCAGACCATCAAGAATGGCTGATATAGCACAAATGGGAATAATTACTTGGCATTAGAAGACATTTAAAAATCCCTTAAGTCCACTACTTTAGGTTTTGTCCACTACTTTAGCAGCAGAGATAAAATTTAGGGAAAGAAAAACAAAGGAAACTCATAGTTTAAGTTTAATAAAGAAGGTGCTACGTGAGTTTCAAACGAAAGTCAGAGTATACAAATTGGTTCTGATAGCTAACACCTAAATCTAATTATTTAATAATTAATGAGGAAGTTTGAGTGATATAAAGCATTTTCAGAATGTCTTTTTTAATTTCAGTCCCTCCATGAAAATCACAACAGGATATTTAAATTGATGGGAAAACAACAAAGTTTTTTTGCTCTGCTTGCCTTGTCAATGATTAGCTGTATAACGAATGTTTTTAGTTTTTAAAGTGTGCAAATTTTCACTAGGAAGATTTCCACACTCCATTTAAAATGAACTCTCTTTAGAAACAACTGACCAAAACACCTTTCACATGTGCACATCTCCCGACAGAAGTTTAAATATTAAAAATATTCTCACAATCACGGGGACTTAACTTTATGTTCAGACTCTGAGTCTTTGAAACTGAAAAGCAGACATATATACACTTACAAGTGCTTTCTGTTCCTCCCCCCCTCCTTCCCTCCCTTTGATAATTGCTTCTTTTGGCACTAGAGAGCCACAGGGAGTTCTAGCTCAGTGGGAGCAAGAAGGGAGAATGTTACGGATTTAGTGTGTAAAATGTGATGCTTGTTAGTGTCATGACAAATGTGCATCCTGGAGAGTGTGTTACACCTTTAATAAAGTGTGCTCAGTCACATTGTACCCATGGAAAGGCATAAGGAGGCAGGGATTGGTGTACAAGTGTGCAGAGTTGGTGTTCTAGAAAATTCCTGCTTCCTGTTCCTCCCATTCCTGACACAGTGTCTTACAGAGACACAATTTTTTTTGAAGTTCTGGAATTTGTTGTATTAACAAGAACCTACTGGCCCTTTGATTCTAGACAAGGAATCTGACTTCTGAAGGCCCTCTCCTCTCTGGAAAGTTCCCGTCGTTTAATATAGCCAGACGGAGCAGAGCTGCTGGAACATCCACAGCACAATGTGCATCCAAATTTTCAGCCTGTTTAGCATCAATGCCATTGTGCAACTACATTTATTATGATCATTTCTAACTATGGGAAACCAATTCAAGCACCATCCCACACTTTGACCTTTTTGTGTTTTGGTGCCCAGCTTGCTTTTCAATGTGTGTCCCCTTCCCATCTCCACTAGGCACTAATAGTCTCAGAAGGTCTGTAGGTTGTAGTCTTTGCGTGTTAAATTTGACATGTGCTGTCCTAAACTGACAGAGGTCTTTTTTTTTCCAGTAAAGAATTTCATGACTCTAAATCAGTAGGTGAACAAGAGAACTATTTAAATTTTTCTAAATATTGTATGTCCTGATAGTTCACTGTGCAGAACTGTATACAAATAACTTTTAAATAGTCCCACCAGCACATAGCGATAAACAGGAAGATAAGAAAAATGTGTCATGCTGTAAGGGTTGTCTAGTTTTTTGCTTGCTTACTTGCTCGCTTGCTTGCTTGTTTGCTTGCAATAGTCCTTTAAATACCAAGTGGCTGTTCTGCACTGTGTTTGTATCTGTACACAATTGCAGCTCATCTGTTGAACTTGTTTGAGCATTGTGCTATGGGCAGGAGCGGAAGAAAACTATAGGCTTGTTTCTTATCATGGTAACACCATTCCGAGCTGATCGAGAGGCTGGGTGCTTCAGAAGTAAGACTGAAATTAAGAGTCATTGAAGACATATGATCTTTGTGACAATGTGTAAAGCAGGGATCACTGATGTATAACTCAGTGGTAGAACACATGTTTAACATGCCGGAGACTCTGGGTTCACTCCATAGCACCAAAAAGGGGGGGGGGATGGCCACAAGGATAAAATTATACATATATATATATATATATATATATACATATATATATGTATATATATATATATAAATACACATGTGTGTGTGCATATATGTATTCAAAATGGTTACGGGAAGATGATTGTTGGCTCCTATGAGTGTCAAGATGAGAATAAGATCAACACTATCAAATCCATGCCGTCTGTTTGGCAGACTTGGTTGAAAAATTTCAGACTTCTTAACTTCAGTGTTTTAAGTTATATAATATACAGTAAGCGAGGAAAGTAAGAAGCCAGTGTTGCTAAAGAAAAATTGCTACAGCAGCCTGCGATCCAGGCAAGCTGGGTAATGTGGATATTATGGGCACGTCTTGCTTTGTGGCTAGCAATTCTCCAGGCTCTATTTTTAACAGAGCTGAGATTCTGTTCTCTGCTCCATCATCTCCTCACTTCACCCCTCTGGCTGTGCTTGCAGAGCACAGATTTGCATGCTGTCTGACTGCGGCATATTCTTAGGCATGACTGAACGCCAATCACTCCAGCAGCCATCTTGCCTTCTCTGGGGAGAGAAGCATTATTTAATATCTGACAACACTACTTGTATGAAAAATGTTACCAATTTTGCAGGTTTTTGCCAAATTGATTATATAAGTGGATATATGCATATGTCTGTGTACATGCTTTTGTGTGTGTGTGCATATGTGCATATTTACTTTTGTGCTATACAGAAACTACGGAACATTTTTTTACCTGCTATATTTTGTTATAATACATCTTCAGGAAAAACAAACTGTTTTTAGAAAGGCCTGAAAACTAGTATTCCAAGGATTTTTTTTTCTTTTTAATTTTATTTCATGTGTATTACATGTTTACCACTATACAGAATGCACACAAGTATATTTTTATATGTTTATTTATGTTAATTATATATATTTGTGTGTGTGTGTGTGTGTGTGTGTGTGTGTATTCTGAAATATTCAGAAGAGCTGACCCCCTTGGAACTGGAGTTACATATGGTGTGGCTGAGCTGCTAAGTTGGTGCTGGGAATATAACCATGGTCCTCTGTAAGAGTAGCCGGTGATCACAGAGTCATCTCTCCAGCCCCAAATCATTCTACTTTATTGTTATAAGTCTAGAACCATACAGGAAATGAAACTAAAGATGTCTTACTTTGTCAGCTATCAGCCTTGGGCAAAACTTATGAATGTTTCACTGATGCAGCCATCAAATCAGACCACACCCCTTTAATCTTAGATCATAGGTTTGTAGAAAGTCTCAGTGCTCCTGTCCCAGTGACCTCTTCTGCTCCTTTTGAGAAGAGTAATTCCCTCTCCCTCATGACAGCAGCTGAGTAGACTCAGTGGAACATTGAATGCTATCCAGTGAAAATCCTTTCCCGTTTTTGACTAAGGTCCTGAGAACCCTGAGGCTTCATGACTGCTTATAGTTTAAGTAGAGGTAGTATCTCCACAGCATCCCTGTCAGGGCTCACAGCCCTTACAATTCTGGGTCCTCTGAAGCACTGCACACACAGCCTTGGCAAAGAGGCTCCCAGAATTCACCAGTAAAATTCTCTTGAGAGATCTACCTGATACATAAACACATATCATATGCTCTATTGCTGAAGAGAGATAATCATTCACATACATTTTTATTTTTTGAAAAAAAAAAAACTGTCTTTTCACTCTAAAAGCTCTCAGATCAATTTGATTCCTCCAGTCATATTATCCTGAAAAAGTTCTCTTTTGAATCATAATTCACATAAGACTATACATTAATCACTAAGTGTCTCTGACATCATTTCTTTCATCTATCTGTCAAGAAATATTCAGCTACAAATTTGATACCTAGCAAGTGATCAAAGGTTGTTTTAACTTCAAAGTTAGATGTTTTCATTTTTTAAATAACGTTTACCATTTTCTACAGTTCTGGTCATTAATCCATCACCTATTCCTTCAGGTCAAATTAGGCTCCCTCCGGCAATTGCCTTTCCCTTGCTATGTAGTGGTCCCAGCCTCTGAGTCTTTGAAGGCACCCAATGTCCAGTCACTGCCTGAATAAAGACTAGCAATGCTATACATGCTCACAAAATGTTGCACCTGTAGGGTTTTCCTTAAAAAAGTTGTACATTCCATTTGGGATGTCAGGACTTTCAGACATCTAGAGTGAGTTATGAATTCATAAGATATGACCTCTTAAGTGCTTTAGTAAGAGTTATTCTAGAAAGTTCCTCTCTGAAGAAAAACTAACATATGTCTCTTATGTGAGATAATTTGATTGACAGTGATAATTTTATCTTACTATCAGCTTCATTGGTATGATTTTTTTTGAGGAATTACAGATCTAAACTGTGCTTTTCCTTTAAATAAGCACATCAGATTAGTCATTAAAGCTCACTTGAGATGATGATTATAAAGTAGTGACCTGTAAAACACCGATTCCATATCACCACACTGGCCTTTGCTATCACTTATATATCTAAGGTTTAGGGCTGAAGGTGGGTCACCATCTTTCTCCCAGCTGCTCCTCCTGTTAGACCCTCCCAGTTTTAGAGTTAACCCAAGCAGCTCTGGGATTATGAATCATGAAATGTGTCATGCTGGGTCGGAGACCAAGGGGACTTCCAGTGAAACTGAGAAACTATGCCTTCTCAGCAAACCACAGCAGGATACAGAAAGGGATAATTAAAATGCAAATTCTAAGCATTAAGTACAGCAATGAAGAGGAAGCAAAACACAGTTTTTAATAAATAAGATTTTCTACTCTGTAGCAGTTCTAAAGTAATTATCTATCTCTGGTAACTGGAGGCTTACATTTTTTTCTATCATTTAATTTCCTATTTCTCTAACTAAAAATTTTCTGAGAAAAACAATAGTGAAATACATACTCTAGTTCTTTAGAGTCACTAGTTCTTTAGAGGCACATACTTCTCTATGGAATGCACATGAGAAAACTAGGAGGAACAGGTCTAGTGTGGTCAGTGGCAGGTCACCTGCTTGCCCCTGGAAAGGCCCTTGGGATCAGATGCCAGCACAGGAAAAAAAAAAAAAAAGATCATGTGTGGCCAACGGGACACATTAGAAAGATTCAAAAGCTAAGCAGGGCACAAACCCCGAGAGCCACTTGTGGGATAAGGAGTCATCCACACCTGTAATCCTGTAACCGAATATTACCTTTCCTGCCTTGCATTTTGGAGCAAGAACAACATCTGGTAAAACACTTGTTTGATTTGGAAGATGAGGTCATCGAGCTACCATGGGCAGAACCTGCGTGCGATCTTTCCCTCCGCCCCAAACATTAGTGAGTATTCTTTCTAAGCAACAACATTCCACGGCAGAGACACGTTCGTTATTATATTTTCTAGAGTAACACATTTACCCAGGACCCACGGTAATATCATCCACTCCACGATGGTTGGTGGTGGACCTTGCCTGTTCAAGTCTGACCTGTCGATGTGCTGAGAGGCTAGCAGCAGCAGAAACAAAAATGTCAGATAGGAGGCCGTGTGGCAGATAAACTTGATAAATGGCTTTCTGATGAACAGTCCAAGTGGGCTTTTGGGAGCTATCAGGTAGCACACAGAGAAGACGGGGAAGAGCAGTCCGATTATGAAACAGGTCACCATCTTCACCGCCCAGTGTCTTCTCCTCCAGCCTGGGAATTCATCGTACCAGCGGGAGGCGAGCAGCTGCTGGCAGTTGGGCTGAGCAACAAACTACGAGGGAAGGAGAAGGGAATTAGGTTCCTGTTACATGTGATGACCTCAGATCATCAGGAAGAGTTCAGAGACGACTTTATCCCTTACCACATACTTTTGAATACCTTGAATATTTTTCCAAATTTTATTTAAAATCAAATTTAAGTAAACCTTGTATTCTTTGGTAAAGCAATATTAGATTTGAAGACACAAGGTGTGGTTCACCTGATCTTAGAGTAAAATAACCAAACATGGGAAGCCATTTTAACAAAGGCCATATAATGGCTATTCATTGCACTCCAGGCCCAGTACTGTGTGCTTAGGCTTCAATGAAGTCAAAATGGGGACTGTGCACTGGAACTGCAGGCAGAGGGAAGGAATAAGAATGCACACAGTGTCCTGGTCTTACTCTCTGTTGTTGTGATCAAACACTGGCCACAAAAGCAATTTGGGGAGGAAATAATTTATTTAGCTCCCAGGTTACTACTGTCCATTATGCAAGAAGCCAAGGCAGGAACCTGGGGGTGGTAACTGAAGCAGAGACCATGGAGGGATGCTGTTTATTGACTTCGCATCTATCTTTCTTACAGAGCCCAAGCCCCCAAGCCCAGAGTTCATGCTCATACCAGGCTGGGTTAAATTAGCAATTTTGAAAATGCCCCACAGGCATCCCCACAACCCAACATAATGGAAGCTGCGCTTCATCTGACATTGCCTTTCCCTAGGTTTGTCTACATCCCTGTGAAGTTGACAAAAACTGTTCAACACACAAAGGATGTACTACCTACAAAATATGGCCAAATATTTAAAAAAAAACTTACCCACACAGGATATGAAATAAGTGTTTGCATCACAGTTTCTTGGCTTAGTTATTTATCATTTGAGTTTTTCACGTAATGTTTTCTATCATACACACACATGGATTTCATTCTCATGAAAGCAAATCTTTTCAATTGGCTTTGGTTGATCGGAAAATAAGCATATAATATGAGCAAGCTAATAACATCTGGCAGAGTTTAATAGAAACATAACTGAGCATATTATCATATATACTAATCAATTATTATATACAAACTATTTCACAAACATTTTACCAAGTAACATGCCTAAGATGTAATACATAGACTGCTTCCTCCTCTTAAATGCGGAGGGAAGAAGAGTTATAAGAAAAAAAATCTATAATTATCCAGCATTTCAGATTAAAATGGAGTGTTTAAATGCACTGTCCAGATTTACTACACACAAGTTTCTACTTCACGGTGACTGACACCTCCGTGCCACAGGAACGGAGTTGCAAATGGTCCGATGATGCCTTTCAGAGAGAAGAAAGCCATTCATGACAAAACATGGTAGGGGAGTACCAATCTACACTGGCGGTAACGTGTGCAGTGGATTTGTGGAATGATGGTGTAATTCTGCATGAGGCCAACATTAATTAAGATCCTTGAGAAGGACTCTGCTGGCATCAGAAAATCGCTTTCTCTGCATGCAAACTACATGCCCATCTCTTCATGGTTCTTTTCGCCCTTCTCTACATTCCCCACTCTTCCTGTTTGTCTCTCAGCCGTATGCATCTGGTAAGAATTGGCTCTGCCTCTTTTCAGCCGGTGTGCAAACAGTCCCTGGGTGATGAGAAAGGAGGCTTCCTTGTGAAGAAAAAGAGGCAATAGAATGATGGGTTGAGAAATCCCATATCTAGCATGTTGATTCGATAAATGGTAGTTGGTCTTCTTGTTACAGACACGTACTAATCAAAGCATGTAAGAGTGGGTAGGGAGACATGAAATAACGCAAAATTTTATGATCCTGGCTTAAGTACATACAGATAAATCAAAGCATTTCCTCCGAGCAAGGGTTGGGAGGGCCATTTGTTTTTTATTGTTACTAATTTAAGCAATTTTGAGACTCTGTCGAGAGGAAAGTTTGAATTTATATCAAAGAATCTAGACTTTCACTTGTTTTCTGGCCAAGGTCAGGCTGTTGGAGGTGAAAGCAGAACCCTGAAGCCTTGACAAAGTCCCCCCCCAAGTGCACAACAGGACCCCAACAAGCTCTGTCTCTTCTAGAGCCCCATCTGCTACACAATATTCTCCCCAGTGCACTTCACATACAAATCTAACATTTTATTTCCCATGACAAAATACTCTTAAGGAATTCGAACTCAGCACAGGTTAAAATTTCTTTTGTTCAAAAGTGTTAAAATATTCATTCATTTTATTTGTGTTTATGTTTGCCTGCAGGGATGTATATGCACCATGTCTGTGCTTGGTGACTATGGAGGACAGAAGATGGGAGTCAGAACCCCTAGAACTGGAGGAATTACTCATGCCTTGGAACCTCCATGTGGATGCTGGGCCTTCTGCAGGCTCAACAGTACTGTCAACCTCTGAGTCAACTCTCCAGCACAGTTAAAAACTTCTTAACAGGATACAGCTGACCCCACTGAGGATAGAAAACTATGACTATAAAGGGCTATGATCTCATCAGATGTCATGTATAAATCTGATCAAGAGATTACACAGAGAATGAAACATTTCATACACCCCAGGAAAATGGAAGAAAGGTTTAGAGATGTGTCACCATTATCTAAACGAAGTTGGGCTCACAACTCTGCTCCTCCTGGCCAAAGTTGTGTGAGGCAGGGAGACCCCACCTATTTTGGCTTACAATTTTAGAGGTTTTAGGTCATCATCAATTGTTCCCTTTTCCTTGGACTGACAGCAATGTCATATATAATGGGGGGAAACAGTAAATGTTCTGTCAGCTGCTTTGGTACCCCGAGGTATCACAAGCAGACACCCTGAGGATCCCCTTCCAACAGAAAGAAGCTAGGGGTCAAGCCTTAAACACATGTGCTGTAAGTCAAGCTATTAAGATTTACTTTTTTATTTTGTGTGTATGCCTACATGTATGTAAGTATACCACATGTCTACTGGATGTGTACAAAAGCCAGAAGAGAGTATTGGATCCCCTATAACTGGGGTTACAGATAGTTGTGAGCTGCCATGTGGGTGCTTGAATTAAGTAAGATGTAACCCAGATCTGGAGTGGAGGTTTTACTTGGCAGCATATGGTGTCTAGCTGGGGCATTGTCTCTCCTATTTTGGGAGATTCTGCTTATATTCCCTGTACATGTGCGTATGATTCAGAAAGGTTCTGCAGTAGTGGGTTTCCACATGGCTTTTCAAAGGGCCTTGTCCCTCCTTTACCCTGACCTCATTCTTTTTATCCCTCTCATCGAGTTTTCTTTTCATCTTTCCAGCGCACTCAATTCTATCTCTCCTTCAGGTTGGTCCTCTGTCACCTCAGCTCCTTACTAAGTGCTTAATGTCTGTGCTCATTGAACTGTAGCACACAAATCAAAAGCTGGAAGCTGACATCCACATATAAGAGAAAACAAAATGTTTGCTTTTGGGGGTTCAGGGCTCTATATCTTACCACAGAGAATTTGCTCACGTGTGCTCATTGCTGCTCATTTTATAATAGCCAGAAATTAGAAACTGCCCAGATGTTCATACACTAAATAATGGATAATGGAAGCATGGTATGCTTATACAATGGAATATTACTCAGATGTCAAAATTTGAAATTATAAAATTTGCAAAAGAAAAAAAAAAAGACAGAAGAAGAAAAATAGTCAAACTGAGTGGAGTAACTCAAAATCCAAAAAGACAAGTATTAAAAAATTATTTAAAAATTTTAATTTCTAAAGTAGATGATCTCATCCTTGTTTCCCTCCATTTTGTCTCCTTCTTTCTCTCCATCATTTCCCCCCTTATTATTCTCTGAATCTTTTTCTACTTCTTGTCAACTTGCTCACGTTTCTCCAGCTCCACCTGTAGGACTCTTCCAGAGAACTGAGTCTCTCTTTGACTAAACTACAGGTCCATTCAGGGAAGCCCTCGCCAGATACCACAGCACTGTTTACAGGAAGTAGGGGGTCTTTAGCCAGTGTTTCTCCACTGTCTTCCTGGGGCACAAATAGTGAAACCACTGTCTTCTACACCCACCTGGACCTGGGGAAGTAGATTTTTACTGTGGAGAGGGCTCTGGAAAAACACTTCACAAAGAGAACTCCCATCATTTAAACTTACAATGGTCCCATACATTTATAAAAAGTAACTGCAAATAATGATATTTTGATTTCTTCTTTTCCAATTTATATCTGTTTGACTTCTTGTTGTTATCTAATGGCCCTGGCCAGGACTTCCAGTACTATATTGAATAGGTAGGGGGAGAGTGGGCAGCCTTGTCTAGTCCCTAATTTTAGAGGGCTTGTTTCAAGTTTCTCTCCATTTAGTTTGATGTTGGCTACCAGTTGACTGTATATTGCTTTTACTATGTTTACGTATCAGCCTTGAATTCTGAATCTTTCTGAAACTTTTAACATAAAGGGGTGTTGAATTTTGTTAAATGCTTTCTCATCCTCTAAAGAGATGATCATGTGTTTTTTTTCCTTTGAGTTTGCTTATATGGTGGATTATGTTGTCGGATTTCCATATATTGAACAATCCCTGCATTCCTGGGATGAAGCCTACTTGATCATAGTGAACGATTGTTTTGATGTGTTCTTGGATTCAGTTTGCAAGAATTTTATTGAGTGTTTTTGCATCAATGTTCATGAGGAAAATTGATCTGAAGTTCTCTTTCCTTGTGTGGTTTAGGTATGAGTGTAATTGTGGTTTCGAAGAACAAGTTGGGTAGTGTTCCATCTGACTCTATTTTGTGGAATAGTTTGGAGAGTATTGGTAATAGGTCTTCTGTGAAGGTCTGATAGAATTCTGCACTGAACCTGTCTGGTCCTGGGCTTTTATTTTCTTGGGAGGCTTATGATGACTACTTCTGTTTCTTTGGGTGTTATGGGATTGTTTAGATGGTTTATCTAACTCTGATTTAACTCTGGTACCTGGTATCTTTCTAGAAATTTGTCCATTGCCTGTAGATTTTTCAGTTTTGTTAAGTATAGGCTTGTATAGTAGGATCTGATAATTTTTTAAATTTTCTCAGCTTCTGTTGTTATGTCTCTGCTTTCATTTCTGACTTTGTTAATTTGCATACTCTCTTTGTGTCCTCAAGTTAGTCTAGCTAAGGGTTTCTCAATCTTGTTAATTTTCTCAAAGAACCAGCTCCTGGTTTTGTTGATTCTTTGTACGATTGTTTTGTTTCTATTTGGTCGATCTCTGCTCTGAGTTTGATTATTTCCTGCTGTCTACTTCTCTTGGGTGTATCTGCTTTTTTTTTCTCTAGAGATTTGAGCTGTGCTGTCAGACTGCTAGTGTATGTTCTCCCTAGTTCCTTCTTGGAGGCACTCAGAGCTATGAGTTTTTCTTAGTACTGCTTTCATTGTGTCTCATAAGTTTGGGTATGTTGTACCTTCATTTTTATTAGATTCTAAAAAAATCACTAATTTATTTTATTTCTTCCTTGATCATGTTATCATTGAGTAGAACATTGTTCAGCTTGCATGTGTATATGTGCTTCTTGTTGTTTTTGTTGTTATTGAAGACTAGCCTTAGTCCATGGTGAACTGATAGGATGCATGGAAATAATTTAATCTTCTTATACATGCTTTTGCCCTGTTTTGTGACCAACTATATGGTCAGTTTTTGGAGAAGTTACTATGAGGTACTGAGAAGAAGGTACACTATTTTGCTTTAGAATTAAATGTTCTATAGATGTCTGTTAAATCCAATTAGTTCATATCCTCTGCTAGTTTTGCTTTGACTCTGTTTAGTTTCTGCTTCCATGATCAGTCAATTGATGAGATAGAGGTGTTGAAGTCTCTCATTATTGTGGTACAATATATGTTTTGAGCTCTATTAGAATTCCTTTTAAAAATGTGGGTGCCCATGTGGGTGACCTTGTATTATAGATGTCCAGGATACATAGATAGATGTCCAGGATTGAGAGTTCATCTTGATAGATTTTTTTTTCTTTTGATGAGTAAATGTCTCTTTCCTTATTTTTTTTTTGATAACTTTTGGTTGAAAATCTATTTCAGTCAATATTAGAACGGGTACTCCAGTTTGCTTCTTGGGACCATTTGCTTGTAAGATTTTTTCCTAGCCTTTTACTCTGAGGTAGTGCCTGTTTTTGTCTCTGAGACAAGTTTCCTGTGTGCAGCAAATGTTGGATCCTGTTTATGTATCCAGTCTTATAGTCTATGTGTTTTTATTGGGGAATTGAGTCCATTGATGTTAAGAGATATTAAGAAATAGTGATTGTTTTTTGCTGTTATTTTTGTTCTTAGAGGTAGAATTATGTTTGTGTGCTTTTCTTCTTTTGGTTTTCTTGCGAGATTATTTTCTTGCTTTTCCTATGGTGTAGTTTTCCTCCTTGTGTTGGGGTTTTCCATCTATTATTTTTTGTAGGGCTGGATTTGTGGAGAGATACTGTGTAAATTTGGATTTATCCTGGAATATCTTGGTCTCTCCATCTTTGGTAATTGAGAGTTTTGCTGAATATACTAACCTTGGTTGGGATTTGTGTTCTCTTAGGGTCTGTATGACGTCTATCCAGGCTCTTCTGGCTTTCATAGTCTCTTGAGAAATCTGGTGTGATGCTCATTTGTCTGCCTTTATATGTTACTTTTCCTTTTCCCCTTACTGCTTTTAGTATACTTGCTTTGTTTTGAACATTCGGTGTTTTGACTATTATATGGCGGGAGAAGTTTCCTTTCTGGTCCAATCTATCAGAAGTTCTGAGGCTTCTTATATGTTCATGGTCATCCTTCCTGTTCTTAAGGTTAGGGAAGTTTTCTTCTATGATTTTGTTGAAGATATTTACCGGGACTTTTATTTGGGAGTCTTCACCCTCTTCTATACCTATTATCCTTAGGTTTGGTCTTCTCATTGTGTCCTGAATATCCTGGATGTTTTGGGTTAGGAATTTTTTGATTCTTGCATTTTCTCTGACTGTTGTGTCAATGTTTTCTATGCTATCTTCTGCTCCTGAGATCCTTTCTTTCATCTCCTGTAGTCTGTGGTGATGCTTGCATCTATAACTCCTGATTTCTTTCCTAGGTTTTCTATCTCCAAAGTTGTTTCCTTTTGCGATTTCTTTACTGTATCTATTTCCATTTTCAATTCCTTCATGCATTTGATTGTGTTTTCCTGTAGCTCTTTGAGTGATTTTTGTGTTTTCTCTTTAAGGGCTTTTTCTTGTTTCCATGTGTTCTCCTGGTTCTCCTGTAATTGTTATGGGAGATATCCATACCATTCTTGAGGACCTCCATTATTGTCATGAAGTATGATTTTTAAGTCTAAATCTTGTTTTTCTGGTGTGTTGAAAAATACACTACTTGATGTGGTGGGAGATCTCAGTTCTGATGTTGCTGGGTTGTCTTGGTTTCCATTGCTTACGTTCTTGTACTTTCTCTTGTCATCTTTTTATCCATGATGTTATGTGACCTTGTTGTGTATGACTGGAACTTGTCTCTCTTGTAAGTCTGAGGGTTCGTGGGCTCTGGAGGGAGATCACTCCTGGGTGTTCAATTCATTGTGGGCAGGCAGTGAGTTCTGATAGCGGTGACCTGGCTCTCTCTCTGGTCAAGAACTGACCTGTTATTAGAAAGCACCATGCTACCTGTGGCCGGAGAGTTCCTGGCAATCTCTCCCTAGGTGGTCAGTGGGGGACTCACCTATGGGCTCAGGTGGCAGAACATTTGTGAAGCTCTTCTAGGTGCTCAGGAATCTGCAGGCAGGCCCTGAGTCATAATGAAGGTGACCTGGCTCTCTCTATATCCAAATTCTTTATGAAGGCACTTAGTGCTATGAATTTTCCTATTAACACTGCTTTCACTGTGTCCCATAAGTTTGGTTATGTTGTATCTTAATTTTCACTGAATTCTAGAAAGTCCTTAATTTCTTTTTTATTTCTTCTCCAACTTTCACTGGGTAGAGAGATGTTCAGTTTCCATGAGTGTGTGGGCTTCCTGTTTTTGTTTGTGTTTTGTTTTGTTTTTGTTACTGAAGTCTAGCCTTAGTCTGTGGTGATCTGATACAATGCATGGAATTATGTCAATCTTCTTGTATCTGTTAAGGCTTGTTATGGTCAGTTTTGGAGAGGTTCCTTGAGGTACTGAGAAGAAAATATATTCTTTTGTTTTGGGGTGAAATGTTCTGTAGTATATGTTAGATCCATTTGGTTCATGTAGTCTGTTAATTTCACTGTGTTTCTGTTCAGTTTCCATTTCTATAATCTGTCCATTGATGAGAGTGAAGTGTTGAAGTTTCTCACTATTATTGTGTAAGGTTCAGTGCATGTTTTGAATTTTAGTATGTGGGTACCCTTGCATTTGGGGCATAGATATTCAGAATTGAGGCTTTATCTTGGTGGATTTTTCCTTTGATGAGTATGAAGTGTCCTTTCTTATCTCTTTTGATTACTTTTGGTTAAAAGTCTATTTTGCTGAATTCTAGACTGGCTACCTAAGAAGTTAGACTCCAGAAAAATGACCCAATTTAAAAATTGAATTCAGAGCTAAAAATAGAATTCTCAACAGAGGAATGTCAAATGGCCAAGAAACACTCAAGAAAATGTTCAACATCCTTAGTTTCCAGTGAAATTCAAATCAAAACAACTCAAAGATTCTACCTTACAACCATCAGAAGGCCTAAGATCAAAAACTCAAGTGACAGTTCATGCTGGCAAGGATGTGGAGAAAGGGCAACACTTCTCCATTGCTAGCAGGACTGCAAACTTTTACAACCACTTTGGAAATCAATTCGGGAATTTCTCAGAAAATTGGACCTAATTCTACCTGATGACCCACCTGTACTGCTCTTGGGCATATAACTAAAAGATTCTTCACTGTAACACAAGAACATGTTTCCCAATATTAGCCTTATTCTTAGTAGCCAAAAACTGGAAACAACTCAGATGTTCTTCAACTAAAGAATGGATACTGAAAGTATGGTTGATTTACAGAATGGAATATTATTCAGCTATTAAAAGCAAGGACATCATGAATTTTTCAGGCAAATGGATAGAACTAGAAAATATCATTCTAAGCGAGGTAACCCAGACCCAAAGGAGATACATTGTGTGTACTCACTGATAAGTGGATATTAGCCAAAAAAGAAAAATAAAAAGAAAGAAAGAAAAAAAACCAGAATATTCATGATACAACCCACAGACCCAAAGACGTTAAACAAGAAGGAAGACCCAAGTGAGGATGTTTGAATCCCACTTAGAAGGGGGAACAAAATAGTCATAAGAGGCAGAGGGAAAGAGGGACCTTGGTGGAAGTGGATGGGTGAAGGAAATAGGAGAGCAGGATCAGGCATGAGGGGACACAGTAGAGATACCTAGAGGGGCAGGAAAGCTAATAGAAATATGGAGCTGCCAGAGATGGGGGGTGGAAGGTTTGGGGAATCTGTAAGAGGTTCCAGAGATCTGGAATGGGCAAGGCTCCCAGTACTTAATGCAGGGGACTTTAGCCAAAATGCCCAGCAGTAGGTATGTGGAATCTGAAGAGACCACCTCAAGTAGTCAGACAGTACTCCCCAGTGGAGGGTTGGGGATATCTACCCACCTCCAAAACTTTCAACCCAAAATTGCTCTTGTCTAAAAGAAATGAAATGTAGGGATGAAAATGGAACCAAAACTGAAGGAGTGGCTGACCAGTGACCAACCCATCTTGGGATCCATCCCACAGGTAGGCATCCATCTCTGACACTGTTACTGATGCAATGTTGTGCTTGCAGACAAGAGCCTGCTAGGATGTCCTCTGAGAGGCTCTACCAGCAGATACAGATACTCCAGCCAAGCATGGGACAGAGGTCGGGACCCCCATGGAAGAGTTAGGGCGAGGAATTGAAGGGTGTGGCAGCCCCATAGGAAGACCAACGGTGTCAACTAACCTGAGCTCCTGGGAGACTGAGCCAAAGAGCACAAATGTAACAGAGGACTCCTTGTCTTGCCTTTAGTGGGGCAACAATCCTGATGTGCTTAGTCCTGTAGAGACTTGATGCACCAGGATGGGGGATACTCAGAAGGGGCTCCCTCTCAGAGGTGAAGGGGAGCTGGGATGGGGAACTGGGAAGTTGGGCAGCATTTGGGATGTAAATAAATAAAAAGAATTAATTAATAAAATGCTTAAATGAACTTAATAAACCCCCACTGTGTAGACAGGACGTAAGCCGTTAGCTACGGATTAAGCAAACTGAAAGGGAGCAGACAGCCAGCACCACAACGGCTGGTCTGCACAGATGTGATTGATTTAGACTTTACTTCCTTCACATTGTCAGCTTTCCAAGCCTCATACCCCAAATCCACACTACAACATATGTATATTCCAGAGGCAAACATTCTGCCTGGTTTGAGAGCTTCCACCCAGGTTTTCAGTTGTACTTTTCTTTTTTCAAAAATGTGTTTATAATGTTGATAAGAAGGTTTCAGGGCTCTCTGAACATAGAGTTCCCCCAATGATATTATCCCTAGATGAAAAACCTTTTCTGTTTTATCCACCATTTATATCCCTTCAAAGCTGCCAGTGACCTTGAACTCTGGCTGTCTGTTTCCCAGAGAGAGAGAGAGAGAGCTACAGTCCTGTCTACAACAAAAACCATTCCTCCTGTCTTTCTGCCTGCATTCAGATCATGTGACTGATTATATCTATTTACCTCATCAATCAAAGCACCATTTCCCTGTGATTTTTTCTTATTAAAGCCAGTATTATCTGTCAGATCCTAGCGATGTAAGAGGGAGGGTGAGACCACAGCCTCTTGGAACTAGAAAGTCCATTTCTGGGAACTCGACATGTGCTGAAGATGGGTCATGTTATGGATAACTTAATATGACTTAATATGACCTTCTGAAAAAAAGCAGGGAGGGGGTGCTCAATGTAAAATGATCTTCGGAAATTCAAGGCAGCAAGTTAAGCCTAAAATAACAGGCAAGTGTTTGACAGATACATGCTAGCTCGTGAACGTTCCTTAGCTTCTGTTTAGAAAAGATATACTGAAAATGTAGAGGAGAAATCCCTGGGCTAGTTGGTAATTTACTGTGGACTTAATAGAGAGGTACAGTGAAAAGAGAAGCTGTCACCATCTCTCAGCATCTATGTGAAAAATGTCTTCAGGGAACTCCTGAATCCATGTCCCTGCTATTTGCAGCCTGGCTGAGGCCACTGACACTGTCATTAACTAGAAACATGCCAGTGATGTGGAGTATCAGACCTAACAATAAACCTGGTGAGGAACGTTAAGTATTGCATGACTCCTGTGAATGTTAACAGTTCAGAAACACTGACTCAATATATTTGATGCCTGAGAAAGTTATTTATAGTTCTAGTGTATAGAATAAACATTTTAAGACTAGTTAGAATTTATCATAAATATACATTCTAGTGACTATAAAAATATCCTTTCTTAATCTTTGTGAAAGAGAGAATTTTATAACCCAATTGTAATTAATGTGTCATAAGAAGAATAATTAGTACAGAAGGATTTCTATGAGAGATATCACATCTATAATAATAGTAATAGCCCAAGAATAATAGGCATAGAATAACTGGTTTGTGAGTAACTAATTTGCAAATTGTTGTTCTTAGGAGCTTTCTTGAAATTTAAAAAAAAAAAAAAAAAAAAAAAAAAAAACACTTCATGAACCTTTATCGTATCTGAGAAAACAATGCAAAAAGTCTTAAGAATGATCAGGAAAGCTAACCGAGACCCTTGAGGGCCTGACTTGTACTGCCAACAAGCCCTCTGCCTTCACCAAGTGCAAAGAACCGTCAAACTGGTCATCCGGCTTCCTTGAACACACATGGTAAATTAGAATTGCAGAATGAGACTCAAGGATGGACTATCACTAGGATACCATGTTGACGTCAGTGGGGAATGATAACCCAGCTTGATCTAATGTGTCAGTTAGGCAAGCACACAGTTAAATTTCTTAAAATACTCCTGGGTCTATGTTCAAAATTGGTGTAGAAACTGATCTGCAATGAAGTGAGTAGTAACAGGAGGCTGGAAATGCCAGGCAATCTTTAAAAGCAGGTGGCAACAGCTCAGCACTGAATACATTAAACTACAGAACTTGAATTGGATGGGCATGGTGCTTCATGCCTGTAGTCCCAGCACCAGGGAAATGGAGACAGAAAAGGAAGTGTTTGGGGCTACCATGATCTGCACAGTGAGACACTGTCTCAACCGAGCTAGCAACAAAGAGATAAACACCTATGAAACAAATAAATCGAACCTAGAAAACAAGGCCAACTAAGCAGCTAGAAACTATAATCACTAGCTAATTGCAGCTCTTTGAAAATTACAAAGAGAAGTAGTTGGTATAGTCTCAATACCCACTCATCATGGCCCATTTGAAGGCATAAGTAAGTAACTGAAATGACTAGTGGAAAGGGGAACTATTTCACTGATGTTACCTAATGTTTTAAAAGTACACACTGACACAGAGAGGAAGAAACTTCTTGGTTATTGATGGAGTCATACCCGAGTGTTCTTCTAGTGTTGAATGGCTCAGACAGTGCTAGGTTGAAATAGAGTGAGTTGTGGTTCACAGTCAGGTATTAAGGACTGATTCTCCAGTCTCCAGTCACTGATGAGCAACAGAGAGTCCCACACAGAGATGAGCCATATTCAGAAAGGGAGCTTTAATTTCCACTGAAGCCAAAGGCTGAATTTTGCTTCTATCTGTATCGGGCAAGGGTCATGGGCTGATGGGCATCCATGCACATGAAGCATGTACTAATTCCTATTACAACTAAGGGTCTAATCAGTGTTCTGCTCATTCTGTTTCATGCCCTGCATATTTCCACATGGCAGTCATGCTTCCTAATTCTTTACAAAAAAACTTTATTAAGAAAAATGTGGAAATAAAAATAGCACATGCTAATATCACTCAGACCAATGTCTATACATCTCAATGACCTTGGATGCGGTTAGAATAGTCATACAGAATGGAAATTATGTACCTTCTCATTGTCTAATATATTTTATTCTCTTACCTACCATTAAAATGAGAAACACAGGACAGGGTTAGATACAGAGAAACAGTTTTTCTTTCTCTTTTATGATCCGTATGCACCCCTCCATTACATCCTTACTTATCTCCTCCTACTTAGACTTTCTTGCTCTCTTTCTATGTAACACGCTGGACCTACACCACATTTGTTCTCACACATACATACTCTACTGGCAGATTCTGTCATAAGGGAGAATATAAAGGGTCTTTTCTTTCTGAGACTGTGTGACCTCACTTAATATTATGCATTCTAAGTCCATGCATTTTTCTGAAGACTTTCCGATTACATTTTTCTTTAGAGTTGAATAACATCCGTATGTATGTCAATGATTTATTATAGTACAGAAAACAGAAATAAACATGGGGATGTAAAAATGTCCATGTTAGGATATTGAGTCTTCTGGGTATATGCCAAGGGTGAAAAGGCTGTGTAATATACTACACTTCCAATGCCTTAGATGATCAAATTATGCTAAGTCTTCAGAATCAGAGGGCTAACTCCACTCCTTTCTTTTACAATTAAAGTCTAGTTCATAGGGTAGAAGTTGGTTATTTTTGTTCGTTTGGTTGGTTTTTGGTTTTCTATTTTGATAATTTAACCATGTCAGTAAAACAAATAATGGGTTATGTGTATTTAAAATGTGTGGACATGAGCTTATAAACAGACTTTTGAGACAAGGATGCCTCTATGTATCCCTAACTGGTTCAGACCTTGATATATAGAACAGGATGGTCTCACAGATATCTACCTGCCTTTATCTCCTAATTGCTAAGATTAAAGGCATGCACTACACTATGCCTGGCTCAGAAGATACTAACTTTAATCTTAGAATCAAACTCCTGGTTACCCTTAGTTTTAACTGTCAACATGACGAAACCCAGAGTCTCCTGGGGAATGATCCTCACAGAGCCACTGATCATAAATCAGGTTGGCCCTGCAGGCAGGTCTGTGGGTGTTACCTCAACTGTCTTAAGCTCTGTGGAAAGAACACCCCAAATATGACCAGCATCATTTAGTAGGGACCCATGCAAAAGGACATGGCATAAGGTACACTGTTTGTATCACACAGGCTTGGCTTTCACCTACACTGGAGAGTCCATTTCTTCTGCTGCTGTCACTGCTGATTCATTCCCAGACATTAGAAATAGCTTTTCGGCCTAGCAGTGGTGGCACAAACCATTCATCCCAATGCTCGGGAGGAAGAGGTGGGAGGATATCTGAATTCACGGCCAGCCTGGTCTACAGAGTAAGTTACTAGACAGCCAGGACAACACAGAGAAACCCTGTCTCAAAACAACCAAAACCAACCAACCCAACCAAACCAACAAACCAACAAAGCAAAACCCATCGGCTTCTAACATAGACAAAAGACTAGGAATCTTCCAGGGATTTTGGTACCAAATTGGGTCTGTCAAAGCACACAGCCTCCTGTATTGAGCAACTACTAGGTCCTTGGCCTCTTCAGTGTGAGGCAGCTATTGTTGGACTACTCTGATTAGATAATGCTACCTAACAAATCCGCTTTTAATATATGTTCATGGCCCCTCTTCTGTTCCCCTAGAGGACCCTGACTAATACATTTTATGATGTCTCTCTCTTCGCTGAAGTTCTGTCTGTTGTCAATGCATAGCTTTAAAAACTACCTTGGCTATCCTGGGGAAAATAATCATTAATCATTAAACTACTCAGTTGTCTGTTCACTGAAGTTGGACTGAAACCACCTCCAATAGACAAGAACAAATGTGTTTGGAGACAGCAAGAATCATGTAGTAACTGGCACCTAGAGTGATCTGTCTGCTCTCACTGGAACAGCCACAAAGGGGACACATGAACAAAACTGTCCATGGTGATAAGGACATCCACTCTTGATGTCACTCTCAGAAAGCAGAGGATGAAAGCAATGTGCCTTTGAAAATGGAATAAGGCTTTTCTGGTCACTGTTCAGCCATTTTTCTCCTGACTATCCCCAGAGTCCACAGTACACCTCCATCCTGGTCAGTGCATCTCTTCAGCTCCCTGCTGTAGCTGGGTACCAGTTTCTCACTAGGATTATTGACTACAATCTCACCAATTTCTTTTATTCTTTTTTTGATGATACAAATTATATTTCTAAAATGACTTCCATTTGTAATGAGCACATACTCCATTTGCTTAAGCCCTGGCTTGCTCGGCTTTTATCGGGGCCACCCTAGGCAATCTCAACGTGCTATAAAAAGACAACACAGAGCCTAGGATGTTAGTTACTGGCAACTTAGATCTAAGGCCATCAGTAAAAGTTTTTCAAGGACCCTGGACCAGAGGATTGCCAGTACAGAGAAGAAATTCACTGATAGCTCTCTGACCTCAGGTACTGGTAAACTTGTTTTTATAAAAATTTGCATCGTCTGGATCACTGTGTACTGTTGCAGTAAACATTAAAAAATGGAAATGTTTATCTCTTTATCGGCCCTGCGGTCTCACTCCTAGGGTGCCGCTCCTAGTGTGGAACCGGTGCCTGGACTCTGTCACATGGTCCAAGCTGCCCCTGATCTCACTCTACCCGCACGACTCTCTTCAACCCGGGTAAGTCCCCGCCCTGCCCAGCACAAACATGACTCTAAGGCCCGATAGCTTTTCATACAGGTTTATATATCAAACTCTCAATCCACAAACCCTCTACACAGTAAGATTACATCAAATAGACAAAGATACAAACTGCCCTTCTATATGAGATATAATACCTATAGAATCCTTAATGTTCACAGGTACCTAATGCCAAATAAATCCACCTGGATCCAGTTCACCCTTCTAGATCTCCGTCTTGGTCCTTTTCTCTCGGTCCTTTCCTCTCCTCTGACCTCTGACTCTCTCTCTCCACTTCCCTTCCCTGCCCAATCACTGGCTTTCGCCTTTATTTTTGTAATTAAAATGGGAAGGTTCTGATGAAATCCTGAGTGTGTAACTAGGCAGCACGTCCTGGGGAGGCAGAATTAACATTAAAACATGGACGGTTGTAGTACCGTCTACAGTGTACTCTGTGCTGTTTGTTAAAGTGTACTGTTTTATTAAATTGCTTTCTTAAATGCTGTCCTATAAGTGTCCATTAAATGGGCAGCTGAAATGACTCCTGCTTCTTTGCCCTGGCTCTAGAGCCACACTCTGACATCTAGATTCCAGTGATAGCAACCTTCACCTGGCCTCCTACTGCCCTCTGCGATGTGGCTGTCAATTCTTGGCATTTCTTGGCATTCAGAAACCTCATTCCAGTCTTTGCCAGTGTCATCACAACACAGTTCCTCAGGTCCCTCACTTTGTACCGACCACCCTCTCATATAAGGATAGCAGTCGTAGCAACACAGGAGCCAGGAGCCCAGTGACCTCACCTTCCAACATCTCATGCACACCAATCCTATTTCCAAATAAGGATGTGTTCTTTAGCAGTGGAGCTGAGATGCTAAAATACCAAGCTGTAACGTTCATAATTATACATTTTCTGATCGTTGCCTAATGCCTTTGTCATCGCCTAATATTTTTTCATTATATTTTATATTACAGCTATTTCCCAATATATATCAAATACATGAATCATTTTTAAAACCCCAGTAACTGTAGAAACACTGTTAATTGGTTGTGACTACTAACTTCAATCCATATTCTTTTAAAACAAGAATCTTATTATTGTTGTTGGTTAAGTATGAATGATTCACCTGCCTGCATGTTTATCACATGTGCACAGTGCTGTGGAGTCCAGAAGAGGGCGTCAGATCCCTTGGAACTGGAGCACAGATGGCTGTGAGCCATGAGGTGGGTGCTGGGAACTGATTTTGTTTGTTTGTTTGTTTTGCAAAAGCAGCCAGTGTTCTTAACCACTGAGCCATCTCTCCAGCTTCTAAAATCTCATTGTTTTGATAAGTTGAGATGATTCCACAGAGGCAGTCTGTAACTCCTAATCCTTCTCTTCTGCTATATATTGAATCCACAACCCCTGGTCTTGAATCCACAACCCCTGGTCTTGAATCCACAAGGCCTGGTCTTTCCTGTCTCTATTATTATCTGTTTTATTATTCCACTACAATTTGCAACTATAAATGATAAAGCCAAAAGAGTTGTAAATCTAGAGCTACCCCATAGCACTCTGAAGCTATAATTAATTCTTTTTACAGGTTTTCAGGAGATTTACCTATTGTAACTGACATAAAATATTTTACTGCTTACCCAGGTGAGATATCCACCAAAAATTTCTTGTCTTGCAGTAGAATTAGGGCTATCGTGAAATGGGATTGGAAAAGAATTAATTTGGGTGGTTTGAAATGAGAGGTATAGAAGGTTAATCTGGTCCAGAATTGTATTTTTAAGCATATACTCCTTATTTAAATGTGCACACTATGTTGGTTACTGGTACACTGTCTATAAAGACGAGACATGAGCCATAAACTCACACAATGTCAAAAAAGCACACTTGAAGGTAAACTTCCCCTCAGCTATGCACTATTCAACCTAAACACAATAGCAAGAAAGCAGAAAACACCAGGATCAGGTTCGAGGTTTGCTTGGGTATCATCAGAAGACACAAAGAGGACAAGAGAAGATGCTAAGCCTTAGGAGACAGCAGCAACTTGCAAAGCTAATACACATGAAATGGACTGTTGTAGTGAATGATAAACGTCACCCATAGGCTCTCTTTGAATGCTAGGTATCCATTGTTAGTGCTGTTTGCAGAGGTAAAGGAGGTGTGGCCTTTGCTGGAGGAAGTACGCCATTGGAGCAGGCACTAAAGTTTCAAAAGCCTGGTGCCATTACATTTCCCTGTTTCCCTCTCTCTTTCCCTTCTTTTCTTCTCTGTTTCATGCTCCTGGTTGAGATGTGACCTCCCAGCTGCCAGCTCAAGCTGCCATGTCTGCTGCCTGCTGCCATGCCGTCCCATCATTGTGAAGTCTAACCCTCCGGCACCATAAGCCAAGATATACTCTGGCAGAAGAGTTCATTCTAGAAATAAGTTTCCCTGACCATGGTGTTTTATCATAGAAACAAAGAATCAACCGATGCACAGACTAACAGTCCGAGGGACGTTTGATGGAACTAAAAATTTCCCACATTACCCATCAGATATGAATTGCTAACAACCTTGGAAAATAAGTGAAGAGCCTTAATTTTAATTAGATATATATTATGGATATTGAAGTCATTCTTACTTTCAGCACAGAGACACAGAAAAATGAACCATGCATCCATACAAACACTGGCATGAAGATAGATTGTTTTATTCATAAGAATGTCATAGTAAAACAACAGAGTGCCCATTGATCTATGAAAGCAAAATATGTTACTCTTCAATAGAAGAAACAAGTGTTCTAATTGAACATATATGCCAATTTTACTATAATAAGTTGCTATTAAAAATAAGCCTGTCCTTATCTTCTGGGGCCATATGTACTCCTGCTGGTTAGGTTTTTGTCAGTTGAACACAAGCTAGTATTTTGGAAAGAGGTTAATTAATTGTTAAATTAGGCACACACACATATTTAAATGTAGTTATGTTGGTTGTGTGTGCTAGCTCAAATCTTTAATCTCATAACTAAGCTGGAAGAGGCAGGTGGAGCTCTGTGAGTTGAAGGGCAGCTTGCTCTACACAGAAGTTCTAGGTCAGCAAGGACTACATAGTAAGACTGTCTCAGAACAAAGTTCTGCTGAATGAAAGAGTAAAGAGGATGAAAACAACTCATGCTGTTCCAATCCTATTTATACAAACTCTAGAAAATGCAGAGGAATCGTAGCAACAGAGATGAGATCTGAAGGTGCCTGAGCAGAAGAGTGCTTACTAACGAACCAAAGGAAGTTCTGGAGAATGGTGGGTTGTTCACATTTAAACCTGATGATGTTCTAGCAGTGTGTGCACACACTAAAAACCTACTGAATGTTCCACTCAGGTATGTGCAGTTCATCAGTTGCTGATTTTACTATAATGATATGCTATAAAAATTAGCCTGTTTGTATCTGTTGGGGCTACGAGGTAGCTAATATGTTATCTAGCAAATGCTGACTAGGTTTTTGTCAGTTGGACACAAGCTAGGGTCATCTGAATGAGGTGACTTAATTGATAATTGTTCCACAAGATTGGTCTGTGGGGCATTTTCTTGGCTAATGATTATTGAGAGAGAGAGCCCAGTTCACCGGGCAGGTGTCTCTAGGTTGTATAAAATAAAAGCCAAGCAAGCTGCCTTTAGCTTCTCCCAGACTTATTTCAGCTATAAGCTCTTCCTCTCCATGTGCTTTTGGTCATGGGGTTTATCATGGCAACAGAAAGCAAACGCGGGCACTCGGCACAGCAGCCTCCGGCCTCTATCCCTTTCTCTTCTCCTTGTTTTGTTTTGATGCACACCGGAGGTCATCTCATTTTGAGATAACATCATAATTTGACATTGGGATTACCAGAAAATTGGATAGGCTATTAGCTTCTATATTCGTCTTTAACTCTCCTGAAGTTGCTTAGCAGACTCTACTACCTATTCTTTCCTCTCTCCTGTTGCTTTCCATAGACAAATCTATGTATACATAAACGGAAAATATAATTAAACAGACAAACCAGAAATAAGCAATTATTTTCTTTTAATATAATGGTATTAGCTATGTTAATGCATTGAAAAGCAAGAAGCGATATTGGATTTTTATGCAAAAACACATTGGTATTCAAACACATAAATGAAGAATGAAATTATTTTTATAATTTTTCATCTCTAGAGGCTGAATAATTCTCTCTACTCATATAAAATGCAAATACTTTAAACATAGTAACAGTGTTTTGTTCTTTCATGTTCTCATGGATAAGCACCACAGAACAGATGCAGACAGCTTTAAGCACTGGGCATTATTTAATACTCAGTGAACAGGTCTTCAAACTTAATCACTACTTCTGAACAATGTAACACAAATTTGATTATCTCCAAAACGGTTATACTGGCTACTGTTAAATAACACACACACACACATACACACACACACACACACACACACACACACACACACACACGCATGCACGCACGTACACAAACCATAAAGTGCTACTCTATAATCCTAGCTTTAGGAGGCAGCAGAATTTAAAGTGTTTAGGATGTGCAGTGAGTTCATGTCTATCATGAGCTACATTTTGAGACCAAGGTCTTACAAAACCAAAGGCTGGGCATAATAGTAAGTGTTAGAGTGCTTGTCCATCACACTTGGGCCCTTAGTTCAATTCTCAACACTACAATAAATAAAATAAACAAATATCACAAAAATAAGCAGGATGCATAGGAATCAGATATAAAAAACCTGACCACAAAATTCAAGCAAAACCTAAAACAAGACTAGTGTCCAGAAGTTTGATTTCTGCTCACTTTCCCAATCGAGCCGCTTATCCACTCCATCTCTTTTCTTCCCACCAGGCCTCCCACGATGTGTCAATTAACGTGGTGGGGAGCAATCCGAAGGCTCTGGGTCCCACCCACCATGCTCAAAGCTACCACCCAAGAACTGGCTATCCTAGCTCAGAAGGGCCTGAATGTTAGATGGAAGAATTCATACAAATTACAGCTGATTCTTTGTAATTTCTAATTTGCTTATAAGAAATTATAGGAAACCTCTGTTTCTGTCCATCCCATTGTTTGCCTGTATGTTTGTTGTTTTTCTTTGTGTCTTACAGAGTCTGCAGAATTTTTTCTTACTCTGTATATTACCTCTCTTGAATGACTGCACACTTTACTGTACACGATTTTTAGTTCCCTGAGGTCTCAATGATTAATTGTTGGTTTTAATGCCTATGGCATTGAGGTCATGCTCAGAACTTGTGTCAGGTTCTATGCTGATGTCCTTGAACCTTTTGGAGCTGGGTTCCCTTCAAGGTAAGAGAAGTTAGTTTATTTTCACCTGCAATTGTTCAACTTGGCCAGAACTATTTGTTAGAGATTTGGTCCTTTCGATTATGTAGATTTTGGCCTCTTGGTAAAGCAAAATCAAGTAGTTGTGTGTGTAGTGGGGGTGCTTAAATGTAGAGCCTTAGTTCTAGCCCATCCATCAGTGAGTTGTTGGTGAGTAAAAAACAATTAAAAAGAAACCACACCCGTGTGTAAATGTCCCCAAACTAGGTTTCATAATGAAAACAATTGCGATTCTACGGGCTAAGCCTTCATGGCCTGCTATCTCAGACTCGTTAGGACACCTGGACCTATTGCTAATAGGGAAGAGGAATAGAGAGCAGAAATCCCCATAATCTATGCCAGCATCCACTCCTCCCCGACATACAACTCTGTCTCTTAAAGCAGAAAACTGAAAGGGCGTTTAGACTCAGCAGTAAGTGTACTCTTAGCAGCATTGGAGGGGACTGCAACGGTACAGACTCCTTCTCTCCTCATATCTAGACACTCAGTGGAAGGAGAGAAAAATTCTGAAGGGGTTCAGAAATGCCTAACATTACTTGTCAAATCCTCTGGCAGTGAAAAGTCTACTTGATGGCAAGCAGAGCCTCCCTGCTTCCTGTCACACAGACATATTATTGCCAACTATTAGCGACTACCTCACCCCTCCAAACATTTATAATATAGGTTTTGGCATATTATACATATGAGAGATGCAGTCAAAATATTTGCCTGTGTTTCTGTTGGGATAAGTTTACTTTACCTAAAGAAAGGAAAACCTATGTAAAGCTGAATAAAGATCATTTCCTTTCTCCTAAACGCAGTAACACTATGATATACAGCCCTGATATCTTGGGAGTACCTCATTACTTGATTGTAAGGTTCAAGGTTTGAACATCGGGGCAAGTAGTTTTGTACCTTGTCCTAGAGGTTAAGAACGCTATATTAGTATATAATAACTCCCAGAAACCGTGTATGAAGAGGCATCCTTTGTGTGTTCCTGCCACTGAAGTAGTCTCACAGCAGTATTCCACCGTGTCTATGCGAGATAATCTTCTCAAAGAAGGGAATGTCCTCTTGTGCCTGGAGAAACGTTTCCAGTCTAGGGTGGTTTGAGGGCAGTAAGATGCCAGACACAAATTGGGGGAGGGGGATGGCAGTTGAGGTGGTTCATCACAGTGCAGGGCACGATTGACCTTAAGGCTAAGTGTGAAGACAGAATAATTTTTGAATTGAAGATTTGAAGCACCCATCAGCTAAGAGGTGATTCTTGTATCATATGTTGTCAGAGTTGGGACTGTACCCTGAGGCTCATAGTGATGTTAATGTCCCCAGAGGAACATATAGTAAGCATGAAGTAGCGATGGTGATGCCCTGTAAGGTGTATGGAATTCAGACTAAGTAATTAGGTTTTAGACAACCACTTTTAATTGTAGAATTACTATTTAAATGAAGAAAATATAATTTAGTATATATAGTAAATACAAAAGGATGGGAAATTATATGGGTTCACCATCTTTCTTTCTTCTTCCTTCATGTACACACTCAGAACTCAGCTAGAGGAGGGAGCTGGGAACCCTCTCAGTCCAGTCAGGTACATGGGGCTCAGGGTCCAAGCCTCAGCACCTTAAGAACACCAAGCATCCATAGTATTTGCTCCAATCCTTCCTCCTCCCCAGACAGCCTCCCAGTCTTCATTCTGCCTTCTCTGGCCACCTTTCATCCTTTGGAATATTTTTCCTGGTTCTGTGTTCACAGTAGTGGGCTCTCCTCCATCCATGAACTACAATGCTCATGAGCCACAGCCTTAGGTCTACTGTCATAAAATGGAGATATCCCTCTAACGTTCTCTGTATGGTTTGAGGTGTGAGTATCTCTATAAATGTGAGAATGCACACTTAAGAGATGGGTGATTTGAGAGAATTGCAGAGTAACTTCCTGCTTTCTTTCCATGTATTTAGCCTGAAAATGTCAGCTTTATTACTTTTCCTAATAAAATACATATATTTGATTGCCTTGGCACAGAGCCTTAAAGCTCTAAGAAGCACATGGTGGGCTATTTACATTATTCTTATTTTTAGACATTTACTTAATTCATTAATTAATTTCTTGGGTTTCAGACTCAGGCTCACAATCCAGCACAGGATGGCCTTGAACTCAACTCTCCAGCCTCTGCTTCCCAGTGCTAGGATTGCGAGACAATCAGTACTTTGTTTAAACAACAATATTTCAAAGGAAAACAAGACTAACAGAATTAAATGATAAATTTTATTTAATTAGGTATTTCCAAAATTTTATTTTAGGCTATAAACATTTGACCTTTTCCCCTATCTCTCTTCTCCTTTTTGTCCTGAGATTTTGAAATTATGTGTGTATTTTATGAATTTAGAATAGTCCTCAGGGTGGACATCAAGTACACATCCACAGGAACTAGTAACTCCTTCATTTTTACAGCACAGTGCAAGTGTTTCACAATTCAGAGGGTGATGACTGTCATGTGGAATTTCAAAAAGGGTCTGTGTGTAAGCAACTTAGTTCTGAACACAGAGAACATTTGGTGATGATGAACAGCTTATTCCAAAAGAAGTGAGTGTGCCCGTTTCCCTGGCTGCCCTTCCTTCCTTCCAAGGGAGGACAGAGTAGGCACTTTCTTTTAATAGCTCTTATAGTTTTTCCTCCCACCCTAGTGCTGCATACTGAAGGAAACTAACTCCTTCTTTATTGATCCTTCTTTACTGATTAAGTGGTGTGGAGTCTGTAAAGGTAGGAATAGAGTGTCTGGTCACAGCCTTCTGTGAGTATGCCCTTAAGAGATAGCTTACCCCCAGAAACAAAGCCAGACCCCAGTTTACGTTGCCTTTCATCCAGTAAAGAGTCAAGAGCGCCCATTGTTAATGAGTGGTTGTCTTAGGTGGGGGTGGGGACTCCATCTGCTTTCCATTTTGTTAAGATGAGCTAGCTGCTAGCTGTAGGAAGGAACACTGGCTGTTCTGTTCTGCTTTCAGTGTGTTGTGTCATTGGTTGAGTCTAAGGTTCAGCCAAATGGGTCTTTGTAGCCTGGAAGTGGTGTCTCAAGATGAGCTGGAGCCTGAGTCAGGTGGGAAGTCAAAAGATGTGGCCTTATCAGCAAATATCTCAAAAATGTGAGCTCTCAGATTTACAAACACCTCACAAATTCTGTATCCACTTTCATTTCCTGGAAGAAAAAGAAACCCATGAGTTCTGTTTCTAATCCTGAAGATACCTGAGCTAGATGTTCCAAGCAAAGGGATGTTCTCAAATGAAAATCCACCAGAGACTCACCAAATGTTTTTTCCTGTTATGGTTTGAAAAGGCTTGGCCTAAGGAGTGGCACTATTAGAAGGTACGGTCCTGTTAGAGTAGGTGTGGCCTTATCGGAGTCGTTTTGTCATTGTGGGTGTGGGCTTTAAGACCCTCATTCTAGCTGTTTTGAAGCCAGTATTCTGCTAGCAGCCTTCAGATCGAGATGTAGAATTCTGAGCTACTCCAGCACCATGCCTGCCTGGTTGCTGCCATGCTCCCACCTTAATGATGATGAACTGAAGCTCTGAACCTGTGAGCCAGTCCCAATTAAAGGTTGTCCTTATAAGAGTTGCCTTGGTCATGGTGTCTGTTCCCAGCAGTAAAACACTAACTAAGACACTTCCATTAGATGTTACAGCTGGAAGCTACTACAGAACTTGTCATGTCCTGGCATTTACAGCCAGGAAAATTATGCCATTGAGCCCAGTTGGGCTTTCTAGGGACACAAAACTAGAAGCATCAGATGTTGTCTCCTTATGGGATGTAGAAGGTTAGGATTGAAGGTGACCCCCAAATGAGTCACCCAGACATAGTCTCAACTCAGCTAGAGCTAGCTGCAGGAGTCACATGGCTCACAGATAATAAAAATCCGAAGACAAATAATACTGATTTCACAAGCTCTGAGTGAGGAAAGAAAAGCTAGGTATTAAGTTGCAAAGTACGAGCACTTTGACTAACAGCATTTTTCTCTTCTTTCTCGTATGCTATGAGTCTCTGAAATCATTGTCAAACACCTCACGTTCTCATCAGCCAGCAGTTCTTCCAAAGAAAGGAAAGAACATGTTTGCCACCAGCCCTCTGAGGTTTACATGATATTTTGTAAAGAACATGAAAGTAATGTATGAACCAGGCCCAGTGACTCATGTGTAATCCTGGCCATTTGCAAGGCAGAGGGATATCAAGTCTTTCTTGGCATTAAATGAGTTCAGAGGCAGCATGGGCAACTTAGTGAAACCCTGTCTTCCAGTAAAAGGTAAAAAGGAGTTTGATGCAGTGTCCCTGGGACTCCCTCCGTCCCGTACTGCCAGGTAAACCTGTTCCTTCCTTCCAACCCCATAGGTCCCAGCTCAATAAAAGCCAGTGAGAAATTTTTTAAAAAATGAACAGAACCTAAAGAGCTTTGGGAGGCTGAAAAAAAAAAACTAATTTTTGAATTTTGAACATAGAAGAATAAAATGTCATAGTAGAGGTACAGAGAACATAGATTTCTCTATGAAATGTGATTTCCCAGAAAAAAATATCTTAACGTAGAGAAAGAGATGCCTGTGCAAGGGGTTCACAGGACAGCAAATAGCAGGAGCAAAGAAGAAAGTCCCTACAATGTATTACAGTTAAAGCACAGAATGGAGAAAGTACACTGAAAACTGCAGGAGAGAAAAGTTAAGGCACCTATGAAGTCACTTCTCAGGATAATACCTGGTTATGTGACAGAAGCTCAAAGCCAGTAAGACCTGGAAAGAAATCAAGAAGAAACATTTAACATTGCTAGGACTGAACAGAAAATGAAACAGAACACAGAAAACTCTATGGGACTCAGTGAAGGCAATTCTGTGAGACTGCTTATAGAAGACCCAGGACAACCAAAACAATCATTAACTATAAAATCACTGACAGAAGCAGCATCCCTGACTGCAAACTATACAGCAGAGCTATTGGAATAAAAATGGTATGGTCCTGGCACGGGAGTGGACAGACTATTAACACAGTAGAACCATGACACAGATATAAGCCCACACTACTACAGACACCTAATTTTTGACAGAGATCAAAGAACACGTTAGAGAAATGATAGCAACTCCTGCCCTGCATAAAATAATTTTCAAGTCTCTTAAGGACATCATTATAAAACCTGATATCCCTAATAGGAGAAAGGAGGGGATAGGCTTCAGTTTAAAGGCACAGGAAAGGACTTTCTGAAGAGGGCTCCAAGTAGCACAGGCATTAACATCAACAAATAACAAACCGTACTTGTTGAAACAATACAAACAAAAAATAATAATCTTTACCGGCTGCATATCTGACAGATGCTGGGGGTCTAGAATAAAAAATAGAAAAAATAAAAACCTCAAAGGAAGATCATAAACAAAACAACCCAGTGAAAAACAAGTCATGGAACAGTTCAAAAGAATAAATACAAATGGCTGAGAATTACTTTTTAGAATTGTTCAACATCTGCAGCTATCAGGAAATGAACACTAAAACTACTTTGAAATTTCATTGTACCCAAGTCAAAATAGCTAAAAGCACACACCCCTCAAACAGAAAACACGTGCCAGTGTGGGTTTAAGGAATGGAATAGTTATTCACTGCTGGTGGGTGTGTGAACTGCTGCAGCCACGGGGAAAATCAACTATATGTTCCTAGAGGAGCTAGAAATAGATTTACCACAGGATCCAGCTATACTACAACTGGGCATTCACCCAAGAGCCAGTCTCTCCTCCAGAGATACTTGCTCATTCATGTTCATTTTTGCTTGATCTTCAATAGCCAGGAAAGAGAAACAGCCTAGATATCCATCACTGATGAGTGGGCAACAAAAACCTGACACATAAACAGAACAGTATTCAGTTGTTAAAAAAAATAAAAAAAGATGAGATGACAGATAAATGAATGGGGGCTGAAATAATCATCCTGAGTGATGTTGCCCAGACTTGAAGACAGAAAGGCTAGATGTCCTCTCTCATATGAGGATGCGATTTGTGAATATTTAGGTGCATGTATTCAAATTGAAGTTCATATAGGAGTCAAGAAACTAATGAGGAACAATGGGAATGAATTTCAAGGAAAGGGGAGAGTATACAAATGGTATTAAGGAGGGTGGTAGAATTACGGAGCAGGAAGTGTCAGGTAGTACAAGGGGCAAAGTACATGAGGGGGCATGTGGAGGGGTAAGTAATGCCGAATGAGGGCCTATAATTGTAAAAGGTCATGTATATATACATATATATACACATACACATATTATATATATGTGTATATACATATATACACATTATATATCTGTATACATACAATATATATGTATATATATACACACATTATATATATATACACACATTATATACACACACACATATATGTATATATATGCACATATATATACACATTTTATATATATATACACACACACTATATATATATATATATATATATATATATATATATATATATTTATACACACACACATTTTAAAAGACTGTAAATACAATTACCCTACAATGTGGGGGATAATACTTACCTCAGGTAACATAGGCTATTAAATGAAAATCTTACTGGCAGGTATGGGTACCCTACTTTGATAACTTGGCAGGTAGGGTCCACTAGATAATCCTAAACTTTATAGGCTATTGAGACTGCTCTTGGTGCCCTCTATAACTTGATGTCAAAACCTCATTGCTAAAGATGCCACATACTTAGTCATAGGATGTAGAAAAAAATAAAACCAACAAGCTAGTACAGACATAAAAGCTTCATCATTTTTAGCTAGCTTTTATATTGGAATTTTCTAAGTGTGCTACTTAGGAAGAAATGTAATTAACAGTCATACTCAACTGTGGATCATGAAAGATAAAACCACTATCCAACAAGTCATGTCCTCTGCTGAGATAGTGGCACAGATACTTTGGCAGTAACCAACTGTTTCATGATTGAATTAAAACCCAGTTCATGGCTGAACCAAAACCTCATTGTTGACTAGGCCACAGGGGAGAACCTAATGCCACTCTTCTCTAAATTGTCACAGTCGTAAACTGCCCCTAATGTCTGACCTTTGTACAATAGATTAGTGAATCATCAGTAATCATTACAGAAATTTCTTTTCTTTCTTTCTATTTTTTAGAAATTTCTTTCTGTAGTAAATGGCTATTAGACTCAGCTCTCATGGTTTATCTGTATCTACTTCTTCCCAAGGTTTGGGAATCACCATGGAAGAGTGCTAGAAAGACTATAAGAACCAAAGTAATGAATGTTTTCAGTAGCACAGTGTTTGCCTGATAGGGTCACGACAAACATAAGACCACAGCAGCGGTGGCGGTGTGCACAAGGACAGATACTATCACAGCATGGAAGGGGAGGGATTATGAAGCTCTACCCTTTGCTGAAGAGATATTGTTGCCAGATGGTTGCTAAGGAAGAAGGGATAATTTTTTTTCTGAGATATGGCAAACTTAAGCATCTTTAAGACTCATTAGATAAGATTCTAAACATTAAGCCAGCAAAAGGGTGTACCTGGGAAGGGTGCTATTCTAGAGGAGCATAGAAGATCATCCCTATTTGTGTCCTATCCTATGGGAAAAGAAAGCAGGGATTTCTTGTAACTAAGACTGTAATACCAATACTCATGCCAAATCCACCACAACAGCCATTCTGCTCTACACGAGTGGCCCTTCCTGAATAACAGTGCCATGCTGCGTCTCTTGAGTATGACTGCAAAACTGCTTCTTACACTTATTTCTATTCTAGATGTTGCTCAAGACAGGAGGCCCTTACCCCACACACAACTTTTCTTCAGTTCACATGATCAAACACATTCAAAACTTGATCCAATATGACTTTTCCTACAGTTTTCACTCCTTCAATTTCCCATTTTTCATCTTCCACACTGCACTTAGCATCCTTACTCTTCTAAACAAAGCATCAAAACTATCTTTTAAAACACACACTTCAGCTTGTTTTGGGGTTTGGGGGCTCAGTAATCAAGAGCATTGGCTGCTTTTGCAGGTATCCAGGTTCAGTTTCCAGGCTCATTACTGTCTGTAACTCCATTTACAGGGGCTCCAACTTCCTCCTCTGCCATTACAGGCACTGCACACACGTGCACCGATATACATGCAGGCAAACACTCATACACCTCAATTAACATACATAAAAATTTAAAAGTTAAATGTGCTTCTAGAGGGAAGGCTGAAATACTCCAGAAGACCATTCCCTGACCCAGCCCTGCCTGTCACTCCCCAGGGCTAGCCTGTGCATTGGTCCTGAAGACTGAGCTTCACGGCCCCTGCTTTATTCTCTCCACGCAATGATGCTATTACAACAAATGCTTTTCTAGCCCCCAGCACTCCCTTCTTTCTCTAGGTCTATTTCCTTGGTTGGCTATCAAATACACTGAGATGCTCTCGCACTGTTATATAACTCCCTGATTTATCTCATAATGCAATTTTAAAAATGGATTCTCCCTGTTGGACTTGATCACAAAGCCAGAAAAATCTTTAGTTTATCAACATCTAATATTACCTGGAGTAAACAGCTACAAATAGCACTTTTTTCAGGGAGTGACAAACAAGGAAAGACATATAAGAATGAATAAATGAATGCATGTGGTATGAGTCTTAGTTTTCTTCTTCAAAATTCCACCAGGGCTTAGGATAGTTAATATTCATGGTCAACTTGACAGTATTTAGAATCCAAGCTTCTGGGCATGTATGTGATGGAATTTTTAACTGGGTTAATTGGTTGGAGTGAGGTGACCACTCTGAATGTGGTAGCATCATTCTGTGAGTGCTCTGGTCATGGGCTGAGCAAAAAGGAGAAAGCAAGTTGAGTACCAACTTTCATCTTCTGCTTCCTGATTAAAGAGGCAGAGTGGCTAACTGTTTCCTACTCTTGCAACCTGCCTGCCCCAAGGTGACAGACTATACACTCAACCTGTGAGCCAGACAAAACCATCCTTTCCTAAATTGTTCTCATCATGCATTCTGTCAAAGCAGAGAGGAGTGATGGAGACAATTCCTGAAAGAATATGCAAATATTTTGTGGTCTAGAGCTGGAAGTACTTGTCCAGGCTCAACTTTGAGATATGTTGACATTTTTTTTTTAACCAGGAGGAGGATATTTTCCAATATGTGTCCTACAGAAAAGATAGGTTGAATAATCTTACATAGATTAATGCTTGAGCTACACCCACAAAGGATTCTAGAGACCAAAGCACATGAGGATTCCAAGTGTGAAAATGAACTCATTCATTGAAGATCAGCTAGCTTAGGGATGAGTAAGAAAGTGCCTAGCATGCACTAGAATAGATGAAAGAAATCTTTCTTGGGCTTAGCTATAGTGCTACTAAAATTTCAAGTCCTATTATTCTGTTTAAGTTAATTATAAATGTGAATGTCAATGCAATATTATGGGTGTATCCATTTTAGAAGCACTCTTTTGAATTTTTACTTGTTTCACACCAGAGCGGCACATCAAGACCAAGGGCTACTACACATCATCAAAAAAAAAAAAAAATTAAGTATTTGCATTACTTCATTTTAAAATGAAGTGCCTCTTGAGCCACATATAATCTTCAGAAAATAGTTGACACATGTGGAATGGGTCACTCTGAGGGCTGTGGAGACATTGCTGTTGAAATATGAATGCTGATTCTTAAATGTTTTTGATATAAAATGTCTGATAAAAAGATCTTAGGAAAACACAACCTCTCTGCTTATGAACTATTTTTAATCATTACAAGTCTAAACAAGGGTGATATTTTTAAACTAGGAAGCTGGAAAAAAATCTTTATTTTTAAATTGCCCTTTGTGAGTTTATTTTCCTCTCAGCTGCTTCTCTTGGGTACATCAAAGTTTTGTATATATTTTCTTTTTCTAGGTTGATACAGAAGACTATGTCTGAGGTCAAAGAACAAAGAAGGTCTAACTGAACGAAAGCTCATACATAGGCATGGAGATACCTGGGATGGTGGACACTGTCTGCTGGTAGAGAACAAAACTTGGGGTTTGATAGTTGGAACTGTGTGTCTTGTTTCCTTGTAATCTTATGTACTCATAAGACAGAAAAACAGACTCATAACTAATTTTACAAGTCAATAATAATGTCTTTTTTATCAGGAAGTTACCTGAGTTTAGGGATTTAAAAGGTTAGAGGTTTTTACCCAGAAAAGTGAACAGTCACTTAATGGACATGTCAGAAAATGCTCTCTGACTAAACAGATCATGTAGTGTTAGATGCAGAGTTAATGGTATCTAAATATGCATCCCAAATACCATTCATCCCTTAATGCTCAAGCATATCAGAAGATCTCCAAATAATTTCAGTCTAAAATCTTGTTTGTCATAACAAAACACAAATAACATCATTAATATAAAAAACCATATGTGTTTGAAAACTGTTTTTCATACACACAATTTGTGATCTACGAAGAGAATAATTCCCACCATGGCATTTGTAGAAATATTTTTCTGAGTTACTCATTTTTAACAAAATCGATTTAGTCAAGGAAGAATAAGAAGAGACTCCTGGTTACTTGCTTTGGTTAACTTAAAAAAATATATTTACTCATCTACCAGGATCCAGTGGTATGCTAGACTGTAGATATTGTAATGAACAAAAAATACCTCAGTGTAGTTGGCCTTGTAAGAGAGGAAGCTGGGCAGCAAAACAAAACGCATTTAACATGTCAGAATGTTAAATATGTAGTGGGGAATGAGACCTATGGAGGCATTAGGAAAGCTATGGCTATCCTCAGAGTGAAACTGAGAGCCAATAAAGCACTGCAGGAACCCCAGCAGGTGACAGATCCCAGAGATGAAACAAAGATAACCACAGCAGAAGCAGTCCGCAGGCCTTAGGGATAAAGGACATATTTCCAACGTGGCATTCGTACTTGTAGGGTTGGTACTTTCTGTCAAGGTAGAAGGGCTGTGGAGAGTGCTATACACTCAGCGTAGGGAATTAGCATTGTAACCAACACTGCAGATGTGATAGTTCATAAGGGTGGGAATCAATTTATCTTACATACTAATGTGACTTAACTAGCAGTGGGAAACCAGAATGTAGAATGACCAGGACCCCTGGAGACTTCACCTAGTAGCAGAGGAAAACCCCGGTCTGTCCAAGGTCTTTGGTTGTAGTGATATCCTGAAGAACTTCCTTGTGGGTCTTTCTGGCTTCAGGAGTGTGAGTTCTGAATTCCTGAGCCTCAAGGTAGTCAGATGGGGCCTCTATAGAAGCAGGTATGTGAAAAGAAGCTTAGAGTTAAGAGTGTGGCCTTCAGGGGAAGGACCACCTGGCAGCCAAGAACAGCAGGCATCTCAGGGGGAGAATGAAAGACAAATAGGAAACAAAAAATCTCTTCACTGTGATCTTGGACTTCTGACTTCTCTTCAAGAAAATAATTCCTGTCCTTTAAAACACCCAGTATGCGTTGTCATGTCATGGAGACCCAAGCACAACAATACGAGACCACCCTTTGCTTCTAAAAAGTGAGGACTAAAACTGTGCAAAACAAAACAAAGTGAAACAAAAAGCAACCACAACCTGCCAATTCATAAATTTAATTTAGCAAACTAAGCGAACAATATGCTTCCTTTCTTCAGTTAATTTTGTCATTGATGATGATGTTTGAAGCAACTGTCACATGAGAACAGGCCGTGAATGCTCTACAACATAGAGGAAGAAAGTCTGAAATCCAGAATAATTCTGACCAAAGAAACAGAGGCCAGTATTCAGGCAGATGGATGGGCTAGGAAGCAAGAGCCTTTTGTTTTTCTTTCTTTCTTTCTTTCTTTCTTTCTTTCTTTCTTTCTTTCTCTCTCTCTCTCTTTCTTTCTTTATTTCTTTCTTTCTTTTTTGCAGGATCCTGAACTGCATGTGTACAGAACAGAGTCTGCAAATACAAAGGCTAAAGCAGGCTTACAGAATTGAGCTGAGGTTTTAAAAATTTGCCTTTGAAAGTACACATGGAGCGACTCATGGCTTCAACCACATATGCAGCAGAGAATGGCCCTGTTGGGTATCAATAGGAGGAGAGGCCCTTGGCCTGTAAAGGTTCGAAGTCCCAGTGTAGGTGAGAAGACTGGAGGGAGTTGGTGGGTGGAAGGGTAGCACCTTCATAGAATCAGGGTGAAGAGGGATGGAAGAGGAAACTTGGAAAGGGGTTAACATTTAAAATGCAAATAAAGAAAAATATTCAATGAAAGAAAAAAAATGCTTTGAAATTGAGAAGCAAAATCCAAATTACTTCAGATGATTGTAAGAGGCCAAAGAGAAAGTTCAAGAGCAACCTGAGTGACCAGACAGGTCTTGGGTAGCTCCAAGAATAAGTTTAGTAGATGAAGATTATAAATAATATTGAAATAATGGTGTCTGAACAAGGCTCAAGAAAACAAAGCAGAAAAATGAGTATAATCAATAGAGTTCATCACATACAAGAGACATGAAGAATATTTGGAACTGAAAACTAAAATATCTGAGTTTTAAGAACAGTGCTGGGTGAGCCTAACCGCACAATGCCAGGGAAGATGAAATCAGTGTGAAGACTGATGGACTGGTAATATTCAATCTGAAGTAGAAAGAAAAGTACTTAACAAATGGTAGAACCTCTGATGTGTACAGACAATGTCAGAAGACTCAGAAAAAGAAAGAGCTGGGTACAGTGGTGCAAACCTGTGATCCTGTCATTCCTGGTGCTGGCAGGAGGGTAGCAGATTCCAAAATAGTTTTGGCTACATCTCAAAACATTTTCTCAAAACCAAAATCAATGGCAAAGAACAAGAGAGGGGAGATGGAGAGATAGATAGAAAGAGATAGAAAAGGATAAAGAGATATAGGTCTAGATAGATAGATGATAGATAGATGGATGGATGGATGGATGGATAGATGGATGGATGGATGAATGGATGGATGGATGGATGGATGGATGATGGATGGATGGATGGGTGGGTAGTTGGATGAGTGTGTAGATGGATGGATGGATGGATGGATGGGTAGATAGATAGATGGATAGATAGATAGATAGATAGATACATACATACATACATACATACATACATACATACATATATACACACATACATACATAAATGTGGCGAGAAGAAAAAGGAGAGAGAATTAGATGAGTGGAGGAAGGAAGGGGAGAAAAATCAGTTAGAAAAATAATATTTGAATAATGTCTTCTAAAATGGTGATAGATACAAAATCAACATTTTAGGAAAATCAAAAAGCCTTAAAACAGAATGAAGTTGAAAAAAATCATGCCAGGCTACTTGATAGTAAAATTTATAAAGACCAAAGAATAAAGAGAAAATATTGGCACTAGCCTGAGAAGAATGACATTTCAGAATGGGTTCTCTCTATTCATCAGACTACTGAGGCCAGAAGGGAACATTTCCAAATTCCTACAGAAGGCTAAAAATGAACAGATACAATTGATTCTATCTTTCTGTGCTCTGCACACAAATAAGTGTTTCCACTCATTCCAAAACCTTGGTTGGGCATATGTTACATTGCACGGTAAGTGAGGATGACGCTTGCCAGCCGTCTGACCTGAAGATGGGATTGTCCTGGATTCTTTGTAAGTCCAGCGTTGTCAAGAGGGAGAAGGAGAAAGAAGGGGAGGCCGTGTGGTGTTGTGAACCACCCAGCCTTTCAGTGTTGTTTACTGTGAAAGAGAGGATCATGGTCATGGAAGGATGGGAAACTAGAAAGCCAGCGGCCAACCCAAGGACTGTATCCCCCTAAACATGTCAACTTTCAATCAGTGGGATGATGTCATATTTTGGTGCTTAAACATAAATAACCAACTTGTGCTGCTTCATTCTGCAACATAAATAGTTTTTATTTATTTTAGTTTTTGTTTAGTTTAGTTTTGTTAGATTTATTTTATCTCTGTGTGAGTTTTTGCCTGTATTCATGGATGTGCACCGGTGAGTGCCTGATGTCTGTGTGAGTCAGAAGAGGACATCTGATCCCAAAGAACTGGAATTACAGATGGTTGTAAGCTACTATGTGGGTGCTGGAAATCAAACCCAGGTCCTCTGTAATACCAGAAAGTACTTTTAACCCATGAGCCATGTCTCCAGCCCTCAGGGTTGGGCATTTTACACTAAGCACAGACAATGTAGTCACTGTAGTCACTGGTGGAGCCTAATCTTTAAACACATGGTCTTGTTGGTGATTTACACAGATACACAGGATAGTTCAAAGAACTGCTGTCCACTGCCTGGCAAAATATTTATTGGAAGTATTTGGAAGATTTTGAAGAATGGCCCATTAGAAGAGTCTTCCAAACAAAGAACTGTCTTTCTACACACTTCACAGACTAAACATGAAGCTTGCCAAGAAACGGATGAAGAACAGTTTCACATGGTTGGAAACATAGATGACACATTCCTAGTGAGAGATATGAGACAATATGAGAGACAATTTCTTATGGCTGACAAAGACTGGAAGCCATCTCCAGGATTGCCACATTTGTTACCACTCTGATACTTTGTCCATTGTGGCAAAAGAACAGAAATGAAGGTGGGTTTGTTTGAGATAATTATTTCATGTTTTAGTGCACAGTCTATGATGTCTTGGAGCCTGAAATGAGGTGGACATTCCGGTAGTCTTGTAAAAGTGGAGGATATGCCTCAGATTTTTCAAAGGCAGACTCCAAATCACTTCCAAATCTCTCCGCAGACCATGTCTCCTAAAACTTACAGAAATGCTATAGTGACACAGGCTGGTGATCAAGTCTTTAGTCCATAAATCTTTGGGGGACTACTTACAGTCTGAACTACAATGTCCTCTGAAATTTCAAAAAGATGCAAATAGAAAAGGCTGTAATGAGCTCACATTACCACATTTTTGATGTTTAAAAAAATGCAAACAGCTGTTGAATGGCATATCTCTGGTTGGTGCTGGGATGTGGCATTTAAAACCCTCTTCGGTACCTTTGCATGAAAGCAAAGGATGTCATAGACAAACTTTTAGTGTTCAAGCTATCTGTGTTTTTATTTTCATACCCATTCATTTGCTTATTTTCAGTGGGTAACTCCTCAAGCATGAGTGTGGCAGTCTGTGCGAATTTTCACTTTCAGAAATGAAAGTAAATGTTCAAATTGCTCAATTTTATTATCAACAGAGTAATTTGTAAATAACTCAGAATGAAGAGTTTTCCAATTAATTTCATTTGAGCACATTTTATTCAATCAGTCCTTACTTCCATCTCCCTGTGTAAAGTAGTTTGCAGGCATTCTAATAAATGATTCTAATTTATTATCCAAAGTCCTTTGAAAATGAAGGGCTTTTTTCCCTTTTTGAAGTATGCATTGCATATGGTGATGTGTACTTTACTGAGCCCAACTGTATGTTACATGTGTTCTTTTGCTATGTGTCAAATATCAAACAAATAAGAAACATAATGATGCTTTGTTAAAGATTTGGATAAAGCCTCTTACTCTATTTTATTTATAATTAAGTTATTCTCCAAACTTTGACCACAGATCTCGCATTCATTACTTTGCTGATAATTTCCAGTTAAATAAAATGATCGTTTACATTAACAAACATTACTAAAATTTCTTTTAAAGTCTTCAGAAGAATCTATATTTCTCAGAATTTGAAAAATATGTATTTATATTATATGGGTGTTTCACCCGCATGTATATCTGTGTATCATGTGCATGCAATGATGGTAAAGGCCAGAAGAGGGCATTCGATCCTCTGGCCTGGACTTACAAGTAGCTGAGAGTTGCCGTGTAGGTACTGGGACCCAAACTGTCCTCTGGGAGAGCAGCAAGTGGTCTAACCACTGAACCTTCTCCCCATCCCCTGTTTAGATTTACAAGAAGCTAACCCTTTCTATTACAAGGTACCCTAACCTCTGCTACAGTACACACAGAGATCCATTATAAATAAAGATAATATATCTGTGAACTTAATTATTTCTAATGCTAAAGAAAGGAAACAAAGATGCGTCTAAGATGTAAAAATACATTGTAATCATGAATGAGTGTTCAGGTTCTAGAAGGATTTTTTTTTAAATTTTTGGTTTCACATCCTTTGGTCTGCAGTAATTATCGGACACTTCAGCTCAAACGTGGTGAGACAGAGCACATGGCTGCAAAGGCAGACAAACCTGTGGCAACTGGGACCTGGATGAGCAAGATCAAGGTCTGGCATCTTTCAGGGTGGATTTTGCCAGCACTTTGTCATTTTGATAAACTAAATCACTGTGAATGTGACTGTAGAACAGAACTGTAAAGGGCCAGGTTTCTGTCTGCTTTGAAATCTGGAGTTAGCAAAGGTTATCAGTGTTGTAAACATTTAGTTTTATAATTTTGCATTATAATATATTCTGGCTACATTCAAGCTCATTGGGTTGTACAGACTGAGTCTGTACAAGAGCTTGTTGGAGTGCCTAATTTAACTGCAACTTTTGTTTTGCAAAACAAATGGTTTTTACTTCAAAAGTATTTTACTCACTTTGTATTAAGTGAAAGAAAACTATTTGAGGGTTAAAAGGCAGTAACATATTTTTTAAGATTTTTCAGACCCAAATGAATGTCCTTTAAAATATTACATTGTAAACACTTAAATCAGAGTTCAAAATTCAATGATTTAGAGGCTGATTGGTGGCCCTCTCCAATCTCTTCCTTCTCCAGGATCTATGGGCTGCAGGCCTATTTCCTATCCACTCTACATGATCCAAAGTAGCTGCCTCTCATGCCACAGAGCCATACACTGAAGCCATGAAATTGGCCTTGCTTAAAAGGCTAATGCTCTAAACAATCTGGATCTTGGTTATTCTTCATAATCAGAAGAAGCTTTGAAGATGAGATTGCTGCCTAGAACATCTCAGGGTAAGGCTAAAGAGAGTAAGTAAAACCCAGATCGTATCTTTAGGAAAGGCATAGGAGGGCACCAAGAAGGCTTACTCTAACACCCATTATATTTAAATAGCTCTCACAGATGTCTAGCCCCTAAATTTTAATTACAGTATGGATGTTCCATCAAAAACATTCTCAGCTGTATTTGTCTAAACAGACAAAGGCCAAACAATATTATGACTAAATCTAGGTGTCAGCCAATATGGTTTAAAGTACGTTGCTAAAAACTTTAACCCAGTAATTACTTGATTGTTTATTAAATATATTACACTAACATATTAAATAACATTTTCATATACTTGCCTAACCAGTATTGCTTGACCCCAATCCCAGGGAACAATCCACTCATGTGGCCTGTCAACTTATTTACTAGAGTTTAAAACAGGGGGAGCAGTCAAGAAAAATGATACATAAAACTTTGTCGTTTTCTCCCAAGTGGTCTAGTGATAAAATACCCACAGTGAGTGTCACCGGGCACTATAAAGATAAATTGTGAATTGAAGAAAAGAATCACCCAGAAAAAAACACATTGAGCTCATAATAATATTGAGTACATTGTGATTGTTAAATGTAGCCACATCAAAATCCTATTTTTGGTCATTGCAGAACCCACATTCTCACGAGGAGGAGAGAAATGAGGCACAATTACTATATATTTCAGTCAATATACTTACTGCTGAAGTGAATAAGGAAGAACCGAAATTGTGCCAGAAAGGAAGGGTGGGGCTTAAATATTTCTGTTCCAAAATTTAGTTTTATAAAACAGAATCCATGATAGCTCATAATCTTGTTGATCTGTGCAGGATTGTTTCTGCTGCCTAGGACTTTCACAGCAATGATCAACAACCCAAAAGCAGAGGCACAGGAAACATGGGGCTGGGAAGAAAGTGGAGAAATGAGAGAGAAGGGTAGATGTCATGCAGAGAGCTCTGACTTTCAACTGGAGCAAAAGGGAAGTCCTGGAGGTGGGTGCTGAGGAACGGACATGCAGCCATGGGAACGGACTAGATCAACAGGACTGTCCACTGAGGAGGTGTTGAGGGGCCATGAGGTGAAATTTAGAATGGATTGGATAATCTCAAAGGTGTCCCCACATAGGTCAAAGGTGCTTCCTCTTCATAGTCTTCCTTTCTAATGTCTTTCCCACTGAACTTCGATTCAGGCTTCTTCTAGAAGCATCCCATAAAAGCCCTAGGCAAAGTTAGGAACCATTTTTTTAGGCTCCAAGGAGGTATCTTCAGGAGACTTCATCATACTCTCTTAGTGAGAATAAGGCTCAGGATTCTAGGGAAGTTCTGGAAGAAATTCAAACTCAGCCCCATGCTTACTGTCTTGCTTTTCTGTTCCTGAACTTTGGCATAGGATAGACACTTCAAATATCATGGAAACACATAGAAAGAGAAGACCCACCCCTTGGCTAGACATCAGTTCTGTGTTCAGAGATCTGGCTGCTTCCACCATCTCTGCTTGTGTTCTTTCACTTAGCAGTTAGCAACAAGCTTCCTAGCTTCACTCCAGGGGACCTGGAGAAGGAGGAAGATGGAGGGCCCATGCTAGGTAACTGGAGCTTACTGGAAAAGCCACTGTGATTTGAGAAGCCATGGAGAATGAGAACGATTCAAGCAGTTAACACTGCACTGAGCCTTCACACGTGAAAAGCAGGCTTTCGTCAGCACACAGGAGCTGCCACCTGAGCTGAGGCAGGCCGAGTCCACTGTCTGCCACTGAGGAGGATGTGAGGCTGATGGCAGAGTATAATACAAGCGACAAAAGCCTGTCACCCAGCTGAGTCCCCTGGAGCCACCTGTGGGTAACGCCTTTGGCTGCTAGTGTCAGAAAGACAAGTCACTAAACTATCATAAGGGCATTGCCAGTCCTAGGGACTTTTAGTGGGGTGATGTGCTCCAATAATTAAAACAATAAATAGCTCTGTTTAGGATGAATGTTCCTAGTGGGATCAAAGGAACCGGAGGAAGAGGGAGAAGTTAGAAAGGTTCTTGCTTGTACAATCTGGGAAGACACTCGGGGGTTCAAGCCTCAGAGAATTTGATGGAAACTATATTTGTGTCTTATAAATTTCCAGAGGAAACACTTATTTTTTTCTTTTCTTGGGGGCACAGGATGGGGTATATTCACTGTGAGAAAGGGCAAGTCCTCAATTTCACTTAGTGATGAGAGACAAAGAGAACACAGAACTTCCAGTGTGCACACGTGCGCAGAGGAAAGATGCCATGGTTTGTCTTCACTGACAGAGGAAGCAACTGCATCTGAATAATGGAAGCCACCTGCTAGTGCTTACTGTCAGTCACAGCCAGAAGGACCAGGCTACATAGAAAAGCAAGTCATCCTAGGACAGAGAGAAGGCACCTGATACACAGCGCAAGTCTCCAGTGTCATTGTCACCAGCCTGGCATTGTTGACCATGGACAACTCTTTCTGCTGCAAATATACCTCTTTGGAGATAAACTCCTTAATTATCTTTCTACTTCTTTAAAGCAAAATTAAATACAAGCTAACTACTGTGTCTAATTTAAAGATAATATTTGCAAGTTTTTTTTTTTTAAGGCCTGGAACTGTGATCTTTTTTCATCGGTGCACTTGAAATGGCTAATTAAACACTTATATAATAGAGATATACACAATCACAAATCTAACTGTGGAATAAATAAAAATGTAATTACGTTCAGATAAGAATTAGGAGAAAGTAGTTACATGTCATTTAATTAGCTGCAAAGAAACCCACAGGGACTGAGTTTAAAACCTAGTGTTAAATTAAATGCCTAATGACCTGTCATAGTTCTGTAGGCTGACTGACAAGTCCTGAACAGGCATTCGCTTCCTCCATTCCACGGTGGCAGGCACAGAAATGCGTGAATCTGTGCTGCTCAGAAAGAAGCTGAAGAGATGCATCTGGGAATTTGAGATCTATAGCAACAACAAGTGTGTGCAAGCATGTGGAGCAAAGAAGCAGGCTCTAGCGTTGAGTTTGCGAGTGCCTGCTACCGAGAAGTAGCAGAGAGCAGGCATCTACAGGAAGGCTAATCCCTCCTGTATATTTGCATAACTTTCTGTGGTTTCATGAACTGACATCCTAACGCCTGCCAGGTTTGTTTGTTCACTCTCACAGGGGAGAGGACCATTGTCCACCAAGCCACCAACTGTTCTTATAAAACTGTTAGGGAGTGAGGTGATCATCAGTTTCTTTGTGATTTTATTTCAGGGGTGACTTTAGGTAGAAGCACATCCTTAAAGCAAAAATATATATAGAAGATAGATAGATAGATACATACATACATAAGTAGATGATAGATGAATAATAGATACATATATACATAGATGATAGATGAATGATGAATGATACATACATACATACATATATACATACATAGATGATAGATGATAGATAGGAAGAACGAAACACAGACAGAGACAGATAGAGTTGGTAATGTTCCCCAGTACCTATCAAAAGCACATGGTGGCCTTTCCAGGGATCTAAGTAAGATCAATCTTTGTTACAAAACACTAGTGGCATTTGGGAGTTGATTTTTAACCATTTCACTCATTTGCATTGTAGGAAGCTTGGACTGAGCTATCATTAGCAATAGATAGCTTTTAAAAGGATCAAAGGCCAGCATTTAACTTGGGTGTCTTTGGTATGTGAGTGTGTATCAACTACTTGCCTGCTGACACATTCCTCTTGAGTGGTCTTAGGGCCTTTGTTTTCCTCAGCCCCTTGTGCTTCCTTTGATAGCAATATTAATTCTTGACCATGAAAGTTTGGATAAATGCAGAAACACAAAACTGTAACTCTTGGAGAGTACAGAGCAGCTCTAGAGAGCTGGAATCATCTCAGTTCCCATGCAGTGGGAGGGTGAAACGGACATGAATCTTCCCATTTCCTATTTGGTTCAATCCAGGCAGGATAAAAGGAAATAAGGAGGGTTCAGCAGAGGGCTGATCGAATGCTGATTCCCTCCTCCCTTTGCCAACTACGAACTCACAGGAGCAGAACCCAGACTAGTGCCAAAGGCTCATCCGACTCCACAGTGCTGCTGACAAACTTCTGTTAAAGAAAGAGGCAAGTTAAAAATAGGTATTTTTCAGTTGATATGCAAACGCATACAGAGGTGGACTGGTAAGGTTTCACTGAATATGATGTATTGATCTGAACAGGACGTACTGATCTGTCTTCCGTTATGCAATATCTAGGTAACTCTGCTGCTGGATTAGTTTTCCACAGTGTTCTCAGTGATGTGGGACTGAACCTAGTTAAGATTCTGGCTATACCAATACCTAAGGAATCTGTCAAGCTCTTTGCACACTTCCAGTGATGTCCCAAACATGAGGAGTGACAGCATGGAAACAAATTTGTTCTTCACAAATTCTACGTCTTCGAAGATGATGCCAGAGACCAAGGGACAAGCTGCCTAAAACAAGTCCCCAGTCATACCTCTCTCTTACCCAATGCAAGGAGAAATTCTGGTCCAGCTGTGGGCTACATAGTTCTGACATCCCCCCAATATTTCACGACTGTTCATTCTGAATGACATTGGGTTCCTCTCTGTCACAGCTCCGAGTAAAACCAGAAGGATTATTGACATATACAACAGTAGGAAAAAAGAAGAAATACCTTCTGCCATTAGGATTTAAGCTTACACTCTGAGCCCAACAGTTAATAGGATAATACTTAGTACCTTTGAATTCCCTGTGACTGGGAATCGATGCAGTCAAACAAAACAGAAACCAATCAGTACACACAGCATGTCCATTTCAAGATTTGTGCAGAGCAACTACCAAATTTAACCAGTGCTATTTTGCACTGTTTGAACTGGTGCACAGTAACATCTGCTTTATAAGAGCATGGTTCCTATAACCATGGCATCTTTAGTTTAATTCATAAAAGTGGGTAGATTCCTGGCAGGTAGGACACTGTCCTTTCTTTGGGAGAACATTTGAACAAGTCTTTCATCCGGTTCTGGGGTGAGGACTATTGATGTAGACGGTGCTTGTTTTTGTCAAGCTGACACAGGCTGGGGTCGTCAGCAAAGAATGGCTCGTGAAAAAGCAAAAACAACCTCAGAAAGTTTGACATAGCACTACCTGAGGACTCAGCTATTCCACTCCTAGAAACAAAGCTGCTCCAACTTATAACAAGGACACATGATCCACTATGTCTACAGCAGCCTTATTTATAGCCAGAAGCTTGAAAGAACCCACATGTCCTTAAACAGAGGAATGAATACAGAAATTATGGTACATTTATGCAATGGAGTTTTATTCAGCTATTAGAAACAATGACTTCATGGATTCCTTAGTCAAATGAAATGAATGGAAATGAAAGCAATCATCCTGAGTGAGGTATCCCAGTCACAAAAGAACACACATGGTACACACTCACTGATAAGCGGATACTAGTCCAAAAAGCTGGGAATACCAAAGAAACAATTCATAGACCGTGTGAAGCTCCAAAAAGAAAAAAAAAAAAAAAAAAAAAAAAAAAAAAGGAAGGCCAGAAGGTGGATGCCTCAGTCCTTCTTAGAATGGAGAACAAAACACAGGAGGAAGTACAATGACAAATAGAAGACCGGTGATTGAAGAAAAGATCATCCAGAGACTGCCTTACCTTGGCATTCACCCCATATGCAGCCACTTAAGCCACACAATATTGCTGATGCCAAGAAGTACTTACTAGCAGGAGCCTAATATGAATACCTCCTCAGAGATTTGACCAGAGCCATGCTGATACAGAAGAGGACAGAACACAGGGACCCCAATGAGGGAGCTAGAGAAAGGACTGAAGGAGCTGAAAGGGTTTGCAGCCTCATGAGAAGAACAACATTATCAGCTAAACAAATCCTACAGAGCTCCCAGGAACTAAAACACCAACCACTGAGCACACATGGAGAGACCCATGGCTCCAGGTGCATATGCAGCAGAGGACAGCATTGTCTGGCATCAATGGGAGGAAAGGCCTTTGGTTCAGTGAAGGCTCATTCTCCCAGCGTAGGGGAATGCCAAGGCCCTGATGTAGGAGTGGGTGATTGGGAGAGGGAGCATCTTTACAGAAGCAAAGATAGGGGTAGGGTGGAGGCCAGAGGGGCGAAAGGGGAAACGTAATTACAAAGAATATCTAATAAAAATGATTTTAAAAAAAGAAAAAAAATACCTCCATAGGTGGCCTATAGCTATGTCTGATTCAAATTTTCTTGAATAATGATTTGACACATGAGATCCAAGACCACTGTGAGAGCCACCACAGGGCAGGTGGACTTAAGTGGCATATATACAGGCATATGTGTATGTATATATGCACACACACACACACACACCAAAACAGACAAAAGCAGACCAAGCCAGGGGACCAAGCCACTTTAGTGGTGTTCTTCCATAATATGAACTTCAGTCCAGCTGCCACTTCCTGCCTTGAGCTCTTGTCCTGACTTCTTGCAGTGCTGGAGTTTGGCTTGGAAGAATGAGATGAACTAACCACTTTCCCTTGTTACTTTTGGTCAATGTTTTATGAACAATAGCAAATAAACTAAGACAGTGCATGAATTCATGGGGTAAATCTTTCCAAGATTTCTGTACACGCTGCCATTTAATCAGGGAAGCCATGCATACAAAAACATGCACGAATCTGTTGGGAACTGAGGGGTCCCCACCGCACTCAGATGCACATCACTGAGCAGACACTGACACAGTGAGATGGAAGAGCGAGATGGGCAGGCTCCTAACACAGTGTAGGATTATATAAAGAGGGAGTTCTTAGGGAAGCCAGAATTTTTTATAGTAATATATTTCTTATATAACCAACAGCACATTAGCTGCCTGAAAGGCTTTATTTAATCTGATATTTTAGGTTAACAGTCAATGGAATAACTATTCTAACACAGAACTCATGACTTTGTATACAGTTAGGGTCTCTATCCCAAATAGGGATGTGTCCCAGGGCAAATGGGCGGTGAGTTGCATTCAAGAGTAAGTAAGGAGTTAGCTAAGATGAAGACTGATGGGGAAGGAGACACAGACCTGAGGAAAACCTCACTTTTGTCTAGACTCAACCAAGGAAAACCTATAATAAAAACTTGGAAGGCAAGACATTCCACTACAGCAGAACTTTGTTTAGATCACGTGGTCTTGCTCAAAATTTTAGAATCAAATATATTTGAGGTCAGTCCTTTCTGGATAATCTAGAAATATGTTTCATAAAACCCAGATTCCTATTTTAAAGGGTATACACAAGAGTAAAATGTTATTGTGGTTATTTTTATGCTGCCATCCGTCAGACAATTTCGTGTCACCTCATGCAAACTGTCAGCCCCGGAACAAACCTGCTCTTTGACACCAAATGAAGAATTTCATGAGAACCCACAGAAACATTATTGTCAGTTTTCTTCTCCACTGATGTCCTTAAGGATGAAAGTAGAAAGTGCAAATTGCATTCTTAAGATGCACTCCTGTAAAGGGCCATTACTAATTCTTACTTTCTCATTGCAGGTTTTGTTTAGTCCATCTTTCATCTTAGTGTTTTTGAGGATCTATTTACCTCCAAGATCGCCATTGCACATCAGCAGACTAACAGAGGCTGCTTGAAAGGCTGATAGACATGAGCAGACGCCTTGCCTTCCACTGTTGTCCTGACACTGTCATGCCAAACAGGAGATTTAAATTGTGACTTTTGCTCCCCAGAGTTTGAAAAATCATGAAGTACAAAGAACAGAGAAAAAGAAACTTAAGAATTCTCAGCTGAGGAAAGGCTGAGAAGCACCTAGAGAAATGCTCAACATCCCTAGTCATCCTGGAAATGCAAATCAAAACAACCCTGAGGTTCCACCTCACACCAGTTAAAATGGCTAAAATAAAAAAACTCAGGTGAGAGCAAATACTGGCGAGGATGCAGAGAAAGAGAAACACTCCTCCACTGTTGGTGGGGTTGTGAGCGGGTACAACCACTCTGGAAATCAATTTGGCTGTTCCTCAGATAATTGGACATAGTACTACCTCTAAACACCCAGCTATTCCACTTCTGGGCATATACTCCAAAGATGCTCCAACATATAACAAGGACACACGCTCCACCATGTTTAAATTAGCCTTATTTATAATAGCCAGAAGCTGGAAAGAACCAAGATGTCCATCACAGATGAATGGATACAGAAAGTGTGGTACATTTACACAATGGAGTACCACTCAGTTACTAACAATGACTTCATGAAATTCGTAGGCAAATAGATGAAACTAGATACTATCATCCTGAGGGAGGTAACCTACTCACAAAAGAACACACATGGTATGCACTCACTGATAAGTGGATACTATCTCCCAGAAATCTATGAGTGCCCAATACCCAAGAAAAAATTCACAGACATTATGAAGCTCAAAAAGAAGGAAGGCCAAAATGGGGATGCCTCAGTCCTTCTTAGAAAAAAAGAACAAAACTCTCATGGGAGAAAATGCAAGGTCAAATAGAGGAGCAGGGATTGAAGAAAAGATCACTCAGAAGCCGCCTCACCTGGGGATCCACCACACATGCAGTCACCAAATCCAAACACTATAGCTGATCTCCAAAAGTACTTACTGGCAGGAACCAGAGACGCCCCCTCAGGGACTATGCTAGAGTCATATAGACACAGCTGAGCATGCTTGCAGCTAACCATCGGTTTGAACTTAGGAATCCCAATGAGGTTGCTAAAGAAAGAACCTAAGGAGCTGAAAGGGGTTGCAACCTCATGGGAAGAACATTATCAACCAACCAAACCCTCCAAAACTCCCATGGAGTAAAACACCAACCTTTGTGCACAGATGGAGAGACCTATTGATCCAGTTGCATATGTAGCTGAAGATACCAATGTCTGGCACCAATGTGAGAAGAGGCTTTTGTTCCAGAGAGGGCATGTTTTCCCAGTGTAGGGGAATGTCAAGGCAATGGGGTGGAGAGATTGATCAGAAGGGAGTGCACCGTTGTGAAGGCAACTGGAGGGGGAGGGGAATGGAAGCAGGGCAAAGGGATAACATCTCAAATGTAAATACAGAGTATCTAATAAAAAGAGAGAATAAAAAAAGAAACAGGTATTACAGAGGATAAATATTTTTAATGATTCAATTTGTTCACTGTCTCTGCAAGTTGACTAGAAGGTAAACGGAGGGCTGAGCTGTGTCACTAAGCAGGAACAAGCGCCGAGTTCCGCCTGGATTTTTGTTCTGTGAAACAGTCAAAATCCGCAATGACGGAGAAAGGAAAGAATGATTCAGCTGCATGAAGCCCTTTTGTAAGCCAACATGCACAAGCATATGTGCATGTAAGAGATTCACACTAAAATAAATGTCTTGGGTTTAAAAAAGAAGAGAGAGAGAGAGAATTCAGTAGCTTAAAGAATACCGTCTCACTAAGGGCATTCTGTCATGAGGATACTGTAAAGCAATTTTTTCACAAGTTTGTTGCGGGGCTTTCAAAAGTCTCTGTGACTGAGAGTAAAGTTAAAACTGAAGAAGAAAGAACAGTGCAAAATATAAAAATAAATAAATAGAAACAAATAAAGCTACTTAATTCGTGGCTGCGAAGATGAACACTTGAACCCGGCAGACTGCCTCTTTGTTTTCTGTTGTGTGGTTTGAACATCCGGGTGATTTGATTACAGTCACGGAGTAAAGGGAAAAACAATCAACACTGCACAGGTGACCTTGACAATCATTAGCCAGTTCTGTAAATGCCCCAACCCTGAAGAGAACAAAGGAAAGACGATGATCCCGTGCTAACAAGAAGAGTTTTTAAACCTGTGCTTAAATCTAAGTCCTGTCTATTACCAATCAGGCACCTCCATGGCCAGCCCAGGGGGCCTGGCAACAGCAGGACAAGCCTTCATTAGCTGCCTAGATAGGACACATTCCCACTGTTAGTGGTGCATGTCCTCTTGCACTACATCCCAACAAAAGGCCCCATTCCTCTTCCCCACCCCTTCTAAAAAATTCCTTCACCCAGAGGCAGCCTCTGTATTCCCTCCTTTCTGCATGTCCTCCTGCGCATGGGCTACATCCCAATAAGGGGCTCCATGCCTCCCCTCTTTTTTAAATTCCTTCACCCAGAGGCAGCCTCTGTATCCCCTCTCCCTTTTTAAATGAACCTCCCATGTGAGACCTGTAGCATGGTGTGACTTCTTGGATACCACTGCATAGATCCAACACTGTCACCTTAAGCATGTCCCATCATGCAATAATTTACAATGCTCACAGTGGATTTTTCACTCTTGGTATTCAGAACTTTCGAAATCATGTAAACTCTCATCACTTCATTTGTCTGCCGCATATTAAAACTGTAGTTTATTTTAGACATGGCTTCTTGATTCTTAAACATTAGGACGCCAAGGCCCAAGTCAGCACAAACTCAGTGGCTTCAGAGTCTGAGAAAGGGCACAGAGACATTGCTCCCATCCCTCCTGGGGGAGACTTCAGTTAGTGTCAGGAGTCCTGAGTACCACACAATAGTGGAAAGCTAAGAAAGTGAGTTCAGGTATGTCTAATATGAAACATTTAACATGTGTCAATAGAAAAGCAGAAGGGCTGATACGGAACAGGCACTGCCCAGTATAAAAGCAAAGGGACATTTTAAAGCTGAGTTATCTCAGGGCTAGAGAGATGCTCAGCAGTGAAGAACACTGGCTCCTCTGTAGAATCCTCAGTCCTCAGCATCCACATGGCCACTCACAACCACCTGTAGCTGCAGTTCTGAGGGATCTGATTTCCCCTTCAGGATCTGCAGGCACACATGCATTCTGAATGAATGGCACATACATTCAGGCAAACAGCCATATGCATAAAATAAAATAGATTTTAATAAATACAGAATAAAACTGACTACTCTCTTTTCTAAAACCATCCTTTCCATAGTCTGTACTCGTACATCTTGGTTAGGAACAGGTAATTATTTTTTTTAAGAGTTAAAATGAACAAATATTTTATGGAGGTTAAAACAAAACAAAACAAAACAAACACCCTATCAACAAAAATATCTCTCAGAACTATATGTAAACAGATATTGTGACTGATACAGATGTGTATGGCCTAGGTGCAGATGTGAATGTTCTAGGTGCAGATGTGAGTAGTCTAGGTACAGATGTGAGCAATCTAGGTACAGATGTGAATGTCCTAGGTACAGCTGTGAGTGATCTAGGTACAGATGTGAGTGATCTAGGTACAGTTGTGAGTGATCTAGGTACAGATGTGAGTGATCTAGGTACAGATGTGAGTGATCTAGGTACAGATGTGAGCAATCTAGGTACAGATGTGAATGTCCTAGGTACAAATGTGAGTGATCTAGGTACAGAGGTGAATGTCCTAGGTACAGCTGTGAGCGATCTAGGTACAAATGTGAATGTTCTAGGTGCAGATGTGAGCAATCTAGGTACAGATATAAGCAATCTAGGTACAGATATGAGTTGTTAGGGTACAGATGTGAGTTGTCAGGGTACAGATGTTCGTGGTCTAGATACAGATGTGAGTCATCTGGGTACAGATGTGAATGGTCTAAGTACAGATTTGAATGGTTTAGGTTTCTTCACTGAAAACATCAAAATCTACCCAAATTTCATTGAAAAGCTATTTTCTGCAACCAATTCTTCATAGATCAAGAAGGTGAACATAAGAAGACTTCAATAGATTCCTTGCTGTTGAACAGAAGACTCTAATACACATTCAATTATAATAGCTTATAATTAATTAATAGTCCTTATGCCCACCCATACATGTTACTCTTCCTATGAATTTGTAAGGAACATTTCACACACACACACACACACACACACACACACACACACACACACACACACTATGGAAATGAGAAACCACAACAAGTGCTGTGTGTGACCCTCTAGAATTTAGCATCTAGTCTAGCAAGAGTTATAAATGGCAGAGTTAAAATTCTCCACCTGATCTGGGGAATCCATATTTGTTGGCTTTACATTTTATTAGAAGCGGGTGCTTCCACACAGATGCCAAAAACAACTTCAAATTACTGAAGCACTTCTCACTATTCTTCAGTGTGGAGGTAATTATGAATCCGGCCAGCATTAGATGCCACCTCCTTACCAGAGAAGAAAAGTGCTGGTAAACGCAATGCAGTTCTGAGCAGCACTGGCTTGTCAGCAATGTGATTCCATCTCATTGATGGATTGCGTCTTGCAGCACTCACCTCTTTTTGACGGTACTTAATGGCTAATTTTAGCCTCGCAAGATCATTCCCACTCTGTTCTTCGATCAGGCTATTGTCATCACGGTAATTAAGAATGATTTCCAGCTCTCTGGAACTCCGTGTCTGATCTAGGAGGTCCTTAGCGAATTGTTTGCACTGTCTAGACAGCTCCTCATACTCCGACTTGAATTCATTCTCTACCTTGCTCAGCTCTTGCAGCTCCCAGCTCAACTGAAAGGCGGTGAGGAAAGGGTCTTCACTTGACAGGGCGATGAGCGAGGGGCTGGCCAGTGCCTTGTAGATGTTGAGCCTGGACCGTGAGTGCCTCAGGCTGTCCACATCTGAGCTGGAGACACACTCAACACAGTTACAACGGACCTCGTGGGGTCTGGGCACCGAGACACCTTTCTGGACCAAGAGTTTGATTATCTCATAATTATTTGTATGTGCAGCCAAGATGATGGGTGTGATGTCTGGAGTGAATTCGGAAAACTGTTTATCCAGGAGAATGGGAGGCACCTGAGAAGAGAAGAAAGCAGAGGTGTGGGCACACATTCACTTCTTGAAGCTTTTGAATTTCAAACAGCACAGGGCAGCGGTGCTGAGCAAGGATCATAAATCATTTGTCATGTTTCCTGACGAAGAGACTTCCTCCCTACCCCCCAAAATGACAAAAGAAAAAAAATCATGAAAGTTTAACTCCAGTATAATAAAATATCCTCCTTGCAAAATGAATTGTGACTTTTTCTCAACAGATAACCTTTTTTTTTTCCACTGATACTGACTCGGTAATCAACAAATAAAGTAAGAAAAGAAAAAGAGTTGTTTTAAAACCAAGATCTTGGGCTAGAGCGATTGCCCAGTAGTTAGAGCACTGGCTGCTCTTGCAGAGGACTTGGCTTCCGTTCCCAACATCAACACGGTGGCTCACAACTGTCTATAACTCCAGTTCCAGGGCATCTGATGCCTTTTTCTGGTTACTGAGAACACGCAACACACATGATACGCATACATACCTGAAGGCAAACACGATGAGTTTGAATGTTTTCCTATGTCTTACTGTAAAGATAACAATGTTTCTAATGAATTTATTTTTAAATCACATACCCTGGTAGTTACTTTCCTGCACACACAGAGACTCTCTTTCCTCATGTGCTAACTGCTAATCTCAGACACCATCCGTGTACTTCATGGTGAATCCACTTGGCTCCCATCTGAGGATATTTTACTCAAATTTAGAAATACCCATTATTAGAATATGTATTTTTACACTAATAATGACATAAACAATTTTAGGAGTGAAATTTGTCATAAAGTGACAGCTATATAATAGTTTTTGTCCTTTTCTATTCAGAATGTCTTAGAATATATTACACTACACAAAAGAATATATTACACTGATAGAAAAAATGTGCACATAGTATTTTGTGTATTAGAGCTGATAAAAATAGGACATATTTTGTTTCTTTGTTTTCAAGACATGATCTCACTACGTAGTTCTGGCTGTTCTGTAATTAACTATGTAAAACAGTCTGGCCTTGAACTCACAGGATTAGCCTGCCTCTGCCTCCAGGGGTCTGGGATTAATGGCATGCACCAGGCTCAGCTAGCAACCTTACTCTAATATGGCTGTTTTTCTAAGTTGGGCACAGAACATTGAACAGGTTTCTAACCCTGCTTCATGTTGAATAGTTTACCTAATTACATAGAGTTCCCATTATTCAAGTGTTTTCTGCATGCTCCAGAATACAGTACAAAGAACAGAAGATCTATAAAACAAGCATTTTACCCAAGTCATTAAACCAAAACTGGCTGGGTTCTGTAGTTTCATTTGGTTTGCAGGTAAAATCTTTCAATGTAATATAATAAGAGTTTTAAAAACTCAGATTATAAATATATTTCTCCCTCATACATGCAAATTTCTTTGACTTTATAATTCAAATCATTTATAGCTTATTTTAAAATCCAATTAATAGATGCTATTTAGAAATTAAAAAGTCAAACACAATTATAAAAAGATACATTTCTATATGAGTTCTATTTACTCAAGAACAAGTAGAATTTATATGAATGAATCAGTTAATGAACAGATGAATGGATGCATGGATGGATGATGGATGGATGATGAATGGATGATGGATGGATGATGGATGGATGATGAATGGATGATGGATGGATGATGGATGGATGATGAATGGATGATGGATGGATGATGAATGGATGATGGATGGATGATGAATGGATGATGGATAGATGATGGATGGATGATGGATGGATGGATGAATGATGGATGGATGATGGATGGATGATGGATGATGAATGGATGATGGATGATGAATGGATGATGGATGGATGATGGATGGATGATGGATGGATGATGGATGATGAATGGATGATGGATGATGAATGGATGATGGATGGATGATGGATGGATGATGAATGGATGATGGATAGATGATGGATGGATGATGGATGGATGGATGGATGATGAATGATGGATGGATGATGGATGGATGATGGATGGATGATGGATGGATGGATGGATGATGAATGATGGATGGATGATGGATGGATGATAGATGATGGATGGATGATGGATGATGGATGATGAATGGAACGAGGAATTATGTAGGTTAAACTCCTATGCAATTTAATTCAACTATACCATATCAGGGCTAACTTAATACTTCAAAACAGTCAACAGTATGCAGATTGCCAAAATTTAGCAACACAACTCTGTGGTCTCAGGGTAAGGTCAAATATTTACCATCATGCCCAAAGTTAGCCCCTGAAGCAAAAATTACTAGCCCTTCTACAGTACGTGGGTGGCTGCAAATTCAAATGTACTAGCAGTTTGATCTGACATTAATCAGGCAGCTGAGAGTGAACTGACGACCTTCACATGCCTACAGCTCAAAATGCAGATCTTTAACATCTGTATGGCATGAACTCACAAAATCTTATGCAGTCTATGGAGCAGAATGCAGAGAACACTACTCTGAACAAGGCATGTTGGAACATATTTAAGTATGTTTACAACATGTCTTATGTGCATGTATGTACATGTACATATACTTCTCTACAGATGTTCACAGCGGACATAATGAAAGGTAATTAAACTGATTGTGAATTAGTGATTAGCTTGTCAGGAACATGGTATAATATGATCAAAATTGATATTCTTACCTATATTTATAATTTAAAGAAACTACATATGTCATTTATGAGTTAGAAAAATTAAAATATGACTCCTTTTAGTTCATATGTGTATATTATTTTTTTTATCTACCATATCCTGAGTTAAACCATTTATATATGGCAACACATAATGCATTTAAAACAGGCCACATGAAACTGGGAGATACAAGCACTTGGGTTAAGAGTAATTAGGTGGAGGTGAGGGGGAGAGAGTATAAATTTCATCAAAATGAAAACAAAATGCCTTAAGTCCCATTGAAATCAGAAGAGTCAACAGAGGGTTTTTACTTCAATGTACTGATCAAAGAGTTGATTATTGATCATTTAGAGAAGAAACCGAGAAACGAGACTTTCAGGAAAGGAAAGCATATTTAAGTTTTGAAGCCATGAGATTTTAATTACTGAAAGAGAAAATGCTTTATCTTTATAATTACTAGAGACTATCAAGTGGAAAAAGTCCATAACATATCCAAAACACATGTACAATGTGCAAATATATGCCATAGCATATAACACACAGGCACAGGGTGCAAAAATGCATGCCAGTTTTCTTCATAAAGGGAAATATATGGCAAGCAGGTCATATAAGTAAAAAAAACTTAAAGAGAAATCAAATGTTAAATAAAACATAAACAGCAAGAAAGGGCCTGTTATAAGACATGATTTGTCTATGGAAGACTGCCCAGAGCTCTGGTGTGCTACCAAAACAATCATACCGCCTTCGATGCCTGCTAAGATCCACTGCATAAAAACCAGCGCATTCCAACCACCAGTGTTACAGAAAACATGAGGGGAATAAAGGACAATTTTGAGTATTCTCACTACAAGAAAATCACAAGTGACCCAGGTTTGAGGTCTGCTTAGTGTATTGCCTGAAGCTTTTTTCAGCGTGCACTGCCCCTGAAACTTGAATAAAAAAATGAGAAAATCTGCCTTGGACAGCTTATATGGTTCTGTGCTTAGAAAAGTTACCACACACTGTATTAGCCATGCAACGTTCATATAGCAAAAGTCAATATATAAAACAATATACTACACAGGGAGCTTTTAAGATAGAAATTATGCTAATGATAAAATACTTAGCAGTGATGAATGTACTAAAAAAAAACATTAAAACTCAGTAGAAAAAGTAAAGTTGTATTATCTGGAATAATATCCAGATGGGGAAAATCTCTTGCCAGTAGATGGTGGCTGACAGAGAAAACAATGACTAGCCATTGCACAGAAAACCAGACACAGCAGAGTGTTCAGCCTTAAATGGGACATATATACCCCCTCACCTCAGAGATCACTGAGGAAGAGGGAGTAGAAACACTAAAGAGGCAAAGGTAGTGTGTGAATCCAGGAACTAGTGTCTGCAGGTCACAGCAAGGCAGCTGCACACAGGATCTCAAAGTCACTGTTACAGCATGCACATGTCATGGAAGCCCAAGCCAAACCAGATCTCATTGTGAAGTGGGAACCAAATTCCACCCCTAGCTAAGCAACTATTAACAGTTGTAAAGTGTCGAAAGAGGGAGACTCAGTTCTCTCTGGGAGTCTACCTCTGGTAAGCAGACCACAGCACAGTGGGAGGCCACATGTATAGGTAGGAACACCTGGGAAGCACAAGTTTATCTGGTTAGGTTTTAAGGCACAGCATTTTATGGATGGCAAAGTAGGCATGGGGAAAGCTGGGAGAGGGGGTTAAATAGGATCAAAACATATTGTACAAAATCCTCAAAAAGTAATGAAAAATTAAGGAGTGGCACTATTAGAAGGTGTGGTCTTGTTGGATTAAGTGTACCACTGTGGGTGTAGGCTTTAAAACTCTCATCCTGGCTGTCTGGAAGTCAGTATTCTGCTAAAAGCCTTCAGATTATGATGTAGAAATCTCAGCTCTCCCAGCACCATGCCTGCCTAGATGCTGCCATGTTCCAACCTTGATAACAATGAACTGAATCTCTGAACCTGTAAGCCAGCTCCAAATATACACTGTCCTTATAATAGTTGCGTTGGTCATGTGGTCTGTTAACAGCAGTAAAATTCTAACTAGGAAAATGAGTTTAAACAATAGAACTGAAGAACATATAAACAGTTCTAATCTATAAAATAGGGGGGGAATCATAAAATCGTCATTATGTGAAATTCTATTTAAATATATGGATTTCATAACATTTTGTTGGAATCTTTTAATATTAGAAGTTGATGAAATAATAATCATTAATTAATATAGAGGAATAATCTAGGAGTAACTAAAATTTATTGTACAGACTCTGCTTCAATAATATAGCAAAAATATAAATTATCTCAACAGCTATTTTACAAGAATTATCCCTGAGGTTTATATATAAGACCTTTGCAGGTGAATAGTGGGGTTTGTAGTCTTCTGAATAAGCAGATCATTTAATAAATTACACTTAAGCAATTTTCCACCTAAACAAAATTAGTTCTCTCACTCAGTTTATAACAGTAAATTTAATATGAAGTAAATGTTTAAATATTAAAACCAAAAGGCAACATAATTATGGAAAAAAATAGTTATGAAGAACTCTCAGCAAAAATATAAACACGGAATTGAAATCTGAATATTTTATTATTCAGTCCTTGCATGCAATGTTGAAAAATACCAAGTATGAACTCAGAAAATGAACTAATAAACAACTGTAAGGGACACATGGAACACAGGAAACACACTCATTATCCACACTTCCCAGAGCGGTGATGATTCAAAAAGAAATGTCTGTGCCAGGGAAGAGACACATTCATGCCTCTACATATCTTCCTTACAGGAGAAAAGTCAAAGCTACAAAGTTTTGTGGCCTTGTAGGAGGGCACCTGCTGCTTTGTGAATTCTGAGCCCCATACTTTTTACTTCATGAAACACTTCACACAAGCAGGCATAGTGACAAATGCGTCTCCATCTTTCTTCACACAAAGACCTTACTAACCCCAGGCCCTACATCCAGATTCAACAAAGCACAAATCAAAAGTTCTCTAAATAATGTCTCTCCTGGGGATAAAAAGGTGGTTCAGAGGTTAAGAGCACTTACTGTTCTCGCAGAAGACACAGGGTTTAACTCTCAGCATACGCATAGTAGCCCATAACCATCTGTAACCCCAGTTCTGGGGATTCTGACTGCTACTTCTAGCCTGTGTGTGCCTTGAATACACACATGTGCAGAGATATGTGGGTGAAACATTTATACACATAAAAATAGTAAATAACATGTTTTGTAAAATGTATCTGCACTAAGTATGTACAAAGTTTTATTTGTCATTCTTTTCCCCCATGTGAAAAATTCTAACTAATTATAGATCATTTACATTGAATTAGGTATCATAAATAATCTAGAATTAATATGTAGATGCTGTGTCCTTTTATATAAAGGACTGGAGTGTCCCAGAGGTGGCACATGCTAGGAAAATCCTGTCTCCCATGGATAGAAGAAGCAATCTGGGTCACTCTTTGCCATGATAGAAATTTGGAGATCACATGATGTTTTTCAAAACATGAACATTTTAGAAAAGCAAGCTTTTCTGCATTATCTTACATGGTACAGACATGTTTCTTGCCTTACCCTGCTGTACCACAGAATCTCACTTGATGAGCAAAGGCCCACTCCTCAGGGCATGTCACTTGATGTGCTAACATCACATTCATTCACCATTTCCTTGTGGATTTTACCCAGCTGTCTCAAACACCTGAACACAGTCCTAGCATCCTCACTGCAATGACCAGCATGGTGAAGGCTGTGTATTAAGCTGCCTTTGCTTTTCTCTAATGTGGCCTGTGCTGAGAACTTGTGTATCACCTTGGTCAATCTTCAGGATTATTATTTTTTGATAAATGTTTTGTTTTATACAAATAAAAATGGCAAGTCTTAGTGAAATTATTTAAGTACCATGTCCATGGTCATAAATCTATTCAGCCTGACTTTAAATTATCCAATATACTGTACATTTTTATTTGAATCTTTATTTTTTTTATTAAAGTGTGTGTGCGCGCCGCGTGTGCATGGATGCTGGGAACCAAACTCAGGTACCTTAGAAATTCAGAAAGTGCTCTTAACCTGTGCACCATTTCTCCAGCCCTGAAACTTCATATCTTCTGGCTAAGCAATCATGACAGCCTGAGAATTGATTTCAGGCACCAAGAGAGGCTGGTCCACATCAAATCTTGCCTCAGCCACTTTTAGCTACATGAAAATGACAAAACCAGTTAATACCTTTCTATTCTTGCTCTCCCATTCTCTAATGTACACATTTAATTCAGATCTTTATCACTATAGATTAAGAAGATTCAGAGAAACATATATCAAAGACTCCTCGAAGTTTATTCCCACTGGATTGTGGTAGAGTTGAAAGGTGAAATTCTGTTGATCTCTATAAATCATCAAACAGGGCAGTATGTATGACAACCCTGGGGCTGTTTGGAGAAAGAGCAGAGAACTGTCTTGTTTGATTTCTCCAGATTCATTTGCTTCCCCTCACATAAACACAGTCCCAATTATAGTACTTTATTCATCTGCAAGGTACAACAGCCATTTCCTGGCGGGCAGTGTCAAAAGCACATGCGTCAAGGTTGAGAAGAATTTCTGTTACTAGAATTTTCAGCTATTGACGCATTGTGTGAAGATCTTTGCTATGTGCATGTTCCAATTGGTGCTCACTGGATATTCTCTGTATGTATAGATACTGTAAGTTCCAGCAAAGAATAATCTATTAAATGACCTTTAGAAGATGTTAACCAGCAGAGTTTAAATATAATTTCCTAGGAATTAGCAGTCATATGCTAGCTCTAGCGGATTATTTGAGTTTCCATTTATCTTGACCATGTTTTGCCATCTCCCTTTTTGAACTCCCTGATCCTTGGGCATCTATGACAGTTTTTCTTGAGGTAGTAGGGTGTGGGCATAGGTATTGTTCGAGTAATTGCAGTATTCAGAATGCTATTGAGGGACACCACATGTTCTTCAGTTTTTCTCATCAGAAAAAGAAAGATGAATATAATCTTGACTTGATAGCCTCTTAAGGAATAAAATCAAAGTGAGACATAAAAGCATTCTATATGTGATACTTCACAAAGCATACTCTGGTATCATAACTGATTGACATCTTCCCCATTGCTGTCATCTCCACGGAAGTCCTTTTCTGGTCACCCTACGTGGCATGAGTTTATTCCACTCTGTAGCTGTGTTCCTGCTGAGAATCAATAAACTCAATGTCCCCTCTGTTTTCTGCATGGTGCTAGCGTTCTGCTGGCATGCAGTATGGGTGGTAAACATGAATGTCTGTGTTTCCAGCCATTCAATAGCTGCTTGGTCCAGCTGGAGCTCCTGACCCTCATCCTGCCAACTTCCAGGAATATAAAGCAGTGTGCACAGCAGATAATGGCTTTGTCTTCATTCAGGGAAATAATAAAGGCACAGTCCCCAGTAAACAAGATAATGGATATATTAAAAATGGAAGAACTAGAGTTCTTCAGGAAAACCGCAGTGGAGGAAGAAGAAAGGAACGCAGAGCAGATATTGGATCAAAGCTCTCTGTGGGCAAAGGGAAATGAGGCTAGAACAGGGGAGTATGAGAGGGTCAAGTGACACCTGTGTGACTAAGGGCAGATCACTCTTAGAAGAGGTGGACATGGACATAAAGGTTTCAGAGGACATGTCTGGAGCTTTGGGTAATTGAAGAGCGGGACAGTTGGTTGCGGAAGAGTATAGATGGCATGACTCATTTACAGAACTGAGGTTGTTTACATCACAGCGAGATGAGAAGTGTACTGAGACATTTTGAGTGGAAGGACAACATGCAGAAACACAATGACATGAGCATTGAGAATGAACTAAATGGACGGAGGATACCCTAAGGAGGAAGGTGGCAGTGATCCAGGGAGATAATGCTGGCTAGGTATTGAAGCCATTGAGATTTGTTAGTGGAATATTATAGATCTAAGATGAAGTCCCACAGAGGCCACCGGTGACTGAACACCCACACCTGAGCAGAGCAAGGGGCAACTTCTTGAGAGCATTCTCAGAGAAGGAGTGTAGAGACACAAGAGAGTTCAAGATACATCATTTTTCAGGTTGAACCTGAAATAGCATTAGGAATGTGGACCTCAGAATTTGACAGTTATCAGCATACAGGCAGTATTTAGAGTCATGAGCCTGAATGTCATTTTACAAGTGAGAAGTGAGTGTAGGAAGAAAATAGTAGTTAGAGATTTGAACTCTCTGACATTTCAAATTTTAGAGTTTGAGAAGATGAGCCAGGAGCTATAAAGGGTACAGAGAACACAGTGAACTGGGTGATTGTACGGCGTGGAATGCAGGATCCCGAGGGAGGTGCTGGGGAGTGAGCGTGTGACTTTCCCTTATGATCAAATCTATTGGTATGAGAAAGAACAGGTATTGCTGTGGAGGGTAGGAAACATGTGGACTTGCTACTGTCTGGGGAAAGAAGGAAGAGTTAAGCATGGAGACAAGTAGGAGACTCATGTACTCACTCAAAATGAATCAGAATGTCTTCGGAAGGAAACTAGTCCAGATGGCTGCCTGCCTTTCTTCAGCCCTCTCTGGATTTCTGGTTATAAGACTGAGGAGGCAGAGACTGGAATTTCTCCAGATAATATTACAAAGGAGTGCCAGTCAGCCATCCGTTACTGTATCAAGTACTTGTGAGAAGCAGCTTAAAAAGGCAGTTGATATGAGCCCAGGATGAGAGGATTTGGTCCATGGCAGATATCCTAGATGACTGGGTCTGTGGAGCACATCATGGTGGTCATGGAGGCTCATTCATCTTATGGTTTGGTACCCATGTCAAGGCATCTCACGTTGGTCCCACCATTCCCTCTAGCACCATGGAAATGTGGCATACAACTACAGCATGGCATGAAGGGAAACCTGTGTGCAGATCGGAGGCTGCAGTGATGAACCATGGGACATGTGAAGCCACAGGCAAGTGGAATCACAACGTGTTGGAATGTCATTTCTAGAAGGAAGGGGCAGAGATAAGATCATGAGCCTACATACAATTGTGTCAATAAGTGCCATCTCTGCGTGGGGACAAGTGAGTGTAGTGGAGTGCAAGATAGTATTTGGCAAGCAAAGCAGGTTCAGAGAAGCCAGGGTTTGAGTTTCTATGAGTGTAGTCAGAAGATCTGGACAAGCTGTTTCTGAGGAGTATGGCAGTAAATCTGAGTTGAAAATCTTAAAGCAAATAAAAAATGCAAAAGCAAAACAAAAGACTCTATAACTATGGCAAAGAATTAGAAAAGACAAATCAAATGACCTGGGAGAGATGATAAAGGACACTCCTAATGAGTGACAGATGCGTGCAAAACAGACTCAGCCATCAGAGAGTCCATAGCCTTAAAAAAACAGTATGGAAAAAGAATAACAACACAACAGAGCATCCAAGGATTGCAGATATGACTAAGGCATAAGAGAGTGCTGAGACAAACAGGAAAGACTCAAGGAATTACGTTAGGTAAAGATACACTGAGTGGATACCCACAAATATGCTTTGAAATGAACATATACAAAAAAAAACCCCACTGTGAATACAAATATGCAGACACAAACACACACACACAACAACACACACATATGTACACATATACACACATACACAAGCACACATACCCACACATATCCACACATACACACACACACATACATGTACTCACACATACCCCCCACACAAAAACACATTCATATATACACACACATACCCACACATACACACACACACACACATACACAGACAAAAATACATACAGGAACACATATACACACACGCATGCACACACATATATACAAACATCCATACACACACACACACACACACACACACACAAGCACACACACATGCTTACATGGTTGAATATGCACACCATAAATGTTATAAGGAGAAAATAGCAACTCACTAACATGGCAGAATTATCAACATAATGCCAGATCTCTGGTTGACAGCCTGAAATTCAAACCCAGAAAATAAAGAAGTGCCAAGTAAGATGGGGATATCCAACAGAAGCATCTCTGTTAAACGAGAAACTCAAGGGAAGCACATGATCACAAAGCAACATGCTGAAAAGATATGCATGGTTATAATACACAAGGAATAATGAAAGAGTGTCAATCGCAAGAGCACAGGAAAGAAAAATCTAAAACAAATGAGAGGACAGCAAAGAAGTGAGCCACAGCCCTAACAAGCCAAGTGAAAGTGAACTGTAGTCTGAGCCACACCCCCAAATCTACGAGAATTGATAAGTATGTGTCAATAATGAACCCAAGTTTATAGAATGTCTGATTGGATTAGGAACTGTATAATCAGATGGTTTCACAAGGAATGTACCCACTGGTAAAGATGTTCTTAGAGTGAATTCAAAGGACAGAGATGCCAGTCTTTGAAATGAACAGAAACCAAATATATTCCACCCTAGCTGTTCTAACAGTCCATCCTGTAAACTCAAAGCTACAATGACTCTTAAGAGACAGCAAAGCCACCACACATTAGTAAGAGGAGTACTTAATCAGGAAGCGATTGTGAAAATATAAGCACCAAGCATCAATCCTTCAGTTTCATAAAACAAAAATAGACATAAGACTTTGAATACATCCTCACAGAACAAGAGTGGGTGATTTCAGTACGCTGCTCTCCTCTTTCAATAGACAATTCAAAATAAAACTCAAAACAATAAATGTCAGAGTTACACAGCACTATAGATCGGGTAAATTCAACAGATATCTATAGATTATTGTATCTAACAAAAACAACATATATTCCTCTCTGGAGCCCGAGGAAAGTTTAGGTGATAAGACAGTACTTTTGTAGACACATATGACTTACAAAAATTAAATCAGGAATATACAAATAATATAAACAGTGAGAAAGACTAAAGCAGTGGTAAAAAATTTCCCTATGAAGAAAGACTCTAGGCCAGACAGATTTGATGTTGAATTGTTTCAAACATTTAAAGAAGAGCTAACAATAATGCTTCTCAAACTGTCCCATAAAACAGAAAGGAACAGACCTTCACCAAACCCACTTCACAAAGCTGGCATTATCCTGAGACCAGAAATGGAAAAGGACAAATAAACAAACAAAAAACCTACAGGTGAATTTCCTTGGTGAATATAGATGTAAATTTTTACAATAGACTTTTTCAAAACCTAAAGAATACATTGAGGAGATCACATGCCATCACCAACTCTAACTAACTTGCATTGCAGGAAATGCAAAGTCTGTTCACTGTACCCAAAGAAACAAGTCTAATTCAAGACAAAAACAGAGTTAAGGACAGCAGTCAATGATCATTTTTATCAGTTCAGAAAAAATATGACAAAATTCAGTGCCTCTATGACAAAAAGTCTAAAAAACAAAACAAAACGAAAACTATAAATAGAAAACAAAAAATCTAAACACAAGAAAGGCTATCAATTCCAAGCCAATTATTGCTCTAAATAGATATCATTATATATATATATATATATATATATATATATATATATAATTATAATATATGAACATATTATATATTGAGTAATCACAAGAAATTTAAAATATATATACATAATGTGATTACAAGAAATTAAAAAGGACACAATCATGATAGTGGAAAAAGAATGATGAACTAAAAAATAGTCTCTATATATCAGACATGGGATTTATATCGAGGATAAACAAAAAAATGTAGAAGTTAAAGAACAAATACCAAATCATCCAGTTAACTAATGCACAAATGAACCTATTGGTAGTTCTCAAACACAAGAAATATAAATGGCTAAAAAAGACTTGGAGAGGTGTTCAATGTACACAACCATAGAATAAATTCAAATCAGGACTGCTCTGAGATTCAGTCTCATCAACAACAACAAAAGAAAATGATTTAAAAATGCTGACAAAGGTGTTATGGGTGAGAAACACTAATTAACCACTAGTGATAATGTGAAATTATGCAGCAATTAAGGAAATCCATGTGTAAGCTCATGCAATGATTAGAAAGAGAACTTCCATATGACTCTGAAGACCTCAAGTCAACACACTATGAAAACTATCTCTGTGTGCATGTGCACAAAGGGTGTTCCTTTCCCAGTGTCCATGGAGTATTTCCTGATGAAGCATGTGTAATCAGCCAATGTGTTCTGATGCCACTGGGTGCCAAACAAAATCACCTTGTTCAAGTTTGTCAACATTGTAAATTTCCTATCTTATGACTTTATTCTAAATAAGTCAAGATGTTCATCTCATGGTTCCCCAGGAACAAAGAGAGTACATGATAAAGGGTTAGGGTATATCCGTAGTGATGTAACTTCCTTCCAACCCTTGGGACTGCATCAGCTCTCAGCACAGCCATGAGCTGAGGACCAAACTTCCGCACCTGTCATGATTACTGCTCCACTTTAACTCTTTCCCTCCCTGTTGGTCATCGGTGGCTTGCCATAAGGGGCAAACAGGGAAAATCAGAAATCACAGGCACGCCACATCAACTCACAGATCTGTTGCAAACCCCTAAACCATCTACAGCCTTGAGGAAAGTATGGTTATTCCTGTTGTTTTTATTATGAAGGTGCATGTGAGGAGCATGGGAAATCAACACAGTAGCTCATACGTTCATCAAAACACTGGAAATGTCCAGAATAGGATAGCAGCGAAGGGAGGGCAGGTTAGTTTAACTCTCAAAACCAAATGAGAAAGAATTCCTGTGTAGAATGTAGAGTAACCTCCTTCAGCAAGATGGCAGCGCCTGTCCCTGAAGAGTCACAGCTTCGCCGATCAGCTCAGAACCATCTCCTGGCGGTTTCTCACCTCCTGCCAGCTTTGCTGAGTATGCTTGGCCTGACATTCATCTCCCACACTCCTGCTAATGTGCTGCTCTCACCTCCCTCTTCCCAGCAATTTCTCAGCGTGCCAGCAGCCACCATTATTACTGCCAATCTTTTCCTGCAACCATCCAGGAGGAAAGCAGGCAAGTTCTGTGCACCCGGAGACTGTACTGTTAAGATATACCACGGGTCTGGCTGAACAGATTTCAGGACAGTTCTGCAGAGCCACAGCCCCCAGATCCAGAATTTACTTCCAGGCCGCAGCATGCTCTTGATGGCTGATGCAGTTTATAAGATGACCAAAGATAGAGTTTAGTAAAACCCATGAAAACGATCAAACCTGCCCTCGGCTCTTTAAGGATAGCTACTCAGTTTCTGAGCTTCAGGGTCTGTATCCCCAACCCTTACACCCGTATTTGTCTCTGGTTGGTTCAACTCTATTACTTAATAGGGAGTACCTTAGATAAATGTTTCATGAAATCTGTAAGGCTCCCATAAAAACCAGTAAAATTAATTTGTAATTTAATGCTGTCATTACGGAAGTTGGTTAGGGGGCCAGTTAAATTCGGCCAGTCTCTGTGTCAGTAGATTTAGCCAACTGCTGCAGATTGAAAAAGTTACAAAAATTAAAAATGGCCTCTGAACTAACATAGCTTTGCCCTTGATTTTCTCCAGACAACACAAGAATTTATTAGGCATTAACATTAGAGTCATTGTGCTGGCTTTTGGTTACTGTAATATCTGCCTGACAAATCAACCAGTAACAAAATATGTTTTTTCCAGCTTATAAGTTGAAAGACCCAATGACTGCACTCATTTGGATCTGAGGTGAGGTGGCACACCGTGACGTCATGCTAGGAACATGCATGTGATTGGAGTTAGCCATTCGCCTCTCATGGAGATGGGAAGAGCAGGAAAGAGGAAAGACATGTTCCCAAAACTCTGAATACACCTTCCTGGGCTCCAGCTCTCAAAGTTCCTACCACAACCTGATACTTCTACAGGCCCATGCATTTAACATGAGGGCCTTAGAGAAATTACAATAGGTATCGTGATTCCCTACATAAAGTTTCCATTGTCTATAAGGAACTTGAGTACCCATAGGCTGCAATGTGTGGAAGAAGCCTGACAACAATTCTTGTTTACGCCATTCTAGCTAACTACTCCAGTCAGCCTCTCTTTACTGAATGACAGAAACAAAAATTTCCACATCGCTTGCTCTGAAATTTTTGTAAGGTAACAACAATCTCAAATGGTCACACATTGTCCGAATCTGCTGGGAGGCTCCAGTTTAATCTTTAAATGTGCTATAAGCTCATGAGACAGCGTAACAAATGAGAGTACTTCTGGTTGCTGAAGAGGATCTGAGTTCAATTCCCAGCACCCACATGGTGGCTCACAATCATCCTGAATTCCAATTCTAGGGCAACCTGACACCTCTTCTGGCCTCTGCAGACACCAGGCACATCTGCATATATACAAGCAAAGAAAGTAAAATTCTGAATATAAAGTCTAAGTACATTTTTTCTATTTTATTTCCTTATACTTGATGTCACTGTGCACAAATATGGCTGTACTACTGCATTGTGTTAGTTGCTTATTAATAAAACTAAACGGCCACGTCAGATAAATTCATTGTACATTCCCTCAGAGATTCCAGAAGCCAGGAAAAACTGTTGTTGCTAGGTTACACATGAGATCAGGCAAAGGAGAAGCCAATCAGCCACCCATCTTCACCTCATTTAAGTGAGAAGAGATTACACATCAAGTAGTGTGTTTGTTACCACCAACCTTTCTCAGCCCCAAGGATCTGTCTTGTGTGAGAGTAAACCTTCAAGTTTTCATGCTCGGAGCTGTGATTGAACATATTCGTCCAGTGTTTCTAATAAACCATTCAAACAACGTCGACGTGGAATGTGGACATCAAGGCCTTAATTGATGTAGAAGTTGAATCCACAAAAGACAATTTATCACATCAAATATGAGGACAGTTCCTGCAAGCTTAGGAAAGTGAGCCTAAGTGGTATAGTTAGTGAAGAAATACAGTGAGCAAATTCTCACAGAGATATGTTTGTAGATATAATTATGACTTTAAGTTTGATTTCATCTTTGTGTATTTTCATGTGTATCTGCATGCATGTTTGCCAGTGTACGTGCTGATGCCTGGGACACTGGAAGACTGTGTCGGAACACATGAGCTAGAGGCGTCAGCCACCAGTTATGTTTGTTGGAAGTGGAACTTGAGTGCTGATAAGAGGAGCCATGTTAACCACCGAGCCGTCACTTCAGCCCACAACATTTTTCATCACACAACATTGGTCATAGGTTGGAGAACTTTAATAATGCATGACCTCCCTCCAAACTTTTCATCAGAGGCCGTGTTTGACAGACTGTGTTCTGAGCAACTGTTAGCATCGTTTGATGGACATTTTAATTAAATTAAGTACAGTGAGTCTAAAGTGCTTTGGGTGTGAGTGTATGGTAAATTTCAAATGGCATCTAAGTGAAGTGGCTTCCATTGTCTGTGTTCTTGTAAAACACTGTACATATTCGTGTTCAAATCTCTACAATTTGACCGTCAAGCTCTTCCTTGTGAGAAAGTCAAGGCTCAAATAATGATGTGATTTTCCTGATGCTGAGACAGGAGATCTATCCAGGCTTTTCTTTTCTGAACTCTGGGGACATGTTCTTAACACCCTCCATCCCAAGAACAACTTGGCTTCTGTGCCAAGAAATGGATTCTGTTTCTCTAGGAAATCTACTAGGTGAGAGAAGTAGAGTTTTTCTGGAACATGTGTGTTGGATTTTCACCTGATGTTTTTCACAAGGGGTCGAATGTTTCACTCTGTGGGCTCCTGACATATGTGATGTGTTTTGCTCTAATGGCAGCTGTATTGTGGTGTGCTAAGAGGACAGAGCAAGAAAACATATTCCCAAGGGAACATGTGTAACTGCTGTCCTTCACATGATCAAGGAGGTTGCCCACCTAAGAGCAAGAGCAGCTCATTGGCTGGAGCGACTTTATCATATTAGCAGCGTTTCCCAGGGCTGTGCTTTACTACGATACCTTCAGAAGCCTGTTCACTTCTCTCATGGTTGACATTCACCAGCTGACTAAACAATCCATGTTCCATGCTGAAACAGCTTTAAAATTCCCTGCTGTGGAACAATAATATTCAGGGTTTTTTAGACTTTCAAAGTACTTGTTAATATTGACTACCTTACATTATAAAACCAAAAAGTCAAATATGGAGAAGATTGTTAGCTATTTAACTCTAGAGGTGCATTAAGAAAATACTGTACAGCATTTTTATTGATCGCTTTAATTCAGAGTTTTATAAAGAGGAGGACAGTTGACTATTGATGTCACTAGACCTCAGCATGGGATGAACACTTTGAAGGGGTGAGAAAGAGCACAGTTTATGTATTTTTGATACAGGGCCTCACTCTATAGCCCAGGCTAGACCTGAACCCACAAGGATATTCCTGCATTGACATCTCAGGTGACAGGACTATCTTAGCATGCCACGACAGTGCCTGTCTTGGGAAATAATATCTGTACCCCCCAATTACCTATTTTTCTGGTGTTCATCTATTTTCTTGCCCACTGTGGACTTTAATGGTAGCTGATGATGGGAGCTTTGGGCTTATTTACTTTACTGACTGCAGGCAGATTTACACTGTGTGCACAGTGCTGACATCATAGACTTGACCTAAAGCAGGATTTCAAGAGAACAAACAGAAAGCCACTATCAGGTGACAATGAAGGACAGTTGCAGCGTTTTCGTTACACCAATGAGCTGCCCTCTAACTAAGCTTCTAGACTGCATGCAATTTAATAATTTCTGCATTCAAATCATGCTTGTGGAAGGCACATGACTTTTGCTAAAGCCTAGTAAAGGAGACCCAATAAAACTTTTCAGAGCTTCTGATTCTAGAAACAGAAAGCAAATGGAGGCAACATAAAATGTTGTACCAGTTTAAACAGCAGGTCTACCCCCTGCACCCAGGGATATATTTGCTTAAATCCACAGACAGTGAAAATGGTTATACCATTCTAGTTACTGGTAATTTTTTCTGAGACATATCTTTGGATTAACATGCTAATGCCAGAATTCCATTTCACGCCCTTTGATTTTTTTTGATTTGATGGTAGTTAATGTTTCTAAAGCCACAGAATTGTATTATAAAGACTGTAAACCCATCCCCATATGAACTGGCATAAAAAAGAGCAAGTTTTGTTCATTTTAACCTGGTCCCCTATTTTCAAATATGAACAGAAAAGTCATATTATTTAGGGGTAAACTGTAAGACATTCTGGGTTATTGATCTGTATGCATCTACAAGAAGACAGAGGTCATGGTCTGGTACAGTGATGCTAGCATTATTATATTGGTATCACATGTAAATTTATAAAAATGAAAAGAATCTAAGCATCAGTGAATTTTTGAAAATCTGGTGGGGTTGAGATAACATTGTCACAGAACCACAGCTCAGGGAGATGCAGCATTCTCAAACCAAAGAGGAGAAGAACCAGAGGATAACCTTCTCTCAGTCCCTTCTTGCCTTTCCCAGCACATCACAATGTCTAGTGACCCTTGTTCAGATGCTACAGCCATGGCAGTGAGAACAGAGGGCCACAGTTAATATTCACTGAGCAACCAGACTCAAAATGGTACTATAACATTTAGAACAAATGCACATAATACATAAGACATTTTATATACATCTTTAAAAAATATGTTTTTTCTGCACCTTAAATTAAAATGATTAAAAATTCTAATGTCTAATATCTCCTAACCAAACTGATGTGTGGCTAGAGTCAGCCCAGCTAGAGGTGAGTAGTTATTTTCATGGAGCCAGAAGTTTCAAGACTGGTGATTTCTGGCTTTGCCACCTAGGAAATGTCACTCAAGATGAATCCTTTCATTTCCTCACCTACTGGGAGCAAGAAGAGTGCCCACCTTTATAGGATGGAGAAACACTACCAAGAGGTAATAAACAAACTCCTTAACCTGGCTGCTGTAGCCAACATCAGTAGTAGCACTGTCGTGGTTGGCACTGTGACTACATCAAAATTGTATTACAAATGTTTCAGAAAGGCCAAATCCAAAGCACTGTATGAACCCCCTTCCCTTTTCTTCTTTTTGAAATACTGAAGGAGATGCCTTCACGATCTACCATAAGTCCTTGAATTGTTTGTAGTTAAGTTTTAGAATCAATGTGTCTTCAAACAAAATACTCTAGCATCTCACTGCTGAACCAATTAATAATATCATCCTGAGGATTTTTATGGGATTAATAGGAATCTCCTAAAAACCAGGTTAGCACCATATAGTTTAATACCTTAGACAGACAAATGCATATATTCTATGAATTCCAGCATCCCCTAAGTCACATCTTCTCTAGTGGTGTGTCCAGACCAGCATCTGTCTCTTCTGGGAACTTGCTTATATCTATATAAATGTCAGGGTGTCATTTCAAAGCTGCTGTGTCAGGAGCTGCAGGTGGGGACCGGCGGCCCATCAGGCCTATCCAGAGTCCGAGGATGCTAAAGGTGCAGAAATACTGTGCAGATAAAGACTGGGAATGCCTGTTCTGCCCCTGGAGAAACACTGGGGCAAATGCAGCTGTAATTGAAGATCTGGAATCTGACACCTAGGAGGCATGTCAACTAGAAATAGTTCAAATTCAAGTAATCAATCAACTGACTAAAAATCCGAGGCTGAGAACTCATCCTTGGCTTCTGTTTCTAGGGAAGAGAGGTACCATGAAGCCCGTAGAGAAGTTTAGAAAAAAACAAACATAACAGAGGACACAGTGTAAGGATGCTAGCAAGGAGTCATCCCTATGAGGATATATAAGGCACCACCTTCATACTAGTGTCTGTGCCCTCATTACACCAAAGACATCAGCTTTTGTTCTTCTCATTATTATAGAAGTATTTTAAAAAACATTGACATTCTGAAGGCCTACATTAAATACAGAAGGAGTTTTATGATTATATATGACTTAACTGGAGAAGAGTCACTTGTGCTAAAAACCCATAAATACTTCAAGACAATTAAGGCTAAGCTATGAGAAGCTGTTAAGGGCTACAGAGATCTGGGGGCTTGTTTACTTTGCTTTCCTTATTCTTGTGTATCTACTTATCCAGACCCCATTAGACAACATTTCTAACTAACTCTGAAATATCAATAGCCATTCACAACTAAATATATCCAATCTGCTCCCTTGGGCCTTTTCTCAAATTCTATTTTAGCCAGTGCTCTTATAATTTCCCAAGATATTATTCCCAAGCATCTTTCCCCATGACATGCCTCCTGCTCTTTCACACCCTGTAACGGAGTGTTATGTTTTTATTTTAATCTTTTCTATTGTGACCATGGTGGGTTTTTCCCGTTCTTTCTTCATAACTAGACCTTGACACTGTTGAGAATAGAAATTGCTGTCTCTCTTTAGGCTCCAGCACAAGGCCTCCTAGGCTAACCCAGCAGAAATTACTCCCTGGTGAGAGTAATTAAGAAGTACACCAATTCATTCCAAGTCTCCCAGTGCTCATAATTGGAGTGTGTCACCAAACACAGCATCTTTTCCAGAAGAAAAATATGTAGCACGAGACAAATTTGAAAAATAATATATCATTAATACACATATTTCAGGATCTTAGCAATTTGCTGCTAGTTTTTAATAATATTATATTAGAACCTCTTCCTTGGTCTTCATTTTAAGTTAGATTTATCAAACCTAGCAGATCATTAATGTTTTCTTGCTGTAATACCTTGCTCCAGTGACCTCAGCATTAGTATCGATGTATTTTAGAATATTTGGGGATAAATGTGCATCTGTACATCTGTAATTCAGTGGATTACCCCAGCACACAAAATTATTTTAATGCAAGTGTTGCCTAGAACCTTATACTTTATTTGAGAAAAAAAGATCCAGTTAAAAATATAATTGTTTCCAGCATCACACGATGTATGAAAATGACATTCATTTGGTGTTGTCTGCGTTGAAAAGATGGGCTGCCTAATGAAATCTCATACACATAGCCAAACACTATCGGGGTTTAACACAGCTGTCAACACATCCTTTGTGGACTTTTATGGATTAAACTGTGTGTGCTCCTGCTACCAAAGCCTCATTTTTATTGTGCAGCAGACCAGGAACTCTAAAATAGCATAATATTGTTCTTAAAAAATGATCAAGTTCAGATCAAAAAGGACAGTTTTCCCTTAATATCCTTTACCAAAGTAGAATTTTAAAATGCATAAATAGAAAAGGGATTCTTGGCCAGAAGCCTCATGTGAGAGACATCTTCCAGAAGCACATGGCCTGGGAGGCTTCAGAGTCTTGGCAGACTGCAAACTTTTACTACTTTCTATTAATAATCAGGGTCCAAGTGCCTGTAAGGAGCCAGGACCTACTTGTGAGAGGAGGATTTAGCTCAGAAGTTGAACGTTTTTCAACAAACACTCTCATAATAGCAGGTACCTTCTCGGGATACCAGATTTCTCTAGTTTGCACAAATGACGATGTCTAAAGAGACAATGAAGAACTGATGAGTCTCTTAAGCAACACATGAAAAAATACATTGAATGCTTATTTTGTCCTATAGACTTCTGGGCATCTGTTGTGGCCTACCTGGAAGACTTAGCACCTGACCTACAACTTCTTAAGCAAAACTATGAGAGAGTGTACAGTATAGTGTGTTGCTAGTAAAACGCTTAGATGCTTTTTGGCTAAAATAACAGGCACAGATATAAATCCCTAAGGTGTCCTAGGATAGCATCTTGGGTCTTCAGCATTCTCTATAAGCTCCTGTACTGAAGCGTTGGCCCCAGGGTGTATGAAGGTAAATCTTCTGGGCACCTGATTGAGGTTTTCTACATGTGAATGCATTACTTTAGTACTGGATGTCTGGATTTGTGGGCTACAGGAAAATGACAAAAACACTTGCAGGTAGGGCCCAGCTGGAGGAAGGATACTGTGGAAGCCGTGCCTTTAAAGGGTCTTTTCTCTTTGCTTCTTGGCCCTTGTGAGTTGGTGAGCATTCTCTCTGTCTTATCTTCTTCACATTGCTGTTCTGTCTCACCACCGGGTCCATGATACAAAGCAACAAACAACCACAGGTTGTAACTTCTGAACTGTGGGAATCTACCTTACTCCCCTAAGCTAGTTACTGTTCAAGGCTGTGTCAGAGGGATGTAACTTAACCACTAAGAGAACAAAAACTCAGCTTATGGCCATTAGTCTAGATTCCTACCTTCTCTTTACTAGCAACTTGTGATTGAAGCCTCTTAGTGGAGAAACACTGGGGTTAAACAGTTAAATGTCTTTAGGTACTACTATAACTTTATGTCCAACCTAGGTTTGCTCAAGTTTCCAAGTGTCAACATAAACTTGATCTGACCAGTAAAGTTTAGCAATGTAAGAAGGTAGTCCACAACTGTATATGAAAAACAACAGAGCCGACAAAGCAATATGCAGGGAAGTATGGTTCGTTTAGAGGTTTAGTCTATCAAAGTTTTGGTTCAGGGAAGAGGAGTGGATGAGGGTGGGATTTGAGAATGACTCACCGGCTGCAGTGTCTCAGAACTGGGAGAGATGCTCAGTCACATTGTTCAACCTACTAACTGTGAAGATCTTGACAACATTCTTCAGAGAAGCAAAGGCAATGGAGTAGCCAGAGCATTTGAATATGTGATTCTTCATACATCATCACTTTCAGACACAAAACCATCTACTACCCAACAGGCAGAATTTGCTAGAAGTGGAATGGACACATCTTTCATAATTCTACTTTAAAAGACAAACTTTGGAGCCACGGTAGCATCTGCAGTGCCTTTGCCATTAATCTGCCATTAGCCATGATGCAAGAAAGTAAAGGGGCCTGCGTCTGGGAGACAGGATCAACAGGCAATCCCAACGCAGGGAAGGGTGGTGTCAAAGCAAAAGATCCAGATAGATGAAAAGATACCTTGCTTTCTCCCAGCAATGGTCACTCCATTTCTATGGAGGTAAACACAGAAAGAAAGCAAGACACACTACCCTGAACTTACATCTATTTTCTTTTCATAGCAATCAAGTGTTGCCACACTTCTGCCATTGATAAATATGTTGAAGCCCTGCTAGGGGAGAGTTGAGCTTCTTTCTAGTAGTCATTTATGCTTCTCTAAGGATGAGTTTGCAAGAAGGCGTGAGAGTGTGTTGACAGACAATATCAATTGATGGTGGCGTTGGCTTTTCGGGAAGATGCAGCAATGCACAACATGCAGGAAGGTTAAATAGAAAAACAATCCAACAAATTACAGTTTGATAGTTCAGGATGTTGAAATGAAAGACTGGAGGAAAACACACATACATACACACACACACACACACACCCACACACGGTGCTTGGGTGTTCACAAATGTAAAAAAACTACCTATAGGTAAAATACACAGAAAACAACGCACTCACACCCACCTGCTTCTCTCCACTTGGCTTTTTGTGGTTCAGCAATAGCTCCACGGCTCCAACCACCTCTTTTCTGATGGCATGAAGCAGCGCGTCGCCGACATAGACATTGAAGCTCAGCAATAGTTCAATAAGCTCCAGGTTCTCATTCTCAATGGCAATGAGAAGAGCAGTCCTCCCCAGGGGGTCAATGCAGTTAATGTTGATTTTAAAATAAATCTCAGCTTCCTCCAGAGATTTCTTGACGCTTGCATAGTCCCCTTTTTCCACAGCACTCAAGTAGGCTTTCTCTGATGGTGAGAGTTCAGATTCTGCTCTGACAATCCTCAGTGGGATGCGGTCTCTGTAGGGGGCGTTGACGTTTCTTTTGTAATAGAACTGAGCCATGCTTCAGGCCATGCTAGTCCATCATCTCTAGAAGCACACACAGAAAGCAAAGTGTGAGCACCAGCATGCCTGTTAAATTAGGCATCGCATGTTATCAAACGCACAGCCATTAACGACAACAGTGGTGACTATTGATGAGTAAAAGATGCTTTTCTTTAGGTAACAAAAGTACATATATACTCAGATACTTAGAAAACAGGTTAATATTTCCTTTTAAAGTATTTAATTATGTGGTTGTATGTGTGCACCTGTGACAGTTCATGTACACCACACACACACACACACACACACACACATACACACACACACATTCACACAAACACACACACAGGTGCTCATAGAGGTCAGAAGATGGCATTGGATTCCTTGGAACTGAAATTACAAACTGTTACGAGGCACCATGTGGGTGCTAGGAACTGAACTCAGGCTCTTTGCAAGAGCAGCCAATGCTCTTAACTGCTAAGCCATCTGTCTCCCCAGACCCAAGAATGCCTAATCTAACAGTAGAAAATTGTCTTAGAATCTTAAAAGTAACATTTACCTGAGACTGCAGCAGGAGACTTTGAGAAATTATTTGCAAGTATGCATATTTATAAAGACATATATATTTGTATATAGACATGCGTGTATACACATATGTATGTATGTATACACACACACATTCACATACAGAAATCATGTTAAAAACTAGAAGTAACACCTTTACAGTCCCATCAGGAATGTCCACATACACCATTCACTGTAAGTTTTCTGACCATGAAGCTGATGCTGCGGTAGCAGAACCCTGTCATGCTAAAAAAATCCTCTCATTTGTATACAGTCTGCCCTTAATATTAACAAGTGCTCACATCAGAGTCAGCGTGGACTAATGGAACTGCTGTCAAAGAGACACATGGCTTCTAGTGAATGCGATTTTATTTATTTGTGGGTGACTCTAAAGAGGGAAAAATAATGTATGCTAATGATATTAATTATGAGAATACACACTCAATCTAGAAAAAACAAAACAGAATCCATGCACTATGAAAATATATTTCCCAGTTCCTCCAGCTCTATGTGATGGCCATTCTACAAGGCAGGGAAGGGCTCCTTTGAAAACTTATTTTTATTTGGAAGTCACAGTAGAGATCAGCTAAAGCTGAGATTATAAATTCAAAATAATCAGTTGCACATGAAATAAGCCACTGGAAGCAGTACTGTTTCAGAAAAAAAAAAAAAAAAGAAAACAAAAACTAGTGTGGTAAAGTCTCAGGAAAATTTATATTTTACATATAAACTCTGTACTGAAGTTTTCTGTATCTCATACCTCTTATTCCATCTATTCTCTGAAAACATGAGAGTCTATGTCTACAGTAGAAAATGAAAATAAGCGAGTCATATAAACCACTTGCATATCACTATCAATGGGTTTTTGTAAGCCTAATGGATAAATGAGTAAATGACCAAGATTAACACAGTCCTTTAACTGTAGATTAAACAGACTTTGCCCTAACAAATATGACCATATTTTTAAAGATTTCTATTTTAGTTTTTAATTTTATATGTATATATGTGCATGTCTGTGTGTGTTTATGTGCACAAGAGTATATGTGCCCACAGAGTCGAAAGAGGACATTGGATCCTTGGAACTAGAATTATGAGTGTTTGTGTGTCATCCACATGGGTCCTGGGAACTGAATTCGGGTCCTTTGTAAGAGTAGGAAACAGTTTTAACTTCTGAGCCATCTTTCACCTCAAATATGTCCACATTCTCAAGTTTTCACCTTGAGAAACTGAGTTGTTTACCTATACCTTCTTTCTGTTGGTGATTTCAATGATCATATGGTTAAGTTTCAACCTTTTGCCTCCAAATTATTCATCATAAATTCTCCAATGTCTAGGAAAATGAGTTAATAATTAAGACCATTGCTTCATAATCTGCATCTGTTCAGTATGTTATAATTGACATTTTCTTCAGGTGTATTCATAGACTAGTTAGACTTTAATATGTCACATCTATTAATATTAAACACACATATTAGTTAAGTAAAATCTGAGTATAATTTAATTATCCTGACGATGTTTTGACTCATTCTGGAATAAGAGAAGAATCATTTATGTTACATAAGGGCAAAGATACTTCAATATTCTTTAAGTATAATGCAAACATTGACAAATCAAATTCCTTTTAAAAATCTGATCTTGAATTCGCTTTTAAGAACTATTTCCACAAGTTACTATAAGTAACTATGAGCATAGTTACTATTAAAATCGTTATCTTTAAAGGAGGAGGTGAGCCATTTCTGCATGGCTTGAAGTTAGCATCAAAAACACCTGGGATATCACAATACCTCACATGCTAATTCTTCATGGACCACAGCATGCATGCTTCCCACTGGTGACACCCAGCATTTCTGCTCTATTTTTATAGTACATAAATTTCTGTTATCTCATTTCATCCTCTTATACAATAGTTAGAAAAATGTACATTTTCTTTATGTTCTAGGGTTTAATGTTTTTTACCAAACCATATAATTATTTGGCTGAGAAAGTAAACACAAGTAAAACTAAAATACACATAAATTACATTCATATATATTATATAAAAAATTTTAGAATAATAATTCATCTAGATTGAAAATTACTCAAAAAATAGAAAACAATTTTATACCATTTTTTCTTAATAATGCTAACAATGCCACCAAGTAAGGAAATAAGTTCTACATTTATTTTAGTTACAAAATATAAACAAGATGCCAAGTGGGAAGGACATTGGGTGTTAGTGAACTGGGAGAAAAGAAACAGAATAAGAAAATTTGCTTTAATTAAAATTTATTTCATTGGATCCAGTTAACTCCCACAAACAGAACGCATCCGGGTGAACTTTAAAGTGATGCTATCCTGAATGATACTGTATCTCAGAGATAAAGTGAGTGCTGCACACATAAGAAAATCTGTTTGTATATCCATAGGAAGAGGAAATCAACCCAGATGAAAGAATGAGTGAGAGGAATCAAACGGAGGTCTTAGAAAGCTCTTTCATCTTTCTAGTTCTTGGATTAAAAAAAAAAAAAGAGTTAACGTACATGAAAAAATTCTGGGCATGCTTGAAATACAATCAAAGTTTATATAGATTTGCTAAAGTTCAAATACTGGAAGTGGGGTACTGCCTCACTGAAACATGCACACAGACGCCGTGCGGAGCTCTGCTGCCAAACCTTACAGAACAAGGAGACTGCGTAAGTTTGCAGCCCAGGAATCTGGCCGTGTTGTTCCTTGAGATGCAGTGTGTGGACACAGAGCAGTGGCAGGAGCAGATAAGGCTGATGGAGCTCCTAGGCAGACACACTTATCAGCAGCTGCAGACCTGCCACTCAACGGTGGGACGTCGCTGAAAGAACTGGGCACGGAGAGCAGAAAATGCCTTCACCAAAACTGTCGAATCAGAGCCTGGTGCAGTCACATCTCCAGAATGAGGTTTTTGGAGCAAAAGAAAATTCTTTCCACCAAGAGTATAGAAATTCCAGTTCTTTTTTTTTTTTTTCTCTTTATATCTCCCTCCCTTCCTTCCTTTCTGGCCCCTTTTTAAACAAAACAATTCATCACATCAGGTTTCAGAGAATTAGCAGAAAGCTAATAGTTAAAAATTTAAATTTTGCAATATAACTTTTGACATTCAGTTTTCTAAAGTATGTTGGGAGACTTAAGAAGAAAATGGAGTTGTGGTTTGACATCAACATAAAAAACTATTTACAACCATAGGTAAGCAGCAAACTCTAGATATTCATAGTTCTGAATTCTATTTCCCTGACAGGTCTGCTTTGTTTTGTAGTGGAATTATCAGTGAATGTGAGCTTCAAAAAAGATTAAGAAAATGAACAGATATCTTTGTTTTTGGTAAATATTGCAAACAGCAACATGAATATTCACCATTGACATGCATGTTTACATATGTGATCCCATGCTTCAAGGAGAAAGGCAGCCTTGAGTCCACAGGCATGGGGCGCTACTTCACATACTTAGGAATTTGTTATGAAATAATAGCAGCAATAAAAAATACACTTTACTAACTAAAATATTATGACATCTGAAGATTTTAAAGAGAGAAATAAAGATTATACTTATTTTTAAACTTGAAGACTCTTAAGATTTAATAGGGACCAAACTTGAAGCCAAAAATTGAATGCAACTTTATTCCATGCATGGGGAAACACAGTGGAGAAGTTATCATTACATAGCTGCCTTTTTACCTTGACAGTCTTAGGAATACCTCCCCAATTAGAAACACATGTGACAAAGGCTAGAAATCCACCCTGAGAGCTAAAACATATCCATCAACTTCCTTTTCCCTCGAGTTGCAAAGAAGCTCTCTCTTGCTTTGCTCCTGCAATAAATCTCAGTGTCTCCATCATTTTTGTTTCCCTAAATCCTTACTATCACCTCATTCTGCAGCACTGGCTTCTGGAGCAAGCTTCTCTAAAGCTCCATCTTCCTCATCAATGTGACTTCTTCCACTGGCCTCCTTTGTTCAAATAGTGTTCAAATATTGATATGGCCACCACTTTCCTTCCCTCTACTGATACCTTTATTCTTGTCCTATACTATTCATTTAAAAATTCCTATTAAACACAAACACATGCTATAGAATAGACTATAAAATCAACAGAGATAGATGGTACTGTGCACTTATTTCTGGGTCTGGGTTGTACAGTGGGTAGCAAGTAGTCAACTATATATAGCCATCTGCTTATAAATTAACTCAGGTAGCCACATTTCCTCTCAGTAGCATTCCCTATCATACTTCATTAGTTTACTCATTAGCTTACTTCATTAGTTCATCTCGTGGTTCCTACCTGTTAGATAGACCTTGCTAATATTGTCACTGATGCCCACAGTACCATGGGTGTGTTCTGTCTATGAGATGCCTGTCTGGCTATGTCACTGTACCACTGATAATTCCTGTACTGTCAATTTTATTAACAGAAAACCCCTCATTTATTAGTTTCCCCTTCGACCCATCTTTGAAGACTGCCCATAGTTTTGCACTGACAGTAATGCCAAATTACTTGGCAACTGTGGCTCATGCTTCTTTTCTATACATGACTACCGTTCTTCCATTTGAGCCCATTGCAACTCCTGCCAAGTTAGAAAACATTGACCAGAATACCTCAACCTCTAAGAATTCTCCTTCTTTGTCTCTTAAAGCAGGGCAACGCGACCCTTTCTTTGAATGTGTACTTCACAAACCTTGTGGAATCCTGAGATTTACGATTGTCTAAAACAGGCATACAAATCGCCACTCGTAGATTTGCATCAGGGCCCTACACTGGTTGACTTAGAGAACTGCCCTGTGTGCTTTTAAAAATACACCTCACCTCTGCCATTTTAATAGTATAATGCAACTAAGTGATCAAATGACGTTAACCATTTGCCTACAGTTGGCTTAGCTCTGTCAGTCAACAACTAGGAAGCAGTGTGCACAATCTACTTCCTTTGTCATGTATTCTTCTTCTCTGCATATTTCCCTCCCAAGCTCTTGTTAGGTACATCCAGGAGTATAATCGTGACACCTTAATTAAGATGTATATAATTCCTAACTCTGGAAGATACCTCTCCTCTCCATAGCCTAAACATACAGCTGTTTAAGGAATAAGATTTTTTTCACCACTCGTTGGTCCTTGGAGACAGAAAGAGAAAGATAAAATACTATGGGAAACAATGTGAATATCATATCCAAAAGTAAAATTAATGCACCAAATAACAGAAAACTAGGATGTGTGAGTCCAGCTCTGAAAAAGAAAAATACAAGAAGAGAAAAAATTTGAGAATAATAAATCATTAAGGAATGACTAATTCTACCATGGAGAGAGAAGGCTAGAGCAAAGCAATGACTGTGTTTAGGAAGTCTGGAAGTTGTATCTTTAGCTAAGAGATGGAAGTTAACAGGAAGTGAGATTATAGCTCAGGTAACAGTGTGTACATAAGGAAACGCAGAAGGGAGAACTGAAGTAACAAAGAGCAGCCCAACACAGAAGTCAGCCATGTCCAAACAAGACCTAAGCAGGCAAGAATCCAAACACAGTACTTACAGACAACTTCCTGTAGACGGAACAGTTAAAATTGGAGCCAGGTCTCCTATAGCAACCCGCTGGATTAGGAATATACATGTTTATACTAATTAGCTCTTTGTTCAGAGAAACACTACCGAGGAAATGAAGACTATAAAGTAATAAATAATATCTGAGTTTCACTGATCATGCAAATAAATTCTTGAATATCTGTGTATCTGAGATAGAATTCTTTTCACCCACAAACATCTCCCCTGCTAAATAACTATTTCCTTTCATTTTTAATCAATATTTTCACCTTGTTAAATCCTCAACCCTAAACCATCATGCCACAAAGTTCACAATCACCGCTTGTCCTAGGTTTTTTTTTTTTTTTTTTTTTTTTTTTGGTTTTCTTTGTTTATTTCTAATCAATTTGACACACATTGGAGTGATCTGAAAAGAAGAAACACAACCGAGAAAAAAATATCCCTCTATAAAACTGGCCCGTAGGCAAAACTGTAAGGCGTTTTCTTGATTAATGATTGATGTGGTAGGACCCAGATCACTGTGAGCAGTGCCACTCCTGGGAAGTCAGCCCTGAGTTTTTTAAGAAAGCAGATTGAGCAAGCCCTGAGCACACAGTGTTCCTTCATAGCCTCTGCTTCTTTCCTGCCTCCAGGTTCCTGTCTTGGTTTCCCTCAATCAACCATGACTCATAATACAAAATAAAACAAATGAATTCTTTTCTCCCCAAGTTGCTTTGGATCAGTGTTTATCACAGTAATATAAACTCAGACTGAGAGCACTTCCCCCATAGCTTCGACGTTCTACCTTACGCTGTCTGCACCCAGACAAGAACTGTTGTGCGTACTTTGCTCTGACAACTGCCTTGGCCATGATGAATTTTCACGCCGGGCTCTCCCTTACTTCCCTGAGTTCTAATTAGCAGGTTTGTTTAATTTGGAGATTAGATGTCAGTGCTCTGTAAAATCCCAAGCATGAAACGGCCGAACATTCAGGTTGATATCCAAACTCTTAACAGCAACTTTTGGAAGCAAGGATGTAATTTGATTTTCTATAGAAATGAAGAGAAAAATAACCTGGTTCTTTTTAAACACAATTTCCAATTTTATTAAAACTATTAAAATGTGGAAAGATAACACTATTCTCGTGCATACGGAGGTTGGTCTACTCTTCTTCTCCAAGACCACAGGACGGAGCCCACTTCAGGGGAAGGGGTGGACAAGGAAGCTAAGGTAATTTCCCATTATTTAAACAGTCAGGATACTTTGTATAATTTAATGTCAGGTACCATCATAATGCTAAGAAGACAATGTCAGCTGTGAGACTGCATCTTCTATGTATGTTAGGGAAGCTGTACCCACAAAATTACAACAACATGGTCAATTCTACAACACCCGCAGGATGACAATAGCATTCAACATGCCAGCATAGATTGGGAAAAAAATCTCACAAGGCCCCACCCTTAGATGCCGAGATCCACACAGTCCATAGATTCCAAGACCCAGGGACAAGTGCCAAACAGGTTAATCTAGCCCTAAGTGCTGAAATCTCAATGCATACAAACAAGTCTAAATAGCTCAGTGGTGTGTGTGTGTGTGTGTGTGTGCATGCGTTGTGTATAGCTAAAAGAGGGTCATCAATTTGGAAGAGGACAAAAGAGGAGGCATGTAAATTATATCAATGTAGTACTAATGTATGAAATTCTGAAAAAAAATTTAAAATTAAAATTAAAAAGCACTTACAAGTAATGTTCAATAATATTTGCTAAAAGGGTGAAATATTGACTATCTATATCTAAAAATTTGTACACTAGACAGTGACAGTCCATGGTAAACAAGAGCAAACTTACATTCCTAAGGTTTATGGCTCTTGGGAGGAACTCACAGAAACACTAAGCACAGTCATAAATTTGGCATAAGTTTTGGTGGAAACAAATCACCGTTTGTTATATAAAAAACTGTGGCAGAAACACAGAGTCCGAGAGCTGTGACAGGTGAGGTGGATGGGGAGCCCATGTGAAGAAGGAACAACAGATGTAAGCCATGCAAACAAACGACAGACAGCATTACCCCAAAGAGCATGCTATCGAGGAAACTGAGGCAGAGGAACGTAAGAAGTTCTAAGATATGGCCAGAAGCATATGAAACTGAAAGTAGACAGTGACTTGAGGCTTGGGAGGATTGTGGAACTTATTCCAAACCCTATAAAAAGCTGCAGAGAGTCTCAGAGTGCAAGAATGGCATGGCCCAATTTCTGATTCTGAAGATTGCTCACATCACTGATTGAATAGAGGCATACCTGCTATGCCCCTACTGGGTGCAGTCATCAACTATATGTGAACGGAGACATGCCCCTACTAGGTGCAGTCACCAACTATATGTGAATGGAGACATGCCCCTACTGGGTGCAGTGGGTCCTTAAAAATGTGGAAACATGTGCACCTCAATGTGGAATGTAAAACTCACAGACCTCAGTACAACCGTCATAGGAATGTAGGTGCCTGCTTCTGCTTCATGAGTTCATTGACATTTTATCAGTGCTCCCAGCATGAATAGTTTAATTGCTGTTAACCTTGTTTCCCTATCCTCTACTTTTCATAATTTTGTAGAATACAAAACATTTCAGGAATGTATCTATATATGTTTTTTTAAACAAAACATGTATAATTATTTACTTTTCATAATAATTTTAGCGCTCTAGAAAGTGATTCATGGTCTAATGAGTGACTACTTGCTAGTGGCTTGTTTATACTTAAAGACACCCTTACTTATAGTTACAAATCACAGATAACTTTAGGAAAACATTCTGAGTGTGGGAGGTAGCACATTTGGTAAGTAAAGGATCAGACAAACAAACAAAATAATCTCTCCCAGGAATGACTTACTTGATGACACAGTATATCCAAAGAGAATCACTACACTTGTATCTGTAGACAAGAGCCTCTCTCTCTCTCTCTCTCTCTCTCTCTCTCTCTCTGTATGTATATATATATATATATATATATATATATATATCTTGTGTGTGTGTTTGTGTGTGTGTGTGTGTGTGTGTGTTTGTATCTTCATGGCTATAACTCATGATAGCTCTTTTAACCAAGACAGCAAAAAAATAAATCTTTATAGTAAGGGAAAAGTAACATAAAATGCTTAAATTTGGAAGCACACATGCACAATTTGTATGAATATATATTTGCAAAAAAAAATTGCAACTCTTAGGCTGGTTAGGATACTCTTAGAGAGGTGGGATGAAGATTCCATGTGGTTTAACTCTCACAGGTAGCAGTAATGGTCTGCAACTGAGTAAAAGTCAGACACAAGAAGAAACATCAGTCTGACAATGGAAACACAAAAATAATGTTGGAATCACTGGTTAGCAGCTTTGAAACTCTTAATCTGTAGCTTCACATAAAATGTGCTCTAAATCAGCTTGAAGTTCAATGCTGGAAGAAACCAAGTAACAGGCTAGGCAAAGGGTAGGCTTTCCTGTTGATATGAAACAGCATGAGAAAAATTACTATGAGAAACTCATGACAGGCATATATAGCATTAAAAAGGTCTTCATATTATATTACAATAGAATATGTAAAGTTAAATGTTAGAAATAAGGAATGATTTAAAGTACAGTTTACAGATAAGCCTATTCAATAGAAAAGAAAAATCACCAAGACTCAAATAGCAAACTTAATAACTCCCTCCAAGAAAAAGTAATGCAAATATCATTTCAAAAGTCTGTGGCGTCACTGATCTCCATGGTTGAGAAGTTTATCAATAAGATAAAATACAGTGCACATGAAGTGTACTCGGATTCTAGACAAAAGGACACCAAGTGACAGAAGAATGTAGAAGACACGCTCCTCTCATAAGCGCTGGCAGGGCTTGACACTGAGAAAAAATTAGAAATATGTGTATCTGTCTTTTGAAAGGTTCAAGTTGTTTACCAAGAGTACTTTTTTCTTCTACAAACCTACTTCAAAGTTACATTTCACAAGGCAGGCAGTAGAAGCACTGAAAGTGAATGCTATTTACTGTTGGAAAGAAAGAGAGACTAAATCACCAGCTAGTCAAGCCATGTATTGCATATGAATTTAATGAAATGTCTTCAAAAAGGGTTTGGAGAGAACCTTGGTTGTTAAAAAATGTATATTGTTCTTGATAAGGACCCAGGTTAAGTTCTGAGCACCCACATCTGATGACTCATGACTGCAGTCCTCAAGAGAACTGGGGCCCTTATACAGACGCACCTGTTCTTGTGTGCATATACCTGAAAACATATGTCCATGCACACAATTAAACATAAAAATGAATATTGGAAAAATACCTTCAGATACTAAAATAATGTAGTGTATATTTACTGTCTCTGAAAAACATCTCTGCCACTATAGATGGTAATTTTGGATCAAATTTTAAACACATCCATGACCACAGAAAACCATATATTAAGAAGACTATACCTGTGGTTGAATAAGGGAAAGTTCGGAAGAAGCTGAGGAGGAGGGCCACCCTGTAGAAGAACCAGCAGTCTCCATTAACCTGGAGCCCTGGGATCTCTCAGACACTGAGCCACCAACCAGGCATGCGTCAGCTGATGTGAGACTCCCAACACATATACAGCAGAGGGCTGCAGGATCTGGACTCAGTCACAGAAGATGCACCTAACCCTCAAGAGACTGGAGGTCCCAGGGAGTGGGAAGGTCTGATGGGGTGGGAGGAAGGACAACCTCCTGGAAATGGGGATGGGGAGGTATGGAACGTGGAACAGTCAGAGGGTGGACCAGGAAAGGAATAAAGTCTGGATTAAAGGAAGATTAAGGAATAATTTTTAAAAGAAGGCTGTAACTACATTAATAATTAAAAGTGATAACTCATCTATGGGGAATAAGTAATATTGGTTTTCATATTTAAATATTATGATAAAAATACATTAAATTTCAGTGTAAACAAATACTGTTTAGTCACAAAAGTTTGTTTGTTAAATGTAACTCTAATTTATGCTACATATTTAGTAGTATGTTTGGGCTGAGATGGTATTTTGACTTGTTTTTCATGGTATTAAAAGCTATAAAGCAGACAAATCAATCACAATTGTGTATTCTTCCCAACAAAACAGAGGGATACAGCAAAAGATGAGAAAAAGAGAAATGTCAGCTCACTCAAAAGGAAAGTCCAACAGAATTACAGCTGCTTATCCTACTGAAAAATCGAAAGCATCAAAGAAAGCACAGCACATTAACAAAAAATGAGAAATGCCTGAATTTCACAGTTTCACCAAACTATGTAACACCATAATTGTCTATCCATAGTTTGATAGTCAGCAAAACTATGTATTAAAATTGAAGTAGAAATAATTTTTCCAGGTTATCAGCAGCAATAGAAACCACAGAGAGCGAAAATGTCCTGGAGGCTCAACAACACCCTGTTGAGGGATAAGTGGACAAAAGAAACCAAGACAGAGATTAAACACTGCTAGAATTGAATGAAAATCACAACTCAGCATACACAAATCAATGTGGCACAAGGAAGGTGTTCTGGGCAAGGAAGCTTATGGCAGTAAGTGCCTACATCAGAAATTATGAGAGACTGAAAGATGGTAATCAGAGTCAGCACTGGAACCAATGGATCAGAAATAAAAAATAAAAATGTCAAGAATCTGTGAACTGAAGACTTGGTCCTTTGAAAAGATGATCGACAGACTTTTACCAAAATTATCAAGAGAAAGAAATAATAATCTAGTGAAGTTAGAATTGAAAGGGTAGAGGTGACCACAGATAACAATGAAATTTAGAATATTTTAAGAATGCATTTTTGAAACTTCTATTTGTCTAACCTGAAAAATTTTACAGAAATTAATTATTAGATGCCTAAGACACACCCAAATTAATCCTAGATAAATTAATAATTTAAAAAGATCAAAACCAGCAATGATATTGAAGTTGTACTAAATGTTACTTAGCCTGAAAAAGCCCAGGAGCAGACATATTCATTGTAGAATTATACCAAAAAAAATTAAAGACCTCACACTAATGTTATATAGGTTATTCTAAAAAAATTAAAAAGGCTTCCAGTTATTTTATGAACGCAACATTATTCTGAATCCCAATCCAGATAAAGTATCAACAGAAAAGATAAATTATACATTGATCTACCCAATAAAAATAAATATGCAGGCAAACCAAATTCAAGATCATATCAAAAAGACCATTCATCATAGCCAAATTGTCTTCATTCTAGAGATTTGGGGATAGTTCGATATAAATAAATCGAACATAAAAATATAAATCGAACATAAAAAATTAAATGTTATCCACCACATAAACTAACTCAATGACACAAATTACATGATGATATTATTATATGTAAAAAGAAAAATAATCCTTTGACAAAAATCACTGGAGATGCAAAGGATGGAGGAATGTAACCCAACATAGTAAAGCTGTGTCTACATTACTACATGTGACAAACCTACAGCCAACATCCCGCTAGATAAAGAAAATTTCGAAGCCTTCCTATTAAGAGGGGACATGTCAAGGGTGTCCACTGTATCCAGTCCTACTCAGCATACTTCTCGAAGTCTTAGCCAACTCAAAATCAGGAAATGGAAATAGGAAAAGAAGTCAAAGTATTTGTAGTAGACGCCATTCTACATATGAGACACTAAAGACTCCAGCAAAAAAATAGTTTCAGCAAAGTCTGTATGCAAAATAATATAACAAACAGTAGTCATCTTATGTGCCAATGATAAACAGACTGAAAAGAAATCAGAGGAAGCAATCTTATGTGCCAATGATAAACAGACTGAAAAGGAATCAGAGGAAGCAATTCCACATACTATAGCCCCATACAACATGGAAGAAAGAAACTGAGGAAGACACAGCACAAGAACTTGCTTATGGGTCAGAAGAATCAATAATATGAAGCAATAAAATGAGTCAATACAATGCCAATCAAAATGCCAGAACCTTTCTTCACAGACATCAAAAAATTCCAAAAATTAAGATGAAGCACAGAAGTCCAAGGCAATCAAATTAATTTGACAAAAACACTGTAAAAAGTATCACTATATGTAACTTACCATTCTACCACAGAGCTACAGTCATAAAAACTGCATGTAGATTAATTGAACAGAGCATAGAGAATCCAGATAGATATATTTCATTCAATTCTATAATCTTTGACCAAGGCACCAAAAAGATATATTAGATAAAAGATAGTATCCTCCACAAACGATGCAGAGGACCTGGATTTCACCATGCAGAAAAATTAAAGCATCCTAATCTCCCACCTTACAACAAACTTAACTCCAAATGGACTGAGGACATGAGGACATCAACATAAGGCCTGAAACCCTGAAACTTCTAGAAGGAAAATTAGGGAGAAAATTTCAACTTATAGGCATGGATAAGGGCTTGCTGCTGAGGCTTTGCTGCTCAGCAAATAAGATCAACAATCCACAAACAAAAACTCATGAAACTAAAAGCTTCTGTATAACAAAGAACACTGTTAATGGAATGAAAGTGCAGGCTGTAGAATGCAGAAAATCCTTGCCAGCTATAGTCTCACAAAGGATTTACATCTAGAATTTACACAATGGAGTACTACTCAGCTATTCTAAATAATGACTTTATGAAGTTCCTAGGCAACTGGATGGAACTAGAAACTATCATCCTGAGTGAGGTAACCCAGTCACAAAAGAACATTCATGGTATGTACTCACTGATAAGCAGATACTAGCCGAAAAACCCAAGAAACAATTCACAGACCTTATGAAGCCCAAAAAGAAGGAAGGCCAACATGTAGATGCCTCAGTCCTTCTTATAAGGGAGAACAAAACACTCATGGGAGGAAAAACAAGGTCAAATAGAGAAGCATGGATTAAAGAAAAGATCATTCAAAGGATGCCTGACCTTGGGAACCACCCCATATACAGCCACCAAACCCAAGCACTATTAGTGCTGATGCAAAGAAGTACTTACTGGCAGGAACCAGATATGTATGCCTCAGGGGCTCTGCTAGAGTCATACAGAAACAGCTGAGAATGCTTGCAGCTAACCATCGGACTGAACACAGAGACCCCAAATAAAGGTGCTAGAGAAAGGACTGAAGGAGCTGAAAAGATTTGCAACCCCATGGGAAGAACAACATTATCAATCAACCAAACTCACCATAACTCCCAGAGACTAAATCACCAACCACTGAGCACATATGGCTCCAGTTGCATATGTAGCAGAGGATAGCATTGTTTGGCATCATGAGAAAAGAGCATTTTGGTCCAGTGAAAGCTTGTTTTCCCAGTGTAGGGGAATTCCAAGGAACTGAGGTGGAGAGGTTGATTGGGAAAGGGTATACTTTCATGGAGACATGTGGAGGGGGAGTGAGAATGGGAGGGGAGAAGAGAATAACATTTGAAATGTAAATACAGAGAGTATCTAATAAAATTTTTTTATCAAATAAAGAGGATTTAAGTCTAGAAGCACACACACACACACACACACACACAGAGGGAGTGCAGAGACACAGAGACACAGAAAGCAGAGACAGAGAGACAGAAAGAGAATGATTATGAATCTGGAACATGAAGTGGAAGAGAACAGACCCTGAAAGGGAATCCATTTGGTTTTCAAGAGTTTTGATGGTACTGCTGTTGGAAATTAATCTGGATTCTTCATTAAAAACTACAAGTATCATATGTAGCCGAGCTAATCACTCCTGTGGAGTAGAATACACTCTCCATGCTGGCTAGCTTTCATAATGTTGGAAGGTGTTATCTAGGTTGTCAAAAGACATAGTCTTCTCTAGTTCTGGATCTCTTTATGCTACAATACTAGCCTGCCAAAGCAAGATGTTGTCAAAATAATACACATGTTATTATCACCAATAATAGGAAGATCATTTACAGTCGTGACCAATCAATCTTTTGGTTGGATTTGAGACCTGTTCTACAAGCAAGAATGCCTGCTTGGTACTGTAAACATGGTAACAAACTGAAGGAGGAAGACATGTGCCCTATGACAAAACTGTTAATATCCTGTAAATGGTCATGTTGTCAAACTGCCTTCTCAACATGTGTATATTCACAGATTTGTGCTGTTCTGAATCTTGGTCAGAGAAGTTTCTTATTTGGGAGGGCAGTAAGCACAGAGATTCATTACTGTTAAAATCACTGGGAATAAGCAACTAAGGGTACTTGGCTGTAGATGGAACAGCTGTATAAATGTCCCTTCAACCTGTATCACGGAACATTGAGGAAAAGGGTGACAGAAAGAGGATGAACTGGAGAACAGGGCAACTGCTGTGACATGCTTCCCTTTGGACCTGACATGGCCGTTGCTCACATGAACTCATCTGCTGTTACTTTCATGAGACCCTTAGAATATCAAGCCAGTTAAGATTTTCAGCATAGGTGGGGGAAGAAGATGAAGATAAGGGAGGGCCTCCCAAAGCCTTACCCCTACCTGAGGAGTTTTTGGCCACTGATGGTACTTTGGAAGGGAGAACCACTTTTGTTCAGTAAGGTGCTTACTGATGGGTTCTTCACATCCTAAACATTGACACCAGAGCCCTGAGTGTGTATAGGTGGCACTAGCAGGAGTCAGCTGGCTGAAAATAAATACATTAAAATGGAGGACATGAATTATGGAGGTGGAGGAGATGGGGAGGTTGGAGGAGGAGAACCAGAGGTAGGTATGATCAAGATATACTGTGTACATGTACAAATTTTCAAATGATAAACAAAAATAAAACATTGAATACAAAATAGTTTAATAAAATAAAGCAATTGTTCTTTCAACCTGGTAGTCATTTTGTGCTGTAAGAATTACTGAACTTGAACGATTATGAAATCAAAAGCATTTTTTAAACCAGGATGTTCTAAAAATACATGTATTTTAGACAGTATGTCACATATGCCAGGCTGGCCTCAAACTCACTATGTAGGCCAGAATGTCCTTGGATTTCTAATCCTCCTTCTTCTCCTGCAAGTTCTAGGATTACAGGTATATGCCACCATACCATGTCTCTGTCATGCTGGAGACTGAACCCAGGGCTTTGTGCAACTCTATCAACCAAAATCTATTCTCTTTAAAGTTTTATTGTGCACAAGGTATATAGTACTTCCTAAAATTACAAAGACTTGCACTCCTTTGGCCTTTGGGTGAACGGCTTTCACATGCTACTTAGCAGCTTAGAAGTAGATGGTAGTTTTGATATTTAATGGATGTGTTTGCTCTAGTCATTGACCCAACACAATCATTTTAAATGACAAGATGTCAAACAATTCTCAGATCTGTACTCCAAGTTCACTTCCTTAGTCAGTTGACACAAAACTAATCAAGACTGAATGTAAAATTTTCTAATCAGTCTGTGGGATGACATTCACATTTAAATCGAAGATCCTGATGCCCTGGGTTTTATCAGCTAGGATTGTCCACTCAAGTCACAGTTTATTTTCTGTTAAATCCTTGTATACACTTTAGCCAATCCAAACAAATTTCCCCAAATCCAAGGCCTCCTACATTTCTGTAAGTAGATACATTTTTAAGGTATTAAATCAAGTCATGAGGAAGTGCCAAGACCTATGTTGTGGTCAGACATCAACTGTTAAACTATTTTCTAATCCTTCTTGGGGACTCAGTAGGAAAAACTAAAGAGTTAAACCACAACAATATACTGAAAAAAATAAGTAAGATACCACACGATTCACCACAGCTGGTGGAGTCTGCTTTGTACAACTTTTATTAAAGAGTTACAAACAAGGAGATGACCATTCCGAGCAGACTACATGAGATAGTGTAGGGGATAAACACATTTTGATAAATAGATTCTCAAAAATAGAACCCAGAATTTCTCAGAAATTCTGTCTTGTCATTCATATGTGATAAAGACCTTTGGGAGAAAACCACACATTACAAGAGTGTGGAAGAAAGCGAAACTATTTTTTTTTTTCCATAAGGGTGAGTAGTCGTCAAATAGAAAAAGGTGAAAGCTGTAATATATAGGTAATGATCAACTTTCTATTAGAAGTAAATGTGCCCCCATTTACTCAATCAGTGAATGCATACCTGAGGAGTCAGCAGGTGTCTGGCCTTATAAAATTCTGAAACACCATGTTAAGAGATTAAACAAACATGTCGACTGCTTTGAGGAAACATGCGCCTAATTGGGGAGGGGTAGTAACAAGAAATCTAACAGGACCTTAGTGAACTCCAGTGCTATATAGCAGTGAGGAAGCGCTAATGGGACTATCATACAGAAAAAGTTGAGTCTTCATAAGAACCACAGCTCAGGCATGGCAACAGGTCAAACTGAAGCTCTGGGGCCAACAGGTGCCTGGCAGAAACACCTAGGGGTGTGAGCATGAAATTTCAACATCCTCTGGCTGAGGGTCCATACCAAGGATGAGAATTGAAAGCCAAAATATCACAACTATGTAGAAAGTTAGATCCAGGCTGAAACATTTGTGATGGCTTGGGTGTTTTAGACATGCTTACCACATTTTGGAGGAGGCCAGGCTTTTTGTTTGTTTTGTTTTTTTTTGTTTGTTTGTTTGTGTGTGTGTGTGTGTGTGTGTATGTGTGTGTAATTGTTTTGCCTGCAATTGTGTGTTCACCACACACGTTTGATATCATTGGATTCTCTTGGAGTTACAGATGGTTATGAACCACCATGTGGGTTCTGGGCATTGAACGCAGGACCTGTGGAAGAGCACCCAGTGCTCTGAACCACTGAACTATCTTTCTAGCCCCTAACAGGATTAGTTCTTGGGGCAGTGGATGAGAAACACAGCAGTGAATTCAAACACTGGATAGATCTCAGCATGTGCTGGGCACACTAATGGTGCTTTACATAGATCCTGTCCTGTAACTCACTCCACAAGCTGAAGAAGTGTTTAAGTACCATGTAGATGTAGAGATGCACACTGTTAAATCCAAGTGCTTCCCTGAAGCCATGCAAATGGTAAGATGAAACAAGATTGGAACCAAGGTAGTGAGACTCCCAACCTTGTGCTCCATCCCTGTTCTCTCTGCTCTGCAGAGTTTGAAAAACCTGGATGACATTGTAGGGAATACTTCACACAGTGTGGTTCCTATCAGGTCAGTTCCTGCTCAGCAGAAGCCACAGAGCAGCTGCTGACATGAAACAAGGTAACGCCCACATCTCGGATAAAGGAATAAAGGATGTTCTGCTGTTTGTTGCTGCTCCCCAGAGATCCTCTCAGATCTCAAGTCATCATCATCAATAAAGTCAGATAAGCTGAATGAGGCAGCTCAGGGCTTTAGCCCAAGCAGTCAGGAGTCAGGTCTCTGTAAGTTCAAGGCCAGCCTGAGCTACACAGCTAGTTCTAAGATAGCCAGGGATACTCAGTGAGAGCCCACCTCAAAAGTAACAGAAAGGGTGAAGAAAAAAACTCGAATATAATCAATGGCAAACAAACAGGAATTCTTAACTCCCCCGGTAACTGCATGAGACTAACTCATCTGTGTTAGGTTTCAACACTGTGGCAAAATACCCAGCGACGGCGAGAGCCTGAGGAATGAAATGTTTGTTTTAACTCTTGATCTCACAGCTTTCGGTGCACAGTAGATGGGCTCAGCTGCTCAGAGAGATACAGGGCCATCAAGGCAGAGGGTAGAGAAAGCGTCTCACCTAGAGCAACTTGGAAAAGAGCCAAAGAGATAGAGAGTGAGACTGAAGGTCCAACTATACACGATGCAAGTCACCTCAAATTGCCATCCATGAGGCCCAACCTTCCAAAAGTTCTGTCTCGTTCTATCCGTGGCACAGGCTGGGACCAAACCTCCAACACAGGCATTGGGGGATAGTGATGATTCTACATCTAACACAGTTCAGATGTTCTCCCCTTGGTCCTAGCCAGCCACCTAGTGAGTGGTGATAGTCGTGAACAAAGTGCTTGTGTGTGGATGTGCAAAGCAGTCAGTTTCGGATGAGTTGTCTTCAAATCAATGGCAAAAGGAGAATCGTAATCACTGTTTTCCTCAAAACAATCTGAGGGGTGAGGAGAGAGAACACTTCCTGAGTACCAAGTACAAAAGAGTCCTAGCTTTCCTCTCCACACTGTTCTACGGGCTCCACCCCTTCCCTGTTAGCTTCTTGGGTTCTAAGGCACTGGGTGTGACAAATTAACACTACATTCTTAAAAGGGGCTGAGATGTAAGGATCTCATCTCTGAGAACTGTCCAAGAAATATTTACAATAATACCCATTAAAACTGTAGCAGAGAAAATGACTTCCGAGGCACTGCCCTACTTTGCTTTCCTGTTGCTGTGATAAAACTCTGAGCAAAAGCAACTTTGGGAGGGAAGGGTTTATTTGGCTTACAGGACACAATCCATCATCAAGTGAGCAGAGCTCAGGCAGGAACTCAAGACAGGAACCTGGAGACAGGAACTGAAGCCAAGACCCTGGAGGAATGCTGCTTATTGGCTTGTTCTCCAGGGATTTATAAGGTGCTTTCATACAGCATACACAACCACCTGTCTATGGTTTACTGCTGTATCTCCATGGCTGATTAAAACTTCGTGATCTAAACCCCCATCTTGTCCTTCCCCACACCTAAGCTAATAGGGCACAGTAGTTATGCTTGACCTTCAAGACCCTTCTAAGCCGCCAACGACACTCAGAACTGAAGATGTATCTACAGAGAAATTACTGACTAATTCAAACATTCCAGATTTTTTCAAATAATTTTTTTTAGAACACCCCAAACTACAGAAGCTTAAAAGTATCACATCTGGGACTACAGAGATGGCTCTGTGGTTAAGAGCACTTGCTTCACAAATATGAGGATGTGAGGTTGGATGCCAACACCCACCTGGTCCCCTATGCCTATGCCTCAGCTCTGTAGAGAGTATGATTGAAGCAGGATGATTTCTGGTGCTTGATTCCTGACAACCTAGCTATACACATCAAACTCCACATTTGGGGACCGAGCTTGCTTCAGAGGAATAAGGTAGAGAAAGTAATAGATGGGATGCACAATGTCCTCACCTGGTTTACACACACACACACACACACACACACACACACACACACACACACACACTCATACTCAAACACATACATGCATACATATACACACTTTAGATGAACACACACATGTAGATGCACTTTCACATATACATACATACACACGTATACATACATCTGTACTCAAACCTACATATACATACACACACGTGCATATTCAAACACTCAAACACACATGCACACACATACACACACACTCCAACACACTGTAACATTCATTTTTCAGCATCAATTGAAATAATAACGATGAGCTAGATCATTTAGAACTCAGACCACTATCTTACCCGAGTCATAATTATAAACCTTAATATCCTGTTTAGCAAAAATATCAGCACTATGAACCTTAACAAGACACCTTGTTCTCCCTCTGCCACCAACATGTCACTATGGAAAGGGCTCTGGTTCTAATGCACAAAGGGTGTTGGTTCCCTTGAGCATGCTCAGTGCACCGCCAAGTCAAGAGGAGAATGGATGCGTGTCAGCCTTCCTCCTTTACTCCAGGAGGCACCAGGAGACCCTCATCACTTTTGTCTGTGTAAACCTTGTTTCTGAAATAAATGGGAGATTGTTTTACAGGAGAAAAAAAGTACCAAGGCCAAGGTGATTCATGGAAAGTTTTCAAAACTCAAACATCACAGGAAGAGAGTGTCAAAAAGAAAGCATTCACGGATGTGTCTCAGAAGCACACAGGTAGATGCTGTGTGAATTATTAGGAGCAGGAATCATGATTTCTATTGCAGTAGTCAATGCCCAATGCTGCACAGTGTATTAACAAAGCAATACCTATGCTGAGCTCAGGATAATGTTAGCTCATGTCAGATCATGTTAGGATAATGAGTGTTTGGGGAAGACCTCTTGGTGGACCTTTAGTGCACAAAGATCTTGTTCAGTAAAAGCTTTGCTGCTTTCATTCTAGGAGAGCAGCTAGAGACAGCCTTTAGCTGTCAGCTCCTTCACTGTTGCCTCAGTGCATGGACCCATCCTAAACAGTGACCAGTTCCCAACACAATGGAGGCCAGTTATCATGTTCCGAGTCGAGGGAGCTTGATGGCTTACACCGTGGTCAGTTCCAAGGCTCAGCTAATTGTTTCTGCCAGTCTGCTTCTCGACTTCCCTCTCTTCACATGGAGACTTCAGAGTCACCCCCTAAGCAACACCTCACTCTAGCCACCTTCTCAGTCCCTCAGAGAGAACTCTGCCTGCAAGTGCTATACTAGTGATGGTACCATGTAGACACATTTAACCAATACACTTACATTTTGCAATGTATACAATTTTCTGTTACCAAAAATAGGCTTCGGGGAAAACTACACTTTTGCCAGTGTGTAAAACCATAATAAGCCACTGGGTTGAAAGATTCTGGTGTGGTAGTGGCGTGAGGTTGACCTTTACCTAAGTGATGTGTCAGTTTCATCAAATCAAAATTACGAAGAAGTGGGATCTAGTTTGTTCCTTATAACTTAACTATGTTGCAAAAAAAATTCAAAATCAATTACAAGGACCTAAAAACGTTGAGCATCCAACAAAATACAATTTACAATGTGTATTACCTAATCGAATTACAATAACAGAAAGATATCGAAGTTGTTACAGCTCTATGCCAGACAGTGGGAATAAATGGACAGACAAGCAGATTTAAAAAAGAACTCAGGAAGGATGAACATGAAGCCCTGGGGATGGAAAATGCATATGTGAGAAGCAACATGTACCAGATGGGATTTGTAGCACATGGACGCTGAATTTATACCAATCAAGGAGTGAAAGAGATCACTCTACATTTAGGGCACACACTGACTTCCAGGGGCTCAAGTCCATCACCCAAGTGAGGTTCATAATGACCTGCAACTCCAGCTCCAAGAGGCCTAATGCCACACACACACACACACACACACACACACACACACACACAATTAAACCAGTAGTAAACAAGGGGACCTATCCAATTATCCAGATACATGCATAAGTGAAGCCTCTGAAAGAGAAAGAGGGTTAGAAATATTTTTAAAAGAAATGTATTTGTCTCATTTTGATAGAATTTTTGGGGGGTGGGGTTCAGCTACTCTATGCCAACTTCATAGGCACGTCTAATGCCCTCTGAATACTTTGCCTACCCTCTTGTGTCCCTCCCTAACAGAAATTTTGTAATTAAATATTTAATTTTAGTTTATGTATGTGTATGTGTTTGTCTGCATGTATGTTGGGATACCACACGCATGAGGTGCTTCCAGAGTCCACATGAGGGCACTGGATCTGAAGGTACAGTCCATCATGGTGGGAGGGCTGGCAGAGATCACAGTGCAGATGTGACTCCTCACATCTCAAAGAACCAATGAGAAGAGAGCTAGCAATCATTGGCTCTCTCTCTCTCTAATGTATCATGGAATCCCAGCCCATGGAATATTACCAGCCACATTCAGAACGGATCTCACTTCCTCAATTAACCCTGCCTGGAAGCTTTCTCACAAACATAGCTAGAAGAGCGTCAACCAGGTAGTTCTTTTTTCTTCAGCCAAGTTGCCGTGAAGAGCAGCCACCGAGGTGTACCGATCACTACCACATCTCTCAGACATTTGTAACCCTAAATTCTGCCAACCAGGCTCTCTCATCCTTCTGGGGAAATTTTACTACAAACCAGTCACATTTGAGTCTGGAAAACTGTATTTTTTTAAAGTTAGGTCTAAAGGATGACTTTTTAGACATACATTTTACCCAGCACAGGATTTCTACAACCAGAAAATAAAATTCACCTTCCAGTGTTTTGATGTTTGTGTTTTCTTTTGGAACTCTGCCAATGGGATATGTCAGTAGAAACACCAGGATAATAAAAAATTGAATAAAATGCAGGCTGTTTCTAGAAGAAATGCATCAATTATTAAATCCTGCTTTTTTATCATTACTGTCAGGTACCTGGTACACACACATACACACACACACATTTGTGTGTGTGTATGTGTGTGTATGTATGTATATATATAAAATGTGTGTGTATGTGTGTGTATGTATGTATATATATAATACATGAATATGAAGATATATGTGTTTATGATTGTATGTATATATAATTAACATATTTATACTTGATACTAGAAGAATATAGGTGTGTGCATACATAGTAGAAATATATTGTCAAATAAAGTGTATATGTATATTATTTTATGACAAATATTATCATGTCAATAGAGGTAAATATAGCTAAGAGGTAAAGTGCTTGCCTCACTTAGTGAATTGAAGGCATTAAGTTCAATCCCAAGCATTGCCAAAAAGGAGGGAGATAGGAAATAAAAAGAAAAGATGATACTGGTGGGGAAAATGGTAAACCAGATTTCACCAAAACTAAAACATTTCCTAAAATCAATATGAAAATGCCAGTCTACATAATCAGAAATATCTGACAGCCAGTGCCTGGAAAACATCCAGTCCATAGGATATATGAAGAACTTGGAGAATGGGCAAAAGACAAAAGGGAACTCTGTGCTGAGAATAAAATCCCTAAGGTAAGGGGGGATGTAGAAAAGTGTTTAACACCACTAAACATCGGTGAAATGTAAACTAATACCACAATGAAGAGTCACTAATAGCATGTTTGAAGCTAAAAATAATTTAAGAGACCCACGGTTGGTGGTAAGAGGTGAAAGTCCCAGGTCATTTGGGCACAGCTGGTGGGACTCCACAGAGGAGGGACACTCTGAGCACCAGTGCTTTATTAAAACATAAACAGGATGAATCACCATTTACACACTGGGCAGGTAGCCCAGATAAATGAAGATATCCCCCACACAGATGGTTACACCAACTTTATTGGTGACAGGGAAAAAAAAAATACCTGGAGGTAAGCCAATGTCCTCCAGTGGTTGAGTGGTTAAATATAAGGTGGAACATCCATAGTGAATATAAAATAAGCACAAACCTTTGATGCCCATAATACCCTGAGATGAATCTCAGAGGCACTATATTGATGGAGGGAAGCAAACCTCATATATTTGATTTTCTTCATATGATATTCACTAACAACCTATAAAACATAAAGAACTGTTTTGTTTTGTTTTGGTTTTTTGTTAGGCATGGTGCCAGGCAAAATTTAACCCAGGAAGCAAACCTTGTGTGAGTTAAGTTTAAAAGAGCTGAAAATGAATGGAGAGGAAGATTTGAAGTTTGGTCCCACACAAAGTAGATAGATGATTGGTAAGCAACAGAAATGTGGTCCTTTTGATTCTTGTTTATGTTTAATGGAATCTGGGAAGCTCTGAAGGCTGAGACGAAGGTGTCTGCTGGTTGAGTGCATAATGAAGGGTGGCTTCCTAGATCCTAGAAGACACTCCACTACCTCTGAGGAAGTGTGCTTATCTTCTTCCAAATATAGTAGGAAGCTGGCTAAGATGTCACCACAGATTACTGAGAGAACATAGATTAAACTGGTAAAAATCCCTGGATGGTTAATCCTTAGCTATGGAGACCTGGGATGCTAACAGAGAAACTCAAGAGTGAAATGAGATTATGGGTTAATGTGGCTTCTATCTTGCCAATGTTGCTATCCCAACTGATATGGAAACTATGTTTGCCCACACCATGGAATGTGTGCTACTGAATGATAGTAATCTGCTGGGGACCAGGCTGAGCCCATGCCCCCTCAAAGGCCCCGATGAAAGGACAAGGAGAATGCTAGTTTTGTATCCTTGTCCAGAAGCAGACTTGGCAAGGTCCAGCCTGAGGTTGGGGGCCATGGATTTGAGGAAGGTTAAGTCTCAGCTCATGGGAACCTGTCTCTGCCTGTCCCCATGAAGAGCCTGGAGTTAACAGTCCCAAGGTGTTCTCTGTCTGTTTGATCTCTGAGGCACTTGAGATATTCCTTGTCCCTCTGGCACTGTTTGACTAGCTCAACTATGACTTCTTCCTATCACAGTACAGCTTTCTGTAGGTTCTGCTCCATTTTCTACTGCAAACTGTACATAAGATGCTGTAGCTCTTATTAAACTTCACATTAACCATCAGCTTGAGCAAGACTTCCTGATCCCAAACTTTCCTATCTTCTTTATTTTCTCATCTCTCTCTCCAGGTCCAGGTCCATAAGCAATGGCTGCACACAGCTCTGAGGAATCTCAGAGCTGATAGCCAGGATATCCCTCTGAAAAGAAACCTGCATTTGTCTTGGGTTATCTGAGGTGTGTGCTGTTGGCCATGCAGTGAGCTCCTTTGTGTGGTGATACACATGGTTTCAAATGGTTAAGGATGGTTTTCAATCAAAACACCCGGTTGTGGGCTGATGATAACATTACAGACATGACCAACCAGCAATGAGTCTAAACTGTAGTTCTACATTGTCTTCCTGGAAGACCATCTAGAAGAGTTTAACTGAGTTTAACAAATCCTAAATTAGAAGATGCATGGAGGAAGATCCCTTAGTGTACTTGGGTCTAGAATATTGGAGCTCCCACATTCACTCTTACTACATCAGCACTGAGCTGAGGACATGCAGTGTAAACTCTACTTCATCAGCACTGAGCTAAGGCTGTGCCATTGACAATGCAGTTGTGGTCAAGAGTGGTTTAAGAAGACACTATACCCTTTGAACAATATTACATCTCTTGTTCACAGATCACAGCTATAGTTTATATTTAAAACCAATGAACAAACATGTCAATGACAATCCCCATTGCACATGGTATAAACAGGTTCTGATTCATTCAGGTCACATTGAATCTATGTGGTACATTTATTAATCAAATGTTTTAACAATGACATTGTTGATAGAAACAGCGCAGATGGGTGGTGGGCGGGTCTGCAAAGTCTCTTTTAATTGGCACTCAATATAGTGTTTGGTCTATCTGTGGAAACTCTTTCAGGAAATATATTGTGTCAAGCCTTAACCAACTTACCACAAAGAAGAGTGATTCCTAGCACTTTCCCATTTTGTTTTTGTTTATTTCAAAAGAAGTTTACCTGTAATAACAACAGGACTGTATATCTCAACTCCATGAGAGATCAAATTACCACTGCTTTCATAGTGTTTCTACTTTCAGTGCAGCTAATCGAGTGCCTATTTTCCACAAGAGAGCTATTACTTAGAACTGACAATTTATTAGTAATAGGTGAACCATCACATGGAACTTATTTAATGCACATGGAACTTATTTAATGCAAAGTAAGTTCCAAGTGTTTTACGTTCTCGGTGTCAAAGAATTGGTGACTTTTTAAACAGGGCATTACTTTTGGTGGCAGTTACAAAAACAAATAGATCAATGATCCTAAAAGCATCTGTGTTGTTGTTGCAGTCATCTCTATGGGTTGAACTATGAATTATTATCTTATCCAAGGAATATTTTTCTTGTAGACATCTTAACTTAATGTTTCAAAATAAGTATCAAATTTTGTGAAAGTTTTTTGACTATTCTGTGGTGATAGAATCATTTCTTCTGAAAACATTAGGAAAAACAACATAACTAAAAACATGGCTCGTTTCTGATTTACCTGTGTCTTGAAGGTCCAACATCTTAGATGGAGAAAAACCTCACAAAAGGAAGGACCATCTACAAAATTCCTCTATGTCTTGGTGAGACACTGGATAAAAAGGAGTGAGTGTTGCACTCTGTGGGTTTTTGCTTAAAATACTTATTTAAAATTTGAGGCTTTTCAGTAAAGAAGAAAGGAAACTGCAAAAAACTTAGTTTTTAAATGATTTCACATTGAGAACACCAAATTTATCATTATATTCTCTTGTAGAAGCCCAAGTGTTAAAAGCTTGGTCCTTAGCCCAGGGTATTATTGGTTGGGAGTTAAATCATTAAGAGATGACATCTAATGATGTCCCTGTAAGTAACTGTGGCCATGCCCTTGAAGGGCTGTCGAGAGCTGGTCTCTTCCTGTTTCTCTTTGTTTCTCTTCTGGGACATGAGTCAGTTGACACTGCCACCTGATTCTGCTGTGGTACTCTGACACAGGCCCAAACACCAAGATAATCAATGAATTGGAACCACTAAAACTGTGGCCCCAAGTAACTCATCTTTCTGCATTGATTATCTTCATTTGCTACACAAAGATAAAGCTACTTACACAAACCTGCACTGAAGAACTGACTTCATTAAACTATCCCACAAAGCTCAGAAAACCTTCCTTCTAGAGTCAAACCATGTGGTTGATGGCTATATGCAGGTGAGGGCGGGCACAAGATAAGTCAAAGCCTGTGATTGGGCAGTGAAAAACATAGACGGGGGCGGAGTTTTGTAAAGTCAGGAGGAAATAGGAGAAAAAGGAAGAAGAGAAGATAGAGGATGAGGAGAATGACCTGGACCCATGTGGCTTTAAATAGCCACAAGTAGCTATGAAAATCTTACACAGGACAATTTATCTCATCTAGGTGGGCAGTTGACAGTGACAGTTGGCTCTGAGTTTATTGTGTGGACTTTTTGTGGAGTGAGAATTTACTGATATAAATCTGTTTGATAAATTACAAGCTTCAAGAGTTTTGATTTTTGTCAGGTTACTGGGAATTGTGAAAATAGCAACAGGGGCACAGATGCTGGGAGTATGAGCAGATTTCACAGCAGAGAGCCCCAAGAGGGCGGCTGGGAACAAAAAATAGCAGGGGGGTAGTGTGGTTTGGTTTCTGGAACTACTTGCCCCTTTTTAATATTTACTGCTATAAAACCAGGACTACAAAGTCCAAACATAAGCCTGTAGTCAAGAAATTCAGAGGCTTCAGGGACTCATTCTCATAGAAGATGAACCATCCTCCATAGAAGTGACAAAGCTTTGCAATTTTTCTGATACCTGTTGTCTTAGTTATTGTTTCTATTGCTGAGATGAAACACCATGACCAAAAGCAACTTGGGTAGGAAAGGGGTTGTGTCATCTTAAGGCTCACAGTCCATTATCCAGGGAAGTCAGGACAGGAACTCAAGGCAGGAACTGAGACAAAGGCCATAGAAGAATACTGCTTATTGACTTGTTCCATGTCTTGCTCAATCTGGAGTGTTGTAACACCTAGGACCACCAGCCCAAGAATGGCAGCACCTACACTGAACTAGGCCTCTTATATCTATCAGCAATCAAAAATACACACCATAACCTTGCCCAAAAGCTAGGTATTAGTGGGCTCCCTAAATTGAGGTTCCCAATTTCAAAATGACTGTATGTTGTATCAAGATGACATAAAACTAGCCACCACAGTATGTTTGTGTACCATGTTCATGCAGTGTTTGCAGAGGCCAAAAGAAGTCATTAGATACCCTAGAACTAGAATTACAGATGGTATGCGTCTCCATATGCATTATGGGAACTGAATCCAACTCTTCTACCAGAGCATCAAGTGCTCTTAAGCACTGAATGATCTCTCCAGACTCCTACCATATCCATATTTCCTTAAAATGAAAAACAAATGTTCCATGACAATATACCTACACATAACTTCGGTACCAGAGTTATCAACATCCATTTTAAAAATCATGTAAGATTTGAGAATAGTCATGAGATAAGGAGAAACTTAGGAATGCTGCAAAAGTTGAATACCAGTAATAAAATACCCAAGAAACTAGTTGAACAGCAGGTACAACAGAGTCTGGGGTAAATGTCATTTGAGAAAACAGAATGATAAAAATGCCCAGATAAAGACACAAAGACCCTGTTATAAATGCCTTAGAAGAAGAACTGAAGGATATTGATTGTGCACTGTGGAGTATAAAATGCAGACATGTGCATTTTGTGATATTAATGAAGAAATAAATGATTCTACAAAATTGTGTAAAGAAACAATAACCTTTTCAGAAACCACTGAAATATATCAAATCACAATCTTAAGTGTTCTATGATTTAAGCAGGACAAATTCACAGCATATTATTTTATTGCTAAAAGACATAAAACGCTAGCAGCTGGAGAGAATGCTTAGCAATTACAAACATTAGCTGTTTTTTCAAGGACCTGGTTTCAGATCCAGAATCCACATGTGTATCTCTAGTTCCAGGAGCATCTGATGCCCCTTTCTGGCCTCCAGGATACTACATGCATGTGGTTCACAAACAAACATGCAACAAGCATTCAAACATGTAAAGTCTTCTTAAAAGGTAAATAAAATTGAGCTGGGTCAAGCCTTTAATCCAAGAACTTGAGAAGCATAGGCAGATGCAGTCAGATTTTGTGAGTTTGAGGCCAGCCTGGTCTACATAGTAAGTTTCCAAACATCCAGAGGTGTACAGAGAAAACAGACAGATAAAGAAAACACTAAATAAAATATTAACAGATAACATTTACAACAACTAAATAAAAGATAAAACACCTAAAAATAAATAATTCAAACTTACAGCTGACTTCTCAATAAAAACTGTTGTTAAGTTTGAATTGAAATTCATAAAAGTGTGGAAAGAAAATGAGTTTTCAGACCAGGACACTCTGACCATTTAAAATAACTTTGAACATGACAGGAGAAAATATTTTAAAAATTCAGAAAATTCACTGTCAGCATTTACTAATAGATACACAAAATAGAACTCTTAACCCCTAAGCAAGGCCAGACAAGCACAAAGAAATGGTAGGGGGAGGGGATGTCTGGAAGGAGTGTAGAAAGAAATTATAACCATAAAAGTAAAATAGAAAATAAAATCTTTTCCTTTTAACTATGTGTTTATTTATTTTATGTGTGTATGTGCATATACCTGCATTTTTATCCATACACAAGATGCATGCAGGAGCCCATGGAGGTCAGAAGAGGGCAGCAGAGGCCCTGAATCTGGAGTTACAGGCGCTGTTCAGCTGCCGACGTGACTGCTGGGAACTGAACCTGGGTCCACTGTGACAGCAGCCGTGATTTTAACCGCCAAGCCATCTCTTCAGTTCCAAATTATTTTTCAAAAACCAGAACTAATCTATTCAGCTCAGGCTTCTTTCACAATACAAAATGCACATGGATGTTCAACAAAGAAAATGTAGTTCTCAAAAGCATATGACTCTTCTGATTTATTTTACCTAGCGTAATGATAAAGAGAAAATAACTCATCAAGCAGATATATATTCTATATTTGTTAATTTTATATTTACAATTCAAATAATTGCCAGACACTCAAAGTTTTACTGAGAATATAAAGGAATTAAATTGAATGTACTTATTGTATAAATAGGAATTAAAATTTTAAACTTATAAAACTCAACTATATTAATAGCATCAATATCAGTAATTTATCAACATCAGTGGCCTATCAGGATGATTGTCTAACGATTTTCTAAGAGTTTATAAGTATAAAGCTTTGTCCCATCCCTGTGTGTGGAGAGGCCTGGCATAGCTGAGGTAGCTGGGAATCTGCAGTTACGCTTGTCAACTCTGTTCTGCGTTTTTCTCTAAGCATCTGAATCCCAGATTAACCAGAAGAAAAGAAACAAAACTCAATCAATAGATAGAGAATATGCAATAGACATTATCCAGTGTTAGAGATGAGCCAAAAGTACATGCAACCCTGAGGATGCCACTGTCTTGGGTTCAACTGCATACTTTTCAGTGTGGTTATAACGATCCAGCTAAACTCCACAGGTCCCAGCACTTAGAAAAGGAGAGGAATGCAAGCTACGTTATGCATAGAATTCATTTATCACTTTCAGTATTTAGTTCATGATTCCATCCATAAGATGGGAGGATCCTCACTTGCCTCAGGATCTGTGTAAGAAACTATCTCACCCACTGGGAAAACTTGCTTTAAGAAAACTGAAGTGAATCCTACAATGTCACCCAACAATGAATCATTTCAAACACTAGATTTGTTTAGAATTTTCTCAACGAGTAAAACATTTTCTTTGCAGATATTTATTATCTTACGAAAGACTGTTAATTTGAAATAGGTCTTTTGTATTCTGTGAATAATTGTGATCATTACGCTAAAAGGAAGTAACTTTTGGCACACAATTCTATGAAATTTTCAACTTCAGCAATGGAAAATCCTGAAGAAAGTATTTAGGTATTTTATCCAGTTTGTTTTTAAGTTCTGGGTTTGTGGTTCTGCAAGTATAGGCAAATTCACGGCAGCTCTTACTTTTCAGGTTAAAGCTATTGATGTTTGCACACGATGGAAAGATATTTATTGTAAGTACTGTTATAATGAAATACGTTTTCATTAAAGTGTCTTTTATTCATGAACGGGGAAATCACTGACTGGCTCTCTTTGTAACAGGAACGTGCTTGAGAGCTACATGAAAATGCAGCTCGGCTTGCTCTCCAAGCGCCCGCGCACTGCAAATCAAAACATTAAGCTGTGAGGTTAAAGTGAACCAGATAGACAAACAAGCCTGTCCCTTCTGCCAGCATTTCCCCTACACACAACATAACATAAAGGAAGGTAAATTCTCCCTCTCCTTATTTTTAGAGGGCGTTGGCACCTTCCTTACAGGTGGACACTCTGATTGCTCTGTGTAAATCCCAGAAAAGAAAATTTCTGGCAAGGTATAAGCAGGATCCTGTTCTTCATTACATTAAAAACCGCATTCACTACAGGCTTTTAAAAACTGTTTTTGGTTAAATTTAGTATGTGTGTGTGTTTGTGTGTGTGTGTGTGTGTGTGTGTGTGTGTGTGTGTGTGTGTGTTAGCTCACATTACATGTATGCAGAGGACAATTGCTGGAGTGAGCTCTCTCCTGCTACATGTGGGTCCTAGGAAACCATACAGGTCATTAGGCTTGGTAGCAAGTGCCTTTATTTGCTGAGCTTATCTCCCCAGCATTACTTCATGTGTGTGTGTGTATGTGTGTGTGTGTGTGTGTGTGTGTGTGTGTACACAAATACATAAACATATGAAGTATGTATATGCATATGCATTGCTGTATATATTGGGTCTTGTATATAGGTGAAATTCAACATGACTAGATGTGCTTGTCCAACTACTGTGGGTACAGGAAAACACCAGATGTGTGGCTTTCAGTGTAGATATCAGAGTACTGTCTTCCCTTCTTTTCATCATGAACAATGCCTTTGCCTAACAGGATGCTCAGAGGTGTGACACACTGAGTTCTCCACCCTGTGACAAGTGTGCACACATGGAGCCTCTGGGCCCACCATTCCACTGTATTTTGAGAATTCCTACTGCTAGGTGACCGGTTACAACACAAATATATCAGAAGAATATATTTTAATATTTAATTCAAACATTAAAATTTAATCTTTGTATTAAATATCGAATATAAATATATTTAACACTATTAACCCATTGAGTTAAATATCAGAGAAAAGGCAAAAATCAACTTTTACATATTAATTTATTTGACTCATTCAAAAAACATGAATATTGAGCAAACCAACCCACTGATTCTGAAGGAAATAAGTGTCGACCTGTAACTTCCAAAGCTCAATGATACACAAGAAAAAGACTAAAAATGAAACAAAATGCACACCACCTACAATGGCTCATCATGTTCTGTCAAACTTAGGACATGAACTTTCAACTGAGTTTGCTAAATATAATCACGGACAGAGGCTATGGCTTCTTTTGGTTCAAGCTTGCATTCCTGAGAAATAGCTGTGTCTGGGCTCCTTCATTTCTAACTTCTCTCTCATAGTCCAGTGGAGTGGAAAACGTTAGGAATTCTGGCACAGTGTAAATCAAAGCACATTGGTGATCAGTTATAGGAATCTTGTGATGAGCTTCCCATAGCAACAAGGTCACTGAAAGCCGTACCCGTTGAATGATGACTGGAGGATTGTTTTAATGTAAGAAACTGTGTGGCACCTATCACATACAGACTAAGGTAAATGTTAATATCAGCCGGCTTCATTAAATAACTATGCTACAAGTCATCTGTCACAAGCACGGCATTATGAAGGTACAGGGGAAAAAAAAAAGCTCTGCTCAGTTACAAAAGCCAAATCCCTGTTGAAATAAATCTCTGTTGCAAACTCACATCCATCATCTTTTCTTACAAGTCTTAAGGTGTTTAGTGTCTGGTTCTAAAGCAGGACTTTGCACACCCGCATGGCCTTTGCCTGTGTTTATATCTGAGCCATCAGGACAAGACTTCCAGAGTCAGTAATACAGGCTCTGGGCGTTAACAAGGAGGAAGGTATTCTATACCTCAGGAATTCGACCAGAAAATTCATGATCCTACCTGCCACCTGCTGCCTATTTATACTAAGGGACACTAAATATGTAAGTGGGTGGTAGTTTCATATTAATATTACATATACTCAAAACATCATCTTTTTATGCATGCCAATAGATTTTGTACACAATCTTTCCATCTCAAAAGCATGTATCCACTTAGAAACACAACATCAAAGTACTAAAGATGTCTTACCAACTGTTAAGTATCTTCTACAGTATTAAATACCAAAGGTCATAAAGTAATTAGTTAATATTTCAGAAAAAAAAAATAACCTGAAGACAAAGTCACTTGTCCTGACACTCTATATAACGTTGATAAATGGCATATAACTCTAGCATGTCTTAACTTGACTTTTCCCAGGAAACCATAGAGTGTATACTGAGACATGCTGAGGTTTGAGTGAAAACTCATCTCAGAAGCTCTATTCTCCTTGGTATTTGACTAAAATATGTAATCTCGAACTTTATTCATGGAAATAAACTCTTTTACATGTGTATTATATTGAAAACAAGATTGGAAACCGGGTGCCTGGGTGAGGTCTGAGGTTCTGCTGGAGTGTCTGCAGCCTCTGCAAAACTCTGGGTTCAGTTCCCAGCCCAAGGAAGACAGGAAGGGCAGCCTGGGGGATCTGAGCAGCCCAGTGCCTGTTCAGCTTCAGGGATGTTCTAATTCTGCCCTGGTAAAAGGAAAAGGGGTTTTATTCCCATGTTACAGTATTTGAAAGAAAAATGAATTATTGGAAAATATGATCGGATTATAGGAAAGAAGTAAAATGTGATTGTTATTTTTTCAGCATTTTTTGGGGGGTTGTCATTCTTTAATTGGTTTTTGGTTTCTCTGGTTTGTTTTCATTTTTGTTCTAGTGTGTGTGTGTGTGTGTGTGTGTGTGTATGTGAGTATATGTACGTGTGTGCATGCATGCGTGCGGGCGTGTGTGTGTGTGCGTGTGTTGGTTGTTCTTCTGCTTTGTCACAAGTGATCACGCTGTAGCCTGGGCTGCTTTTGAACTTAAGATTCTTCTGCCTCAGCCTCCTCAATGCTTAGACTACAGGTTTGCACCGGATTTTTTTTTATAGTACAGAATAGAGTTTATTCAGGATATGGGAAGGGGGTTAAGAGGGTATTAGGGCAGAGAGACAGAAGAGGAGGAATAAACAAGTAGATGCCGGCCTGAGCACATGGGGTGGGGGATGCGGAGAGGAGGAGCAAGGTGGGAGAGCAAGGGTGAGACCAAAAAAGCAGGAAGGCAAGAGGCCAAAGAAAGTTAAACTGTGATGTCTGAAAAGTTCTTGTTTTTCAAATTGCTAATAAGTGATCACAGTTCAAATTCAAAGCAGAAGGGAAGACAATGAACTCCCACCACAGGTGCCAGAAATATAGGCCCTCCCTTCTTCACCTCTGCTGTCCTCTGTCTTTTGTACTCTTGAGCTCTGTCTATTACTGACTCAAAGCATTACCTAGGGTAAGTTCTTCAACACACCTTAAAGGGTAAGAGCAGGCTTCAGGCAGCACTTAGTTAATGCCTATCATTAATTTTACTTCAGTTACTACATCTCAAAGAAAAGCTTGTGCTAGATAAAGGCACACTTTTATATTTGTATCAATTAATTTTAAGTGTACTTTAGTTAGGGGCATAAAGCTGTGCCCATGTATTATTTGCTGTATCTTAGGAAGCCGTCACTCAGTGACCCCGGTGTGTTATGCACAAGCTAATGTTGGAAGAAATACTGTGTGACGTTTGGCTACAATAATAGATCAGGTAAAGTGTCTGCTGTCCTTCCTACCCGACTAAAACTGAGCTTTCAGAAACATCAAAAGGGTTAAATACTTACAAATTCATGGAAGACCATTTTAAATCAATATATTTTCAATAAAAGCATATTTACCTTTTAGTTTCCTAGATGACTTTTTCTCTCCCTAAGTTGAATTATCCACTTATCTGGTGTTGTCATGGCTGTTATGTGAAAATTCTCCACATTTAGGTCTAAATTTGGGCTCATTTTGAAAGCACAGTTGTGTCTGTCCATGGTTTAGAAAATATATACTCTCAACTCTCTTGAAACAGTGAAGTTATGCATAGGAAAGGATGAGAAGTGGAAAACCGGGGAGAGTAGAGCCAACCCTAAAGCCAATCATCCCATAAGAAGACGGAAATAAATACCCAAGTTGGGTTAGCCTGACGGCTGTGGGAGGTTAGGACGGACAGTGCAGCTAAGGCTTTCACAGTGAGTCCTCCAGACTTCAGTGTTAGTACAAGTCATCGTAATAAAAGCTCATGGTATTTGACAGGATTTAAATATGTCAGTGAGGCCAGCTTCCAATTAGCCCAGACAGCAGAATTTAAAAAGTCAAGATGCGCATTGTAATCTGATCTCAGCACTGACTGGCACTGATCATTTTACAGGAAAGTACATAGCAGCCGCAGCTTGCTACCCTCCTCCGTTCATCCAGCTTGGGGTTTTTTTCTTTTTTAATTAAACAATGACATTTAGTAAAGAAAGTATTCAGCCCCGTTTCTGTTTTGTGGTCCTGGTGACTGCTCTGCCATTCTTGCACATCCATCTTCACATTCAAAGCCTCTGATTTTCTGTTTACAAGCTTTATTATTGAACACGTGCATGCTTATCTTTATTGTGGCCAAGGTATAGCCATTGTATGGAAAAGGGACCTCACTTTAATTTCCATTGATAAATAGGATGTTAATTGATTGAACTGACGTATCACTCTAGAGATTAAGCATGTGGGAATAAAAGCAAAGTATATCCAGAAGCGTACTTTGAGGTTTTATTTTCATGCAGAGGTGACAAGCTGAGTCTCTTTGGAGACTGTAGCTCTTCTTTGTCTGGGCTTTAAAATATAGTAAGATGACGTGGGGTGATCAGAAAGCTTTATTATTTTGTACCATAAAAATAATGACTGTATCAAAGTGCAATGCACATATAGTTTCTGCTTATCATCTTCAGTTCAGGAACAGCCGTGTTTAAGGCTAATTACTGCAAGAAAAGTTTGAATGCCATGTCCTTCGTGCAAACACCAGTAGACAGGACCATTGAGCAATGAAAACAGACCATCAGTCTTATATGTCCATTATAGCCTGAAGTGATACAGTCGTTATAAACTGTGTTATGTGTCTGTCCTCTGGATGTAGTTAATGGATCATGCAGGTTTTAAGCCCTTTGGGTAGATGTGGTTCTTCATGTTTGAAACATAAACACGAAACAAGAATGACTTTCGAAGTCCACTGAAATAATATGCAGACAGCTTCCATGGATCCAAGTCTATAAGTATGACCTGAAAAGCTATCTGGCCTCTATTTGGTTCATTGAAATAGAGGCTTTACATGTCCTGTTTTTATCTCGGCTATCTAGGAATAAATGCAACACAAAAACAAATAATAAAAGATTTTTTAATTGAAGCTTGTAAGTCTAGTTCCTGTCAAATCTCTGAGAATGACCGTGAAGAGGAAAACTAAAATGTACTTCACTTCTGAAGATCAGAGACTCTCATGAAGGTTATCCATGCTTGGCAGGTTTAACTATGAGATGCTTGTTTCTGGTCCAGCTTAGATAAGCTTTGCTTGAACGCTTGAACTTGCAGGCTCCTTCCAGATCAAAGGGATAAACTTTCCTAAGTTCACACTTGCAAATCCCCTCATTATAATACATCCACTCAACGGAATGAGGCAACTCTGATGTTATCCCTTTCACCAACCTGTTAGGTTTTGGTCTTTTTGCCTTTCTTGGCATAAGTCTCTCTCCTCCCACCTGTAGTAAAGATTCCGATCAAAGTTCAGGCAGGGCAAAGCTGCTGGCTACAGTCTTACTAGAAACCATGCGGGTGCACTCTCCCTTCGTCTCTGTGCTTCCCTTTATTAATCCAGGATACCCACATATCCTTTGATGTCCATTTACCCTGCCCTGATGGACTGATTTTTCCCCACAAACCACAGAATCGATTCGCAGAGACGGTAAAGATCTTCATTCTCTATAACTATGCTAAATCCAATTTTGATCCTAATTCTGAATTTTCGACAGAATTACCCCTATATCTTACTACTCTGTTTCTTTTAAGAACTTGATGTTTCCTGGTTTACTGTCCAGATGAACAGAAGTAGGCGTTACAAATACAACTTTAAATAGCAAATCGTAGCACCGTTAACATAACCACCAACTCCCACTCTCTGTGTCTGAGTCTTTAAAAAAAAAATCCTCTGCTAAATCTTTTATTCTTCTTGAGGAATTTTTAAGTACTTTGCATTGTGATAAGTACGACAGAAAAGCAGGCAAGCCTGTGAGCCTCGGTGGTTTATTTTATCGCAGCTTTACAAATCTGTTAGAAGATTTCATTTTAAAGGCTCAGTGAAAGCTCTTTCTCTCTCTTCCCACTCCTTTGGCTTGGTAGCTTACTCCCTCGTAAGTAACTTGATAACATTTTATAGCAGCCAGCGGTATTTAACGATAATGCTCCCCGGGGGGAAAAACCCCTATCCACAGGGACACACCACAGAGGCTGGAGATCACTGGGCACAGGCGACAAGGTCCCTCTGCCCAGCCTCCCTCCCCCTCCTGCCCCTTGTCTCTATCTCTCTTTGTCTCTCTCTCTCTGGAGTCACAAAAGGCAGTTCGCAGCTGGGAACAACAAGTTACGCCATGGATCCAGGCAGTCTACTCAAGTAGCAAGCAGAGTCCCTGGCTCAGCTGGAACCTCGGTTGCCAGGCGAATTAGGAACCTCCAAACCAGGTCCAACCTCACGCTTAAAAGTGCTTCTGCTGCTTGACAGAAGGAAAATGACGCAGAGTAGAATGGACCCACTGAACGGCGGTCGCTTGCCTCCCTTCGTGCCCTCAGCCTGTTGGAGAGTCTTAGGGGGCTCACCTTAGGTGCCCAAGGACCATTTCCATTCTCTCCAAACGCACGGGAGGCTGGGCACAAGCACCGAGCTCCCCAGAACCTCGGGCATAAGGGCTGATCTTTTGTTTACCATGTAAATCACACTGGGGGTTAGCTCTTCGCCCTCACCCCTGCCTCACAATGCGATGCAGAGAGAGCCTGGGAGCACCCCCAAACTCCCCCTCATCCCAGGTCATCCAAAGAAAGCTTCGCGAAAACGTTTCCCAAACCTTAAAAAAGCAACCTTATTAAAAAAAAAAAAAAAAAAAAAAAAAGAACCTTAAAAAGCTGCTGCACCCTGGTGACTCGGGTAACCCCATGGGATACCCGCCTCCTAAGAGGGAGCCTGATTCCCAGTCGGCTTGGGAAACTTATCAGCATCCCAGATGTGTGGCCAGTGTCTGGTGCGCGGAGACTGCACCCTCTCTTACCCGCAAAGTTGCAATCTGGTGGCTGAAGTGACCGCGGTGGGCTTGGCGGGCGCGCGGCACCAATGCTGTGCCTGGTGCTAGCGCAGCTGGTCAGTTCCGATGGGGTTTCCGTAGTCGCTGCCGAGAGTTTTTTGGAGCATTCCAAGGGGAAAAAAACCCGCACGAAACCAGAGCCCACGCAGCTGGCACAGAACTGGGCGGAGTGAGGATGCTGGAGAGCCAGAGCAGGGGCGCGGGGGAGGGGCGGCCCAGGAGGGGGCGGGGTGCCCAAGAAGACAGCCTGGCCCACCCGGCACTAATGCTCTCCCCACCCACACCCCCGGAAAAGTTGCGTTTCCAAGGTGGCCAAAGAGCAGCCTGGAGGACCGCCCCCACCCATCCTAGGTCTGCCCGAATGGATGCGCATCCCACGCACCTCCCCAAGAGCCGGTATAAAGGACCACAAACACCTCAGCGTGCCACCAGGGGAGCATCTCTGCAGGTCAGCCAGCGTGCAGCTCGTCTCGCCACAGGTCCGCCTGTCACTCAGCAAAGTCGGTGGTCAGGACAGACCCCAAGGTCTTGCTTGGATGCTTGGCATACGCACATCCGGGCTTTGATGAAGCCCAGGAGGGTGCAAAACTTCACTCGTCAACCTGACCCAACCTTGGAAAACCCTGCTCTTAACCGTAGTAAGCAAACACTCGTGCAGCTGGTCCAGTGATTGGGACAAATTGTCTGTCCCCCTTACCCAGTTCAGGCAACTCTTTTAGCCGCCCTGGACTCCGGGCACCCCCTCTCCTGTCCTCAAGGTGTCACACTTCCCTTACTAGTGCAGGGACGTATATACCCCTACTGTCAACAATTCAGACAGCGGCAATGAATAAATGATAAACCCCAACATCCCATCCACTCCTACCCGGCTCCCTCTAAACAACTGCCAGAGTAAATCTTGTTTCCCACACATTGAATCCTAAATCATGGCCCAGTCTAGGAGCTGGAGGTCCTGCTGGTTGCAGGTGGGCGTGCTGGTGAGCTATGGTGTCTGCCACCAGACTGTGGGCACATCTAACTCTAATCTCCAGATTCCAGATACGGTTTATCTCTTGGTCAGTCTGTGTAGTATTCACACACAGAAGTAAGATCAAAGTACAGAGCTGGAAAAATCACATGTACTCCTTTCTCGCCTGTAACATCCCAGCAGCCAGATTGAATCTACTCTCCCTCTACCCCACGTTTCTGAACGTCAGATGAGTCGAGGTGGTTTCTTGATTTGTTTTGATTGTTTCTTAGGGTAATCGCATAGTAAGGGGCTTTGTTGACAGTGAAATGTACTCTTTAGAATGAAGGGCCGCGTGTTCTATTATTCTTTTCAAAATGCTGTTTGTAATTCTCAAGTTTTCTTTCTCCCTAGCTAACTACTCCTCTCATAGGTCAGCATGACCCCTATTATGATTTTAAGGGAACACATCCCACAGTCCATCCCACAAAATACCGAGGCATTTACTGCACGTCAAACAAACATGTACTAGGAAACTGGATGAACAACAGAATAACTCCCTTCCTTCCCTGCATCCCTTTCACAGATCTCCACAAATGTGTGTCAACGTTTTTCAAAAGTAGTTTTCTTGTCTTAGCAATAAACACTGGGTTTTATAAAATATGCAAAACACATCTCTCTGTAGATGAATGGCAATGAACTTTACAATAAATCTAAGCCTACTTTCTACTGAATAAGAAAAGAGGAAAAACACACATAGACATCTGTTTTTCGTGGTGCAACTGAAGCTACTGTTTTTTTTTTTTTTTTTTTTTAAGATTTTTTTTTTTTTTTTTTTTTACAAAACCTGTTTTTCTTAAAGATCAGTAAATGTATAAAAACCAAACTTGGAGCTGACACTGATCAGAGGAATGTTTCAGCTAAAACACAGGCTGCCGTGGCTGTAGGTCCTTAGGACACATTTAAGGATGCTTGAAGAGAACACCAACACTTGACATCATCCGCACACCCCTCTCAGGGCTCTTTTTTTTTTCTTAGCAGATGCCATGTTTATCATGATTATCAGAGACAGATATTTTTCTAATCTTCCCTAATTTGTTATTTTTCCCAGAAGAAAGCTGATTGTGATTCCACAACAAAAACAACATAGAGAAAGGAAAAAAGGAGAAAGCAAAAGCCTGGAGGACCACAAAATGTACATCAGCACCAGCGCTTGCTCTTACCAGACTGTTCCCTTGAGAGGAAGAGCTATGGTCACACACCCCATCAGCAGCACCTGTGATTATGGATTGCAATAACTGTGCTTGTGATACGAGAAATGATCAGTAATTATTCCAAAAAGGTAGTCTATTTAAACAGTCTAGTGAGATGAATATTATTAGCAATCGAATGACTCTTTCAGTTGCAAATAGAGTGACTTTTTTTTTTTTTAAAGAAACCTGTTAGTCCTTAATCTGCAGGTCAGTGATGCCAAAGGGATCTCCACTCAACAGGGTTTGTTTATTTGGAGTTTAGGTTTAGTGCTTGATTCAAGGAAAGAAGAAAGTACTACAGTTTTGAAATTAGCAACAGAAACTAGACGGAGGAGTGGTGGCTTTAAGGAAGTCATGTCTAGGCCTATCCATAGTTAAAACAGATGGTGAAATTGGGATCACCATTGTTAACCTCTAAAGCTTCTGTTCTCTCTTTAGGAGCTACAAAGCAAGCAGTTTTTTCTTTCAAAACCATGGAAGAAAGAGGCAAAGTCACAGACAATTTACTTCTGCCAAGGACCATTGTCATAATTTTCTGTGATAGTGAGGCATTTATGAAAATTGCCATTATCAAGCATGTATAGTTGACTTCACTCTCTCTCTCTCTCCCTATACATATAATATATATATTATATATGGTATATATGATATATATAATTATCATGCATGTATAGTCAAATTATCTCTATTTATATTATATTATATTATATTATATTATTATATTATATTATATTATATTATATATACCATTATCATGATGTATAGTCAAATTCTCTTTCTCCATATATCTAATTTTCTTCCAAACTGATTTTTCTAAATTATTACACAATTCCATCAAGTAATTATTGTAAGCGATGGAAATGAGAGTTGTTTTGATACTTTTATTCCTTATGAGAAAACACTGTCAAAAATTTGACAATTCACTTATTTAAATTTCTTAAATTTTAATTGACGTTTGCCTATGTGTATACATGTACAACCATGTGAGTCTCAAGAACTTCCTGAGAAGGTCAAAGGAAAGGATGGACTATCCTGGAGCTGGAGTTACAGACCACCACATTGGTGCTGGGAACAAAACCTGGCTCCTCTGGAAGAGCAGCCAGTGATCTTATCCATTGACTTCTTTGCAACCCTGGCAGTGCATATATGTGTTCACCTGAATATGTTTTTCAGGTGCATTCTACTGAGGAAGCCACAGGTCAACATGCAGAAATATCATAGGAAAGCTTGTTGGGCGAACTTAAGGAGCTATCACCACAGAACACATACTTACTGTTAGGGTCCCTGTTGCTTTTACTTTCATAGATTTCTTATTTGAAGGAAAATGCATTTCTGTTTGGTGCATTGAGTATCAGAAAAGGTGATTTATGTTTTAATATTTTATTCTTTGTTTGTGTTTGTGAATTTATACTCATTTTAAACACTTAATGAAGTTTTGTGCTATTCCTCTGCTCCGTAGTGATAGCTTCTAATGTGTTCGTGTATTAATGCTTTCCTATGCATGTTTATTGGGAGGTGGCTCTGCAGGCCCTCTATGGAAACAATTATTTGCCATCCCATCCAAGCCTTATGACTCATCCCCCGTAGCACAAGTACCAGTGTTCACCCTGGGGACACATGATGACCTATGGTTCACATTTATCGTGTTCTTCTCACAACGCCTGCTCGTCTATGCTGAGACCTAGAATGGTGCTGTGTGACAGACCACAGAAGGCATCATTTCTGAGGATGCTGAGTGTACACTAATGGAGATGGGCACTGTTTTCCACGACGGGCAGACTCACTCACTTCCGCAGTCCCCGTAGAGATGCACTGGTCTGAATTAGCTCTGTTGTGCAAACTATGTTGCAGTGTTGAAATCTGCAGATGCTAATTAATTAAATAAATGTTAATATTAAAGAAACCTCTCTCTGAAGTGGATTTGTAGAAATTGAAGAGAAAGTGTAAAAATACTATTAAGATAGATGATAATTTAGGTTGTGACATTTTACCCGAATTATGAGACTATAATTTAATTTCTTAAAGAAAAAAACTATTATTGTTTAAAGAAAATTATTTCCCTTACCACAGTATGCCACTGTTTAATGGATCTGCACTCAAATCTTTCTTGGTGAGGTATTAGAAATAAAAAAATTAAAAAAAAATGGCTTCTTGTGCACTAGTTAACTGCATATCAACCAAATATATCCCTACCAATTAGTTTAAATGTTTTAAATAAAATGATACGTCAGTTGTATTCAGGGGTGAAAAGTTAATTTTTGTTCATGATTTAAAAATGTACTTCATCTTGGAGCAGAGCACGGTGGCGGGGTTAGCTTTCTGACGTGAGGTGGGAGATCACAGTGTGTCTACTGTCAGAAAGCAGAGAAAAGAATTCTGGTATATGGCTCCCACTCTTTTCATTTAAAATTTGATTCATTATTTTATTATTCTATATGTGTGTGAACTTTAGCTTGTTTTCTATAGCAATAAACTGGTGTAATAAACACAGTAACTAAAAGCAACTTGGGGAAAAAAGAGATGATTTGGCCTACTCATTCTGACTATGGTCTGTCTCTGAGGAAAGACAGAGCAGGAACTCAAGGCAGGAACTCAAGGCAGGAACCTGGAGGCAGGAACTGAAGCAGAGGCCACTGAAGAATGCTGCTTACTAGATTGCTCTCCATGACTTTCTTGGCCTGTTTCTTATACAACCCAGGACCACCTGCCCAGAGGTCTCTCCCCCTCCCTCCCTCCCTCCCTCCCTCCCTCTCTCTCTCTCTCTCTGTCTCTGTCTCTCTCTCTCTCTCTCTCTCTCTCTCTCTCTCTCTCTCTCTCTCTCTCTCTCTCTCTCTCTCTCTCTCTCTCTCTCTCTCACACACACACACACACACACACATACACGAGTTGGGTCCTCCCATATTAATCTTTCATCAAGAAAATACACCCACAGACATGTCTACATGCAAGTCTGATAAATACAGCTTCTCCATTGGGATTCCTTCTCCCAGACACTAGCCAGGATAATATGTAATATGTAACATACAGATCATATTCTCCCATATTACCCTCTCTTATCTCTCCTCTCACTCCTGCTTAATCTTACCATAACTCCCATGTTGTTCTTTTATGACCTATCAAGTTAAATGACAATTGCTTACATGAGCATGAGTGAGAGGTTATTTATTGGAACATTGGCAGCATACCAATAGCTACTCCCTTAAAGAAAAATTTCCTCTCTGCCCCAGCAACTATTGACTGTCAATCACTTTCCAGAGGATGCTAGGACTTTCTGGATAACTCCCACCCTATAGAATGTCAATGAATACAATGCACAGGTCTTGTGTTAACCACAGCTACTGTGAGCTCATTGCACAATAGCTGTGTCAGGTCCAGAAGACAGCACTCCACCTGGCTCTCATATGCATTCTGCCCCCTTTTACCTGATGTCCTCTGAGGCGAGGTGCTGATGCTTGTACTGGTGCTGGTACTGGTGGTACTGGAGCTGGTGCTGGTGCTGATGTTGGGTGATATTGTTGCTGGAATTTCCAACTCGAGTGAGCCCATAAAACACACACAATCCAGTTATTATAAGTTATTTGCCTAGATTCGGTACATCTAACACTATACTAACTTGCTATCCAGCTATTGATCCCTTGCTACTTGAGATTTCTCCTTTCCTCATGGTTCTGGTCAATCTTGGTTTTGTCCTCCTCTCCTCTGTCCTCTCTTCTCCTCTCATTCTTTTCTCCTTTCAACCTGCCCTACTCTGAAACCTCCAGTCCTACCTTGCCTTTCCGCTGACCAATCACAGGCTCTAGCCTGTACTGACTGGTTAAAATGGGAAGAAGTACACATGGGGTTGCCTGAGTATGTGATGGACAGCAATCCCTCTTGAGGAAACAGAATTAACATTAGAATGCAACCAGCATCAAGTCGATCCACAACATGTTTTGGGGCTGAGCAGGTAACAGTCACTTGTTCTCAGCACCGACCGTTCATGAGCCTCTGCATAGAGAAGCTTCTCTGGCCAAGGTTGGGAGCAGTGTTGGTTCATGGTTGGGGGTTTCTATGTCTACTCAGCCACAGAGCTGGCGCTGCTCAGGGAGGAAGTTTGACCACGTTTACCCCATGCCATCGCCAGGCAGGGTTGGACTTTAGGAAAACCACAGGGCACCACTTTCAGGGGTGGGAAAGCACAGTCTTAGGTGCAGGAATGGACAGTGGAACTGGCTCTGGGGTTCCCAGGCTCTTGGACACTCAGATCCTGCTGGATGCCCTAAAAGAGCTGAAAATGGTGTGGGGGTTCACTGGTGGGATCTAGCCTGGGGCTGAGGGAGAAGAGAGGAGCTCCGACTGGTTCGGGTGGGGCCTGGGGGTGAGGTTATTATCTTGTCTGAGGTTGGCTGGGCTTGGTGGCTGCTGTGGCCAGGAACACAGAGAGGCCTTCTAAGGGAGGTTAGATGGTGGCTCTGTAGGCAAAGAACTGCTCTGCAGCAGTCGCAATGAAAGAGACAGTCCATGGTTTTAAGACATTTATTATAATACCTGGAGGAAAATGGATAAGTAAAACCATACTCCACTTCTCAGGGTGGGCCTGAGGTTAAATACATTTTGCAGGAAAGGGTGTCTGGGAAGAATGGCTAACTGGCTAAGATTCCAGCCTTTAGGTTCCTCATTATAATGAAGATCTGTCTTGAGCCTACATGACCTGTGGTCATGTCCTCACCTGTGGAGCGGCTTGGGGCGTTGCCCTTACATGACTGATGGTCATGAATCTATGGAGGGCTGTGGCTAGTGGCGGGGGCCTGGTTTCCTGTGAGTTTTAGGGAAATACCTACCATTTCTTAGGGTCATTAGGCTTTCAAAACTCTCAACCAGGAACCAGGATACATTTCACGGACCAAGGGCCCACAGAGCAGGAATTACCTGTGGGTATGAACATATTTAGACTGAATTTTGATATTGTTCTAAAGTCTCTGAGCTCCACAATCCTGCAAGATATAAGTTTTTGAGGGAATAAATTAATATATAATTAAATTAATGATAATGGAAATGGTACTTTGTGTTAAACAGTACTAACACACTGATACTTCAAGCAATAAAAATGGTAGGTAACAAGTAACAGACTTTCAAGTAATGCTGAGTAGTTGGTTATTGTTTCATTTTAAATATATTTTCAATAATTATTTTTATTATTTTTAATTATGAGTATCTGTCTGTGGGTATATGCACATAAATGTAGCTTCCAGAAGAGGTCCTTAGAGTCCAGATGGGCCTAAGAGGTCTGGAGTTGGTGTTATGAGCCAGCTGTAGTGCATGCTGAGAATCAAACGAGGGTCCTTTGGAAGACCAGTGTGTGCTTTTGTCTACCTAGCCATCTCTCTAGCCCACTGTAAATTACTTTTGAAGTGGATGAACAGGCAGTTGAGTATAATGGTAGACTGGATTGGAATTATATCCTTGCAACTGGCTGGGGTGTATGTGTTTGGATGTAATACATGAGCTTTCTACTTCAGTATATTCATTTTTGGTTCTAATATATGAGAATATCTCTTTACTATGATTGTTATAGAAATGATACAGACAATTTTGAAGTGGTGAGTGTAGCTTGCTTTAGTTGCAGCCAGTCTGAGCATCTTGTGTGGCCTTTTAAACTTTCACAACAGTATGTGTCTAGTTTCTGGTTTTTCAGAGGGTAAAGATATTTATTTTCAAAAAATGTGTTATCACAAGATATGGCCTATTTGAAAAAATTAAGGCTTAGTTTGATTGAGCCATTGCAAAATGTCAGCACAGGACAGTAGAGTGAGGCTTTTCATTTTCCCCTATGAATTTCAGCGGAGAGATGAACAAATTCAAAGAGCAGATTCCAAGCCGTCTAAGCAGTTCAGCCCTACACCTTTTTCCCCTACACTAAACTGTGCTGGGGCTGCAGTCTCAGCAGCGCCATCAGCAGTGTGAAGCCAGGACAAGCCCTGGAAGGGTGGAGGATGAACTCCTCATCCTTAATTCACTTGAAACTAACATTGGGGCTTCAACACTCACACACTCCTTTGTTCCGAGAATGAAGAGACCAGGTTTTATCCTTCCTGAGTTCCCAGTCCTGTAAGGCCTTCTGATATTCTGCAGTGTCCACGGGCATCCCAGAACAGAACAAGACACTGGTCATCATTCATACACCCAAATATGTTTGCAGGTGAGCACAGTTGATCTCTCATTGAAGAAAACAATGAAAATCAATCAATTTACAAAGGGGGATGTGTATATATTTTTGTATGGTTTAAGGAAAACATACAAAGTTAACCGTTCATGGTGTCACTGAAGTCCCCCTGGTATCACACGTGCCTGAATGTGAGGGGCAAACCTGTTCATCATGGTGGAAGTCACTTGTTTATTTCTGATCCAAAAAAATGCAAAATTTCTTCTTGACAATTAAGCATGCTTTCAAAGGAGGGCATCTTCCCAGCACCTCAAGGGTGTCCCACACCCCTGGGCATTTTTACCTCAAAGGAACTTCATTTCTCTTTTTACGTGATCAAAATGATGCTTGATGACACCCATCTGTAATGAATGCATCCGGATTTTCCTAACTGCTTCCTGATTTTAAAGTTCAAAATTTTGCATTTCTTGGGATGGAGAGATAAGAGTGCCCCACTGCTCTTTTGAAAAGAACCTTAGTTCTTTTCCTGGAACCCATGCCAGGGAGCTCACAGTTGCCTGTGACTCCAGCTCCAGGGGATACATCTTCTTTAGGCCTTTGCAAGTATCCACACAGGAAACTCCTCCATCCTTGGCAAATGTGGATACTGAGCACCTTCCTTCTTTGTCAAGAACCCTATCCTAAATGTTCCTTTTTAGCTTCTTTTTTTATTTCTTTTTAAATATCATTAATAGCAACAGCTTGAGACTCTCTAACCATTCTTAAAATATGAAGCTTTCCAATTGTAAAAGGACAGAGTAGCATGTACAATTCTTAGTCTACAACTCACAATGAAGGAAAAATAAAGATACTTCATAGCAAAAATACAATTTAAAAAAAAGCAAACCTGGCGACTCCACCTACAATATAAAATCTAACTTTTCTTCATATTAAATCAGAAAAAAATAAACCCTCTGCTTTGATCAACTAGAATATGAAACATGCAGATTTGGCAGGCAAGATGGATCAGCGGGTAAAAGTGCTTCTTGCTCAAGCTTGACAACTTGGGTTTGATCCCAGAATCCCATGGTAAAGAAAAAAATCAGATAAATGGATTCATAAATGTTTTCCCTTGCACACGTGAGACATGGACCTTGTGCATTCCCCCCATCTCTGTGAGTATACTACAAACACAATAATATTTTTTAAGCAAAAAAAAAAAGTTTTTGTTCATTTCAGACTTACTTAAAAGCTATCTACTTGAAATATTTAACTTATGCACTTCCCTGTTGCAGTAAATATAAAAAAGTGATAACCTTTTAACCCGTGCTAGTGCTAGCTTCTGTAAGGCCACATGACACTGTGGGGTATCTCTATCTTAGCAGGAATTCTGCCTCTAAGAATTCAGGCGCAGTTCACAACACCTGCCCTGGCTGCTGCTTCTGTCCCAGGTGGCCTGTGACTGCTCCAGTGTATTGTTTTCACTCACTTTCTTCTATTTCCTGGTAAAAAAATGACTCCACAACCATTAACTTATCAAATAGGTTTATATATTAAATTCTCAATCAACAAACACTCTACATAATAAGCTTATAACCAGTGGCAAAGATATAAACTGCCCACTAGATAAGATAAATTGACCCATAGAAACCCTTAGAAATAATTACAACAACCTTTTTTATC
>NC_137984.1:51534251-51760718 GCF_963924665.1 Micromys minutus | reverse complement strand
TATAGACCTGTCTATATGTCTTTGTTATGATATTTCACTACAAAGTTTTATTTCAGCATCACCTATCTTCCAAGAACTTAACAAGTTATCAAAGCACATACAATGCAAATAATCCTCAGGAAGTACCAGGAGTTTTTGGAAAATAAAAGTCTGGACAAGACAGAAGGGAAGGTCTTAGAATAGGGTGGCGCAGAAGTGACTTCAGAAATGAAGGAGCTTGTGACAATGACAGAAATAAACCCAGAAAGTGCTGAGGAACTGCTTTCTAGGCGCCAGGTGAGCTCATCGATGCAGGTTTGCTCAAGTGTGAGCCAGTGTGGCTGCAGGAGGCTTTGCCAGGGCAGCTTCACTACTTCAGATGCTCTGAAACTGAGAGCCTTGTTCTCCTCTGTTCCTAGCTTCGCCACCATACCACTGTCACTGTCAAAAGAGCCTTGAAAAGACCAGGCCAGACCTCACTTCTAACAATCAGCAACAGTGTTATACTGGTGCTTTAGAAGCTCTCTCTGTGTGTGTGAGTGTGTGTGTGAGTGTGTGTGTGTGTGGTGTGTCTGGGTGCATCTGATGTTCTCTATCTGCAAATGTGAATTGATAAATATCGGTATTTATAGTAACTATGGGACGAAGAGCTTTCTATTGATCTGTCATTCTTTTGGAATGATTTACTATTTATATTATGCCCTTTTAAAGGTTTATATGTTAACTTTCTACATGGCAGGAGAGCATGTCCCAGTATGGCAGATTCCAGTACCCAGGCAGAATCATCTCTGTTCTAGGAGACCCTGATGCTTCTGGTCTCTATGGGTGTCTGGTCTTGCATGCACATCCCCACAAAAGATACACATGAATACAAATAGTTGTAAACAACAACAAAAAAATCTTCAGAAATTCACATACTAGAAAATATTTCTGGAATTCATGGAAACCTAGAAGACGCTAGGTAGTCAAAACAGACCCAAGGAACTAAGAATACTGTTTAAGGTGTCACCATATCTAATTTCAAATTATACAACAGAGTCTTAGTAACAAGGGAGGGCAGTATTGACCCAAAAGCACACTTACACACAGATCAGTGGAGAACAAAGGACTTTCAGGTGTCTTTTGAAAGAACCATGAAGCTCAGGTAATGGACACATGAGTCTGAGTCACAGAAGAAGACATAGGAATGACTGTTTCTCTAGTTCTAACTCCGCCCCTGATGTTTTCGTTTGGAGTGGTGCGGAGCACACAAGCATGCACGTGTATGTGGGTCAGGTCCTCATGGCATGATTGACAGTGAAGGTTCAAAATCAGGCTGTGAGATTCCATGGCTTCAGAATGTCTGTTCTCACTGCATCGAAACTCACTGGAATGCATAGATTCTTGCATCTGACCAAATTCGGTGTTTTTCTTTGAAATTTCTTTATAATAAAATTGTAATTAAAAAATAAAATGAGAAAGGAAGAGAGCACTGTGCTGGGTCTCCTCTCCCAGTCATGCCAGAATCTGGGATGGATAACTCTTGCCAGCCTGATGGGTTTTAGAATCGGTGGGGACTTTGCTGGTTTGGGCTGACTGAGGGGCAAGGCCCATTCTAAACTTGGGCGTCACCATCCCATGGGCTGTGCTGGATACACAGGCACAGAGGAGACAAGTACTGGGGAGCATCTCCCCTGCACCCAATGCGCTGATGTCACATGACCAGCTAGTTGCCTCAGCGCTGCTGCAATGACTTCCCCATCATACTGGACTGTGTGTTCAAACTGTGAACCAAACCAAACAAACCCTCCCTCCCTTCCTTTCTCCTTCTTTCTCCTTCCTTTCTCTCTTCTTTCCTCCCTCCCTTACTCACTCCCTTTCTTTCTCCTTCCTCTTTTCTTTTCTCTCTCCTTTTTTACCTTTCTCCCTCCCTTCCTTTCTTTTTTCCTATCAGAACACAGTCAAAAGAATAATGTATAGTGAACAATGCCTTGGGAAGTGTGAGAAAAGCTCCAAGAAGAAAAGGCAAAGGGCCTTTTATCTCAGGTGCACTTTGTTCCCTGGATTGTTCTTGGATGTGATTTCCTGCCTCCTGTGACAAAAATTTACATTTACATTCAGTTTATAAGACAGATTTATTCTTGTTGAAGGTCAGATCTATAGAACCCAATCTGGGTATGGCCTTCTGGTGGGCAAGCTTTCCCAGATACAAACTATACTACACACCCAGGCAATTGTGTTTAGATTGGCCTGTCCTAAGAAAGTTCTGGAAAAAAGCTTCTCTGTTAGTACTTAGCATGGATTTACTAGTGTTTCTTTACATGTTTTTCTGACCTTGATTTTCTGAGCTCAAACAACTTTTCTTACATTGCTCTCTTTACTGAACTCATGTCTAAAAGTACACTGAAGTTGAAGTAAGGTTGTCTAGAGCTTTAGGCTATAGTCTGTCCCATTCTTTCAGGTCCTCAATCCCAGGTCCTGTAAACAACGTCTGCACAGATCACCTTTGTTAATTTCCTTCCTTCCTTCTTTCCTTCTTTCCTTCCTTCCTTCCTTACTTCCTTTTTTCCTTCCTTCCTTTCTTTCTTCCTTCTTTCTTCCTCCCTTAACTTGTTTCAGTCACAAATCTGGTCACAACAATAAGTAATAAACTTACGACACCAAACATTTATAACTTACTCTGTCTTGAAATGTTTCCCAAAGCAGCTTGACCAGAATCCCTGTTTTATTTGCTATTATGAGCCTCTAAAAGGAAGACTAGCTCTATAGTTAAGTGTTATTGTATTATCCCAGGGTGTTTGCTAATTCGTAGATGTATGTGGTTAAACTTCAAAGATGACCAGTCAACTGAGTGAGTCACAGGAACACACACATATAGATATCAAAGTATATATGTATATATACACATATGCATCGGTTTTGGTTATCCCACTTTATATGTTGTTCACATTTACATGCTCATTTTTTAGTTGTCACTAAGCCAGCCTGTATTTTGAAATTTGCCCCTGATGTCTGCCATGGGAAAGCTAATAGAAATGTTATATGGAAAACACTTTGTCTGTTGTATTTACTGCCTATGTATGACTTTAAGAAAATATACTAACCTAACAAGGTATGCTATGTTTTACCGTGGTCATAAAACATGAAGCACAAATTCTAGAAACTATTTAGTTTTATCTACTTGAACCTTCCTAAGTCTACCTCTGTGTTTTAGGAAAAATGTTTTCTTTTTACTAAGCGTAGGCTTAAGCTCAAAAAGGAAGCTTTAAATCAACCTGGAGTACAATTTCCATTTCTGTCCTTCAAGGTTGTTCCATTTATCAGCCCTGAAATCTTATCGCTGTCCTACAATCACTTGATTTATCTGGAAGGAAAATGGCATCCAAAGCTAGAAGACACTTGAAGCAGAAACCACTGGAGGCTGGAGATAGCACTGTGGTGGCAGCTGGAATCAGAGTGCACACAGGCTTCACTCAGACTCTAGGGGGTGCTGTGTAGGTTTTGGGATAAGCTGGCTATGTGAAACTGCCAAGGCAGGGTGGCAGGCAGCATGACCACAGCGTGACAACAGCATAACCACGGCATGGCTGGGGGAAGGCACAGAAAGCCCAAGAGCCATCTTTTATTAATCGGTTTAGAAAAGACAGAAATTATTGTTATTTCCACACGAATAATTTTCTCATCAAATTAGGTGATGAAGCTGGTTCATTATTTTCTAAAAGACATATTTTCCCATTAAAATTGTATCTTCTGGATGAAATTAACATGGAATATGAAAGAGTCATGCTAGAATAGGATTAAGAGAGCAATGGGATCTTCAAAACTTTAAAACCTGAAACCTTCCATCAAGTTTGTACATGATTAAAATACAATATTGGGGCTGAGGGTTGTGCAGAGGACAAAAGCCAGTTTACCGTTGCACAATAACAGAATTTAGTTCCAAGCACACTCAGCAAGTGGCTTAGAGTTGCTGGACTCCCTGAGGACCGGAACTCACATGCTCCCTTTAACCACATGTAGAACAATCAAAATACATCTTTAAAAATTAAGTTATAACATATGAAACGTGGACTTAATTTGACTGTGCAGAGTAGAGGGTTCCAATGTACACAGTTTTGAAAATTCAGACTGTCGGTATCCTTTTAAATTTACTTAAACTCCCCCTCACACACTAGATGCCCACATCTGAAACCATGGAGTGATCTCATCTTAGCAATTCAGCAGCACACCTGAAAGCTCTAGAACAAAGAGAAGAAATGATACTGAAAAGAGTAAACAGCAAGAAATAATCAAGCGCAGGCCTGAAATCAATCAAATAAAAACAACAACAAAATAAGAACAATTAATGAAATGAAGAGTTAGTTCTTTGAGATAAGTCAATAACACTGACACACTCTTACCCAAATTAACTAAAAGAGAAAAAGAATATCCATATCAGCAAAGTTAGAGGTGAAGAGTAACAACAAATCCTGAGCCCCTAAACAACCCAGGCTGTTGCCAAGACCATGGGTTGTTCTCCACAAACTGACAGCAACACCCACGCAACAATCGGAAATGGAGAAGTGCAGCCGGTGGAGCCTTTACCTTGTGTGCTAGAGCGTTTGGTACACTTCTAAAAGAGAAACATAAATGCCAAGCCAGCCACAAACCCTTGGACCTGATTGCAGGATATGCGAGTGCAATGGCGGCACAAGGTCTGTGAGAGGAATCAACCAACCTCTGATTTGACTTAAGGCCCCCTCCGTGAATCGGAACGCATACCCAACACTGCTTACATGACAGGAACGTGAGACTAGGTAGCCCAAGGATCCAGGGCAAAACCAAACATCACTGCGCTAAGACAAACAAACAAGAAATGTAGCAATAAAGTGATTTCTAGTGACATCATGCAATACTCATATCCAGTGCCTTGCTCAGCCATCATCAGAGAAGCTTCCTCCTGCAGCAGATGGGAACTAATACAGAGACCACAGCCAGACATTAGGAAGAGAGTAGAGATTTTGGAACACTCAACCCTAATTAGGCTTGCACCATCAAATCCTTCCTCTCTGGCTCCGAGAGTCCTACAGAAGATTAGGAAGAAAGAGTGTTAGAGTCAGTGAGAATGAAGGATGTCAAGAAGCAAGGCCCACTAAATAAACATGATTAAAACTCATGTGAATGCACACAGATTGAGGTAGCATGCATAGGGCATGTAAAGGTTCCTCTGAGTAGCATTAGTGGGGTCCACAGGGCATGGACACTTGGGGAGGCCGGATGCAGGAAGGTTTGACCATGCTTACCCACACCAGAGGGGGTCCCTGGGCCTCAGGTGAGGCTGGGGCTGTCTGGTTCTCAGGCTCTTGGACACCCAGGCTCTGCTGGTAGTTGTAGGAAAGCTGAGAACAGAATGGGGAGCCAAACACAGGCTGGATGTAGGCCAGGACCGGGGGCACGGGGCAGGGGCACATGTGTGTGGGGAGGCAGGCTTGGGCTGGTCCACTGGCCTGGCTTGGCAGGTGGGCTTGGCGGTGTCTGTGGTTGGGAGCACAGAGAAGCCTTCTATGGGAGACTAGACAGAGGGTCTATTGGCAAAAACCTTCTCCATGGCTCCCCAGGGCAGATCCGATGAAAAGAGATAGTCCATGGTTTTCAGACATTTATTGTCATGCAGAAAGTGGATGAGTAAAACTGTACCCCACTTCTCAGGGTGGACCTGAGGTTAAATAACTTTCGCAGGGAGGAGTGTCTGGGAAGAAAGACTAATTTGCTAAGCCTCCAGGCCTTTAGGTACCTCATTAAAATGGAGATCTCTGAGTGACCTTTGGTCATGTCTTCACCTGTGGAGGGACTTGGGGCATTGCCCTTACATGACTAATGGCCACAAATCTATGGAAGGCTGTGGCTAGTGATGGGCCTGGTGACCAGGAACCAGGTAAAGTGCCTACCACCCCTTCAGGGTCACCGAAGATCCCACATCTCTGCATATGACTTCCAAGTGAAGAAGTCTCAGTGGGAAATTCTCTATCCTTGGGTTCCCAGCTCTACACATTCTTTAAATTCTCCTCATTCTCCCTGCCTGTGGGAAAACAATGGCCCAGCATTTCACCCTGCCTCAGCCTAGGGGACTTCTTTGAGTAAATAATTCTCAGGAGAATCCTAAAATGTGCTGACTTATAGCCATCTGACCCTCTAGTCCCAGACAGGGTCCTGACACGTATGCTCACTAGCCAACAGGTTTAAAAGTCAACATGCTTAGCCAATGAATTTAAATTATAGCCTTGCTGATGTACCTGCACCCCTAAAAAGCATAAAAACTGCATATAACAGCCTTTCAGGGTCACCTGTCCTCTGGATGTGGGCCACCCCAGTGCACTGGACTAATAAACCTCTCGCTTTTGCATCAGTATCAGATCTCTCATCCCATTCATGAGAGCCTCAAATAGATAAGACTCACTTTGGGTCTTACACAGTTAGTGTTTTATAGGATTTCTAAGTGTGCAGGCTAGAGGACTTCAGATTCTTATGCATTCTCTTGGGTTCTTTTCTTCCTTTCTTCATGTTTGTCTTATATTGTTTGGTCCAATTCTGATGTATTAGTTTCTGTCTCATCTTAATATATTTTTTTTCTCTTTTATTACTATCTCTTAGATGCCTGTTTGTTTTCTAATATCTTATATCATTCTGTAGACAGCCACTTTGTCCCAATTATAGTGTCTTTCACTATGCAGAATCTTGTCAGTTTCATGAGGCACCATTGACTGTTAATCTTTGTGCCTGTGCTAATGCTGTTTTGATGAGAAAATCTTTTCCTGTGCCAGCAGGTTCAAGGCTATTACCCACTTCTTCTATAAGGTTCAGTGTATTTGGTTTTCTGTTGAGCTCCTTCATCCAGTTGGAGTTAAGTTTTGTGCATGGTGAAACCAATTCATGAGTATGGCAGATCTTTGAGTCTTTGATGTCTTCTTTAATTTTTTCTTCAATGTCTAAAAGTTTTTATCATACAAGTCTTTCACTTACTAATTAGATATTACCCCCAAGATATTGAGACTACTGTGAAAGGTGCCATTTCCCTGATTTCTATATACCATTTGTCATGTGTATACAGACAAAATACTGATTTTTGTGAACAAATTTTGTATCCAGCTACTTAGCTGAAAGATTTTTATTTCTGTAAGCTACTGGAGTCTGCCTAGAACCTTAAGGATCATTTATATATACTATTATATCATCTACAAATAAATATATATTGAGATCTTCATTTTTAATTTGCATCCCCCTGATTTCCTTCAGTTGTCTTATTGCCTAACTAAAATGTTAAGTACATTGAACATAGACAGAGAGGAGATACAATAGTATCTTGTTTCTGATCTTAGTGGGGTTGCTCTGAGATTCTCTCCATTTATATTTATGTTTGCTGAGGGATTGCTGCAAACTGCCATGTGCCCCTGGTATCCCTAATCTCTTCAGGACTTTTTATCATGAGTAGGAGCTTAATGGCCTTTTCTGCATCTCATAAGATGACAATCTGTGTTTTTATTTTTCAGTTTGTTTTTATGATGAATTAAATCTCTCTCTCTCTCTCTCCATATATATATATATATATATATATATATATATATATATATATATATATATACATATATATATATAAGCATTTCTGCATCTCTGGGATGTGACCTACTTCAACATGATGAGTGATCTTTTTGATCAGTTCTTGAATTTGGTTTCTAAGTATTTTGTTGAGAAAATTTTCATCTTTACTCATAAGGGACATTGGTCTGTATTTATCTTTCATTGTTGAACCTTTATGTGGTTTGGGTATTAAGGTAACTGTGGCTTCATAAAACAAACTGGACAGTATTCTTTTTGTTTCTATTTCATGAAATAATTTGAGGAGTAGAGGCGTTAACTCTTTGAAAGTCTGGTAGAAATATGTGCTAAAACCATCTGGCCCTGGACTCTTCCCCTATCCCCCTTGGGGGACTTTTAGTTGCTACTTCTGTTCCACCATATGTTATAGATGTGTTTAAATTGCTTATCTCGTTTTGATTTAACTTTGATAAGTGGTATGTATCAGAATTATCCTCTTTTAGATTTTTCAGTTTGGTGGAGCATGGGTTCTTTAAGTGACTGTACAGGTGAGGGAAGGCAGTCACGGCAGGCAAGCTTCTGCAGAGGTGGGGAAGAGGCTGGGTGATGGATTTGGGGGAGAGGAGGGTCATGTGATCGAAAGTTAACCTATTCCTTTCTTTGTTTATTAGTTTCCTCTCCCTTTTTGCCTCGTAAGTCTTTTTTTTGCATATACATTTGTGGCTTTCATTTTATTTATTTATTTTTTAAAGTGGGATTTCTGAGTATGCAAACTAGTGGGTCTCTCCATCTATTTCTTTTTTTTTTAACGACTTTTCTTGGGATCTTTTCCTTCTGTTTGTTTGTTTTGTCCTGTTCCAATGTGTTAGTTTTTTTGGGTTGTCTCATTTTATTATTATCCCTTAGAAGCTTGTTTGTTTTATAGTGAGAGACAGAATGGAGGTGGATCCCAATTTGAGAGAAGGGTCTGTGTGTGTGTACTGAGAGGGGTAGAGGGAGAGAAACCATAAGCAGGATGTGAGAAAATACTCTATTCTCAATAAAAGGAAAAGCATAAAACATCTAAGAAGCTGTAGAACAGCATTTACTTTAGCAACCAGAGCTGTAGTTACAGCAGGGATGTCAGTCATCAGCCTGGTCTGAGGCCCTGCTCTGTCAGCTCCCTAGTGAGTCAAGCAGCTCAACTGGCCTTGTGTACAACCTTCTTCACGAAGAAACGAAAATCAGGATCAGACCATTGCTATGAATTGTTGGCTAAATGACAATTACTATTATTATTGTTGTTGTTGTTGCTATTATTATTATTATTATTATTATTATTATTATTATTATTATTATTATTATTATTATTATGTGATCTTTGAAGCCAGTAGATGGCCCATCAGGTAAAAGCACTTGTGTGTAACTCTGGTTATCTGAACCCAAATCAAAAGCCTAATGGGGCCTCATTTGTAATGAGGAAGAAAATGGGGAGGGAAGAGTTACTTACACTGTCACACCATAGAAAGTCAATGGAGGAAGTCAGGACAGGAACTCCAGCAGGGCAGAAACCTGGAGGCAGGAGCTGAAGCAGAGGACATGGAGAGGTGCTCTTACTAGAGAGGTGCTCTTGATGACTTGCTTTCCTGGCTCATCTCAGCCCACTTCTCTATAGAACTCAGTGCCACCAGCCCAGGGATGCACTGCCCAAAATGGAGTGGACTCTCCCCCATCATTACAAATTGATACAATTTCTTACAGCTGGATCTTACAGAGGCATTTTCTCAATTGAGGTTCTCTCCTTTTGGCTAACTCTAGCTTGTAAAATTGACATAAAAGTACACAGCACAACCCCATATAGTCATCTAGTTAGACATTTTTTTAAACCTAAAATATCAGTGTAGAGACCGGTTTATTAATGTGTCAGAAAAACTTGAAAGTATTTTCATTTAAATCTGTAGGAAAACTCATTAATATTACATATATTTCAATAGTGCAGATCATTATCATGAGACTGAGAAGATAATTAATTTGTGTAAATAGGCAGGAAAAGTCAATGTTTCAACTGATATCTTAGCTTTGTTACATATTGGTAAGATACATCGGGACACTGTCAACTTTAAATTGCATTTCAATGATTAATATTGCTTACTCCTACTTGGTCTGAGGAGTCTCAGCAAATCCAAGGACTCCATAGTGATTTATATCAGACAATAGTAAACGTTTGTTGCAAGTCATATCTCTGAAAGAATGCTTTAAGTATTGTGAAAGAAAATGCAAGAAACTTAAGAAGTAAAGTTTAAGCATTATGTAGAAATACCCCAAATATCCTATCAGGATCAATGAAATTGATTGATCTGAATGTGAATAATTATCTCACAGAAGATTTATATTTTCATCGTTGTTCAAATGAGTTATTCAAGGAGATATGATGGATTCAAATATTTGACCAATTGATTGCAGGAAAATTATATTCAAGTGGTTTGTATGAATAATCTTTACTTTGTTTGGTTCTGTGGATTACATTTTAGTGTATATACCAGTACTCTGTACAATAGTCTAATAGAATGACAAATTTTGTGAATGCTCCATGACCCTTAAGAACTTTTGTCAAGGGGCTGGAGAGATAGCTCAGTCCTTAACAACACTGACTGCTATTCCAGAGGTTCTGAGTTCAATTTCCAGCAACCCCATGGTGGCTCACAACCACCTGTAATGGAATCTGAAGCTCTTTTCTGGTGTATCTGAAGACAGAGACAATGTACTCACATATATAAAATAAATACATTTTTAAAAATGTTTCTAATTCAACCTTCAAAAAAGAATTTTTGTCTGAACACTAAAAAAAAACACTATTGATTATAAATGGGTAAAGAAATAAAACCATAAGGACACATTTATTTTTTGTAACATTCTTCAAAAATTTAGCAACATAGAAAATAAAACATTTTATTTCTAAAGATATCTTGTTTCCTTTTTTGTCTGTTTAGTCTGAGAGCTGCATAAATCTATAGGTAGTAAGACAAGAACCTAGAAAACAATTTGGTGCTGTGAACATTGATGCTTTTAGCAAAATAACAGTAGCAAGTTCATCCATGGGGCCTTGGCTCCCTGGCCACGAGTTCTTAGCCAAATTTACAGGCATGTGTGTTTCCTCCTGTACTGTGAGTCTTAAATCCAATCAGAAAGTGGTTGGCAACTCCATAACATGTGTGCCACTGTTCTGCTCACAGGCATATCTTGCCTCACCAATGATTATAGTAGCTCACAGGTTCAAGGCTGTTGATTTCTCATCACTCATCAGCCTGTATAGCACCAGTACTGGAAAAGCTAGCCAGTAGGAAAGTCATGCTAAGTACCCACTTTATTTCTTCATGTCTTGTGACCAAAATGTGTGGTATCTCAGCAACTGGATTATATAATGAAGTGTTTGTGGGCAATTTAGGAGCAGTGGAAATAATCTGGATTGCTCCAGGTATCTCTGAACATCTCTGACCAACGCCTGAGGGGAAGCATCCCACACCTGGCACTGGAGTTTTTCATTTGAAAAGCTAACTTCTAGGAGAAACATTATTGCTGGTATAAGGTTAATTAAATTCTGTTCTGTGAATGAATGAATGTGTGTGTGTGTGTGTGAGAGAGAGAGAGAGAGAGAGAGAGAGAGAGAGAGAGAGAGAGAGAGAGATAGAGAGAGAGAGCAATAGATTCATAGTATTTTTTCAGTCATTGGTACGCTACCTAAACCTTCCCCTCAACTATTTCCCCTTTATCTTAGATTTTCCTTCTCCCTGCAGATGGCCTTTTTTAAGTTCCTGAATTCTAAAAATCCCATGTTTGTTTCAAAAATCTTATCAGGAAGTTCTTATACTGGGAATTATCTCTATTTTTCCCACCAAGAGCAGAGTAAAGGATATATATATATTACTTTTAAAACAAATTTACAGAAACTGATTTTGGAAAAAAGACTCCAGAGACTCTAGGATATGAGGAACAATGTGGTGCTACACGTTCAGGGCTTTCTTTGTGTGTGACATTCTAGCTTCAGAGACGAAGACAGACACACACAGGGATATAACATACACCATAAAATTCCTGCTATTTCCAAATATTGGTCCAGTAAAAGGTCCCCCCACCCCAGCAACACATGAAACCTTAAGTAGTAACTTTTTACTTCCGATTTTTACCACTGGGAAACCCTGCTGTTCTCTGGCACCATGTCAGTCCAGGCTGAGCAGAAACTGTTCCTGTACCTGTAACATGACCTGTGCTCTCCTCTCACCTCGGGGGAATCGGAGGTCCCAGACAGGAATAGGACCCTCCCCCAGCTGCTGCACTGCATCACTAGAGGCTGCATGGGCTGGACCCTTCACCAGTTCACACCACACTCTCCCTAAAAGGTAGCAGACTGAAAATGGAGGTCTTTCCCCAGCAATCAAAGAACCCACGGATGCCTTCAGTGGACAAGTTGGTGGCAAGAAATATCTTTATTTCTTGGAAGTCTCATGCTGTGTTAGCCAGAAGGAAAGCAATATAACACAAGACATCAAGTGCTTCTTTTCAGGATAATGTATGAGTTAGAAATTAGCAGTGCTTTACAATTTTCTATGGAAGATCCTTGAGCCTATTCATGATCTTTTGTGTGCAACTGGCTATGAATTCCTTCTATTAACATATACAAAGGTTTTGTCTTAGTGCCAGATACAATTCCAGCTCTGAGGTCACAGTTTGAAACAATGATATGAGATATAGGGCTTCATTTGATTTTCTTTCTGCATTAGTCAGCATTGCTATGACAAAACAACCAGGGAAATCAATTTAATAATCAAAGAAGTTTATTTTGGTTTGTGACTTGGTCCTGTTGCTTTGTGTCTACAGAGGCACAATAATTTTTATGGTGGGCATATATGGTAGAGGGGGCAGCCATTAAACAAAGAAAGGGAAAGAGAAGAGACCCCTATCCCAGTGTACCTTTAAATGCATATCCTCAGTGACCTAATTTCCTTTACAAAGAGACACCTGCTAATGGTTCCACCATCTTCCAACAGTGTCAAAGACTGTGGATTAAGTCTTTACCTCATGGGTTATTGGGGACATTCTAGATCCACATTCTAGTAACGACTAAGTCAAACATTCTGTTTGATCATCAAGCCATAGACCAGTGGTTATCAATCTTCCTAATCCTGAAGAGTTTCTCATGTGGTCACCTCCAACCATAAAATTATTTTTGTTGCTGCTTTGTAACTGTAAATTTGCCAGTGTTCTGAATCATAATATAAATATTATTTTCTGATGGTCTTAGCTGACTGCTGTGAAAGGATCCCACAAAGGGTCTCACATGTCAATAACCACCACTGTAAAGAGATAGAGACTGAGTATGTTTTATGCATTTGTGCTTGGCAGTGAACTTCTGAGGACTTGTAAAATCAGTCGGTAAAGGTTGTTTTCATCTCTGTGTGAAGAAAAGTGAAGAAGAAAGTAAGACAGGTGAAGACATTTTCACTGGGTATGCAAACTAGTATAATCTATAGGAAACCAGCTTCTACTTTTTCTAACATTTGTTCTTGAAGGAACTGATTCTCAAATGGTACATGTCATAATAAATCCAATTTTTTGGGTATTATGACATTATGAATAAATTACTATTTGAAAAATGATTCCCAATCATACCTGCTTTGTAAATGTTTAAGCAAATGGGAAACTAAATTATTCTCCCCCAGATCAGTTATGGTAAATTCACAGAGAACATTGAAATAAATTCCACCAAACAAGGAGGTGGGAGGCATGAGACTGAGAAATGACAGATCAGGAGAACATTTTCAAGGCTCTTACCCAGTGCTGCTGTGGGCCTGTGTGTTTCAGAATAACAGGACACTGGTATTTAAAATTCTTAGTGTTACATTGTTAGTGTGTGGGGTGCCTTCTGGCTGTCATAGTTCCTGACAAGATTGTCACAGGGAGCAAAGGACTTCCTCACAGGTACCTTCAGACAAGCAATGCCTTCCAGGGATGACCAGCCTGAATCCATAGGATCTATATATTTCACCATATATAGATGATATATATATATAGCTAATCAGGCTTTCTAGTTACAGTCAAATGAGGGATTTTGAGATGGGGATTATCCTAGATTATCCAGATGGATCTATAATAGTCACAAGATCCCTTCTCAGACAAATAATTAGAGGGCTGGAGTCAGAGTGGAAGGAATTGGAAGTGGTGGGAGTGGAAGCTAGCATGTTCTACTATGAGGTGGGGCCAGCTGAAACGCCAAGCAAGATTGGGAGGGGTTTTGTCTTCTGTGGGGCAGCAGGCTCTGAAAGGTATCCTCATTCCCAACGTAGATAAGTCAAAGCCCTGGGGACCCTAAGGGATGGTAGGAAGCTTTCTAATCTCCCAGGAGATCAGGCCCCTTTCACAGTTCACTGTAGTGAGGTTTGAGATATAGGTCAACATCCCAACCCCACAGGTCACATAGGCTCCAGACAGACCAGTCAGGTAAGCAGGACCACGCCCCCAAATATGTAGATGAGGTGTTCCCAAGCTCTCAGGCCAACCCAATAGGAAGTACCTGCTGTCAGACCTTGACCCATCCCAAAACTATATAAGAATCCTACCCAGAAGGATTAAAGGTGTGCAGAAATTACTTCTGTCATGAGAGCTGTAACACTGCTGCTTGGGAAGAGATCTGTTCTCCTGAAGTCGCAGCCAGAAGCTCCCGTGCACTCCTCCCAGCTAGTCGGTCTCCTGCAGGCTCAGCCTGATGTCCTGGAGCAACTGAAGCAGCAGTGTGAGCAGAGGCTGTGGGAGCAGTTCTCCCTCCCTGACCAAGCTCTCTCCCCTTTGCCTGAACCCGCACACTTAGCCGGACCAGCGATCTCCCTGTGAGGCTCCAACACACAGACACAGTCTTCAGCACCTGGAACAATCTTACCTTGTTGATGCCTTGACCTTGGCTGAGTGAAACTCATTTAAGATCTGACCTCAGGAAAATTAGTTAAATAATAGTTAATAGCATAACAGTTAAAGCTACTAAGTTTATGGGAAGATATTTTTACAGTAGCAGCAAGAAACAAATAATGTGTATATATATTTTTTTTCAAAATATGAGCATTTGTGAACTTGTTGCTGCTGAGGTAATTTCTTCATATCTTTTTATATTTTATCAAGACTTCCACAATGAATTTGTCATGGACGTTTTAGAAACATAGGCAGTCTCAGGGTCAATTTTTCTTTTTAATTCGAGATTCCCATTGATAAAATGTTCAGTTTTTTGCTCACCATTTTATGCTCTACTTGCCTACTGTTTATACCTTATTTACCATAGTCATTATCTGAGCAGCTGTTTATCTCTTTAAGTTCATTGCTACTGTTTATTTGTGGAAGTGTCTTCAAGTTATCACACATACCTCTCCCCCTCCTCTACCCCAAAACATGGTTTTATAAATAGGTGTTAGTGGGGTCTGGTGGCTCACGCTTGGAATGTCAACACTTGGAAGGCTGTAGCAGGGGAATGATTATATTGTGAGGCTAATCTCTGGGATATGTGTGAGTCCCAGGACAGCTGTAATTACATCTTGTGATTCAATCCTGAAACACACAGACACACACACACACACACACACACTTAAAATGATAAATCAAATCTTTAAAAGGAAATAAAAGAAATCTCCTGCTGAGGAATCCCCTATCCTCAAACTCTGTGTTTTACAGTTGTGTAAACATCTTTTCTGGGAGACCTATCATGAGAAGAGTGTTTGTCTTCTGATTCTTACTTTTATTAATATTACGGTTTCCAGGCTGAATATTATAACCAGACTTAATGCCTTCTCATATATTCTAAATTTTATTAACATTTTTAGTCTATTGGATCACCGTTAGTACCCTTATAGGAAAAATGATAGTTGTGAGAACTTATGCAGATGGTCCTAGGCCAGTACTATCTCCTCCAGAAACTGCTTCCTCAGTTCCTTCCCATTGTCTATAATCTTCCCACTGTGTTTCACAATCCAGTACCAACAGCTTCAAATACCTCCAGAAGGATCTGAATTCTACATGTTGCTTTGAGAACAAGACATTCCGAAATATTTTCTTCTCCACCTTTTTAATTGTACAAGAAAAACAATCATCCTGAGATATCTCAGCTCAAATGATAACTTTTCTTTGGTGCTGTAGTTGGTCACACGTACAGTTAGAGGACAATATAATCTGGTTGTTAAAATCATAATTCTGATTATCCCATGAGACTCCCTTGCCCCTGTAAGAATCTAATAATAAAACATTAAAATCAGTTCAACAGGAGTCACAGCAGGAAGAGATGAAGCTTACAAAGGTTATGCAGTTAAGAGAAAGCCCCAGGAGTTAATGATTTGGTGGCCAAAGTGTCGCCACTGGGAGAAGGCATGGACCATCAGGAGAAGGTAACTTGGCGTGGTCCTTAGATGGCTGAAAGCATATCCAAGAGGGTTTGTGGGATCCTGGCAGGTTCCTTTTATATTTTTTTTTCTTTCTGACTATGAAGGAAGTGTTCCTACTGTGTGCTACCACTGTCAGCATCTGAATGCTCATTAGATATCTGAAGTACTGGGACAACCCTCAGACTAGAATGTCTAAAAGGATGAGCCAAAGTAAACCCTTTCTCTTTGTAAAGCATGACCTTGGGCATTTCTGTTTAGCAATAGAAAGCCGAACAACATAACTGGCTTCTTGTATCTAGGGGCCTTGATTCCTCCAGTCTAAGATGGATATTGAAGTAGGAAAACCTGACATCTCATTGGATCAGAGGAGATCCAATGGCATCAAAGTCAACCTTGAAAAGACAGTAGCAGAGGAGAGACAAGCAGGCACAGGAAGGCCACAGCTCCTAATGCTGAGGAAGCAGCTGCTACATGAAACCTGTGAAGTTCATCACACTGCCTGGGGGCCTGTTGTAGTTTGATGTCCGCTGCTGTTATAAGCCATGACCAAAAACATTCTTGAAAGAGAAGGACTTCTGTTTATCTTATCTATAATCCTTCATGGAGGGAAGGAACTTGGGAGTGAGAACTGAAACAGACGCCATGAAGGGACAATTGATTACTAGTCTGATCCTTCTAGTGTGTTCAGTGACATTTGTAAGCAGCTTAGGACCAACTGACTAATAATGGCACCACCCACAGTGGCTGGACCCTCTGGCATCACAAACCAATTAAGAAAATTCCCAGAGATATGTCCCCAGGCCAGGCTGGGGACAGCTACTCAGTAGATGTCTGCTCTTCCATTGTAACAACCAAGATTAGCTTCAGCACAGCCATGCCTTTACATCTCATGCCTTTACATCTCATGCCTTTACATCTCATGCCTCCACATCTCTGGTCCATCTCCACCCTCCACAATGTCTCCCTCTTTCTTAATAATTAGTTTTTGGTCCAGTTCTTTGTTCCGGAACACAGAAACTTGATCTTCTCCGTGTGTGTGTGTGTGTGTGTGTGTGTGTGTGTGTGTGTGTGCTCTGTACTCCAAGCTACAACTGTAATAGTGTCTTTTTATATTGCTAATTAAATGAAACAACTTGGCTTTGAGTTTGTATGTAAAATAATTTAGAAGATTAAGAACAATTTTAAAATAATCGTTACTTAAATAATTGTTTAAAGAATGCCAGAAACAAACCTTAATCTAATGAAAACAAAGGATGTTTCGTGTGCCTCCAATCCTCCATCGATCTGCCTTTCAGATACCATCCACTGACCTGTGTTTCTGCAGTTCAAAGGAGTTAAACTATTTTGCTGAGGTCAAATCGATTGTGATGAGTCTAGATGGGAATATTTCATTTTAAATTGTTTTCTGCTGTGGTGTAAATGTGTTCCCCTCAAGTTCATATGTTGAGCCTCAATAATCTAAGCATAGTATTTAGAGGGTACAAGGTCCTGAAGAGACATGTTCACGGGCAAGATTAGGGTCAGTTAAAAAGGCGTGAGTGAGTTGGTCTGGTCCTCCATCTTCTCTGACGGATGCAGTACATTCTAGGTTGCTCTTGCCTCGTCACAGAGTGGTGCATCTGCTTGAATATACTTTGCTTGAGGTCCAGGAGTCCCCTCTTTCTCCATACCCCCTGCAGTGCTGGCAAGCATGCCTGGGCTAGGTTACTTTAAGTGAAGTAACTTTCTTTGGTGAATGATTAGCGCTGTCGGATTTTCGGTCCATTTTGTTATGAAAGAAAAAAAAAATCTCTGAACACAGTTCTGAGGCTAGAAGTGGGAAAGATGACGAGCTTCACTCTGAGCGACATGTCTCCTCCTCAAGAAAAGGCAAGCAGCCGCAGTATTCAGTTGTCTTCCTGGCGTGAAACCATCCCGTTCCAAGCTGGGCAATGCTGGTCCAGATGCCCACATTCCTAGTGTGCACTCGATACCCAGCATGGAGCCCCGGCTTCACTGACAGTGCTGCCTGACTAATCGGAGGCAGAGGGACTGGTGCCTCTTCAGCGGCGCTCAGGCCTCTGAGTAGACAGGGCAGTGGACACAGGGTGTGTGTTTGACTCGGGTTTTTGTGTGCAATTTTTGCTTCTCTGAGGTACTTTTAGTTCAAACACCACAATCGTTTGGCTTTCTCAGATACTTTGTATAGTTTCCTTGGAAGTTTCTTATTTTCTGCCTGGCCTCAGGACCATGTCCAGAGTTCTTAAGAAGCTATTTTCCGATCCGTTTTTTACAAGTTTCCCTAAGGAGTGCATCCAGGGAGTTCCTCCTGCTGTGAATTCATCATAGATGTATTGCGCTTTACAATGGTACTTAAATCTGCAATTATCTAAAAATAAAAGCTTTTCTTTAAAAAAATCCCAAAGCAACAACATAATTGACCGTGGAGAACCTCTCTTTTTTCCCCTAGCTATAAGAAAATGTTGAGTATATTATAGTAAGTTCATTTCTTGGTTAGTTTACTTGTTAGTTTGTCTAGTGAATCCGAACCCCCTAGCATGCTGCCCTGAGCAGGTTGCTTCTGACAAGGGAAATGGTTTGTACAGTGAGATCCATTGGTAGTGAATTAGAGGTAAAGAGCAACCACGAACACCCAAGTAGGAGTCAGCCGAGCTGCCAGCATTAACGGTGTCATACTGTTGGTTTTCTGTGTTCTGATTACCCCACCCTCACCACACCACTGTTTAACATGGAGCACGGTTTGTGTCAAGGTCACTAGGAGATGCTGGAAAGGTTGCTTCTGTCTAGTTTATAAATCACTGCAAAATGGGGACAATGAGGTGGCTACTCTAGGTTTTTATCCAGCTCCTCTCTGTGACTCTAACAATCTGGGTTTTTTTTTGGAGGGAGCATTGTTTTTATTTGTTTTTTCAGATTGTTATTCCATGGTTTACTCTCTGTGGTTTGAGGGCCTGGGCTGATGGAGAGGCGGTGGACAGGAGCTCAGCCACCTTCCGTGCAGCTGAGGAACACTGGAGCAGGAGGAAGGCTCAGAGGGGACTAAGCTGAGGAGGTAGAGAGGGGTTCTATGGGGAGGTGGGGAGGGTTCTATGGGGAGGTGGGGAGGGATTCTATGGGGAGGTGGGGAGGGGTTGTATGGGGAGGTGGGGAGGGATTCTATGGGGAGGTGGGGAGGGGTTCTATGGGGAGGTGGGGAGGGGTTCTATGGGGAGGTGGGGGTTTTATGGGGAGGTGGTTGTTCTATGGGGAGGTGGGAGGGGTTCTATGGGGAGGTGGGGGTTTTATGGGGAGGTGGTTGTTCTATGGGGAGGTGGGAGGGGTTCTATGGGGAGGTGGGGAGGGGTTCTATAGGGAAGTGGGGAGGGGTTCTATGGGGGAGGTGGGAGGGGTTCTATGGGGAGGTGGGGAGGGGTTCTATGGGGAGGTGGGGAGGGGTTCTATGGGGAGGTGGGGAGGGGTTCTATAGGGAGGTGGGGAGGGGTTCTATGCTTCCTCAGAACACTCACCTCCTTTTTTCTGAGCCTATACTAATCTGCCTTTTGAGAAATACAGAGTCAAGATGTCTAGAACATTCTCCCCACACATCCTGAATGTGGACTTCAAGGGCTGAAAGCAGGCAGATCTGTAACTATACCATTTCTAATAGAGAACAGAAGGCTTGGTTGAAAACAGCCAGCCTCAAACACTGAAGACTTTCATCTTTGTCCTAGAAATGACACAATGGCTGGGAAGGAAAACCAGCCAAGCAACAAAGCCTTCTGACCATTTGCTGTGCCTCTTAATTTTGAAATAAGTCTTTTGACTATAGAAAATGGTGCCTTCAATGGGCTACGGGTTGCACTGAGATCCTTAAACATTTTTGTGGTTATTTTATTTGTTCAAAAATTAGGTTGGAGAACACAGGCAAGATCACAATAATGTCTTATAACATAAGTGAACTCCACTGATTATCTGGACCAAGCCAACAAACCCACAAATTCAGGTCCTTGTAGACAAAGTCCGAGTGCACAGCCATACTTGGGAACAGCAGAGAGCGCACCTCTTGCCTGGAGACACTTGTGTTTGTGTGAGACAGATTCTCATTCTGCAGGGCTGTCCTTAACTTTGAATGTGAGATCTTCTCTTGGCTTCTCTAGAATCCAGATACCCAGGACCATGATGCCTTACCTGGCTTTAGAGGCCAGTTAAGGTGTGCTATCTACAAGGTGAGAATGAAGAATGAAAACAGTATACTAATGCATGCAGAAGCTCTCCTGTTTTCAGCCACAGGCTGTTTAACTGCAGATTTAATATAGAAGCTTTAAATGGTGCTGACTCTCAGTTACCTAAGAGCAATTAAAATGAGAGGAGAGAGACAAGCCACTGTCAGGGACGCTGGGAGCATCCTAACCGTTTGGCTCAATCTCATTCACTCATAGACACATTGTAATGACATCACTTAAAGAAACAAATGGCCTGAGTAATAGTTTTTTTTTGTTTATAAATGAGGAGTTTTGGGTGTGGGCTTATGAAATGGCTCAGAGAGGTAGCCCAGTGGGTAGTGCTTGCTGCCTACACTGACTCCCTGAATTTGATCCCTGGGACCTAAATTGCTCAAGAAAACTGATTTTGTCAAGTTGCCCTCTGACTTCCATATGTGTACCATGACATAGGCTCACCATCCCAAGCCTTGCCCAATACATGCACAATAGATAAATAAATACAATCTGATAATTTAAAACAAAATTTGTGGTGTGTATGTTGCCACAGCTCTTGCTGGGGTCAAGGAACCCCATAAATCCCAGCCCCTCCTGTGTCCTATTGGTGCCCCCAATCTTGTGTCGATCTTGCACAGACATTTACTGTCACTATAATTTCAGTGCCACAGCTGTGTCCAGTCCACAAGCCAGTGCTCCACATTGCTCCTACCTCCTGCTCTTACATTTTCCCCACACTATCTACGATGATTCTTGAGCCTTGGAGGTGTGTGGGGGGGGTGTTATTGATGTCCCATTACAACTAGGCAATCAGCAGTCATTTGTTCTCTAACTTGGACCAATTATGAGTCTTTGAAGTTACCGCTGATTAACTTCTATAAAAGGTTCCCTGGCCTGACAATCCATACACAGATAACAGTTGATAGATAAGAGAGAGAGAGAGAGAGAGAGAGAGAGAGGGAGGGAGGGAAGGAGGGAGGGAGGGGGGGAGGGAGGGAGGGAGGGAGGGAGAGGGAGGGAAAGAGAGGGAGAGAGATGTAGAGAGCCGTTTGTGCCGCACCCAAACATGGCGCCTGCTTCCCGCCGATGACTCAGCAAACAGAGCCCAAGAGACATATCGAACATGTACCACAGACGTCACAGCCCACTCTCGGGGCATGCTAATGAGTTACTGAAGGGCGCACCAATCAGGTAGCGACACGAGTCTCCTGGGCATATATAAGCAGTGCATTCTTCTTCCACGTGGTCCCCTGCTCAGAGTGTTGTACAATAAAGGTTGCTCGCATAAAAATCCTGCTGTTGCAAGCCTTTTCTTGCTGGCGGGAAGTGGGGCGCGAGACAGAGAGAGAGAGAGAGAGAGAGAGAGAGAGAGAGAGAGAGAGAGAGAGAGAGAGAGAGAGAGAAGAGACATGATGCTCAGAGGTATAGCCATAGTAAGGTGCACATGTTTCTGGAAGCGACTGTAATGTGTGTGAGGGGGGGGAGAACAAACAGAAAGACAGAGAAAGACAGACATACACACTCAGAGAGACAGACAGACAGAGGCAGAGACAGAAGACTGGCAGAATAAAGGGTGTAGTTGGAAGAAAGGCGATTAGAAGGACAAGAAGAGGGTAATAAAGAGGGAGGTAAACATGATAAAACACTATGCAAATGTGTGAAAATGTCGTAATAAGATATTCTTATAAATGATATTTGACAAGACAAATGAAATGCACCATGGAAAGCGTGCTGAAGTCTCCATGGGGCCAGGCTGTAAGGGCTCTGCCTGTTCATTGCCAGCTACAGACAAGACTTATGGCCCAAGCCTCCTAGAAGGGTGTGACTTGATTTTGACAAAATACCAACAGAAATGCCCTGCTTTGCTTTAAGGAGCCTATGACCAGCTTCTATATTTTTTCTGCTCTTCTGGAAGCATGGAGCTACTGTGTGTCTCTAGCAGAGTCCTGACTGACTGAAGGGGCAGTCTTATTGTCTCTTCAGTGAGTGCTTAAATAAAGACTTTTAAAAGGTTACTGATTGATTTGATTTTGCAGTTAAAGACAATTTTTTTTCTGTTTTTCAAAATAGAAAATGAATAGAAAAAATTAACTATGCTGTAGGAAAAAAAAGCCAACAAGATGTTTATTGTATATCTTGGGCTAAGTCTGGCATCAAAATCAGCTTGGAAACTAGCGAAGTATTTACAGTTTGAATGGTAGGTTAGATTGCCAGAGGGAACGCTGACTTTCTGTGATCATCCAGTCCATTTCCCAGTCACACTCCGCTTACATTTAAAAAATAATGGTAGTCACACTGGTCTTGGAGCACTCTTTGGAGAAGCGTCGAGATCTACTTTGTGTGAAGAACTCTTACACACAAAGCAGTCTAATAAAAATGTAATGTAACAGGATTTCTGTAACATCAGAGGCACTATTGATTAAGCATTGTCCTTATTCTTTAATTAGATTTTGTTGCTACATTGAGAGACAGAGGTGTGTGTGTGTGTGTGTGTGTGTGTGTGTGTGTGTGTGTGTGTGTGTGTGTCTGTGTGTGTGAGATTACAAAAGCCTACAAAATATCTCTAGTCACAGGAATGTGGTCTACGGGCTTATTCTACAGCACAAATAGCTTGATTCACCATACGCTTTGTCTGTTGTAGTTGCAGCTCCACATCTGGAGAGTAAAAATATCTGAGAGCAAAACCTAACATCTAAACTTGTCTAGACAGGTTTCCTCATTGCTATTTCGTAAATAACACAGTAGAAAACCATTTTCCTAGAATTTGCATGTTATTAGAAATTACAAGTAATTCAGAAAGGCTTTAACTACAGGGGAGGCTTTGCAAGGTCTGTGGAAATTCTGCTGTGGTGTCTGCATGAGGCTTGAACAGATGGGCTTTAGCATCCATGCAGAGTTCTGAGACCAATCCCACTGATAGCAGACAGTCACTGCTCCTCACCTGTACATGTGTCACAGACAGGATTGTGACCAGTGATCACACTGATGACTTTTGTCTTCATATGTGCTCCAGTTAGAAGAAGAGTCTCTGTTCATATTCACACAAACACATGGGCACACACATTCTCACAGATACACACATACAATTACCCAAATATTCTCTCTCTCTCTCTCTCTCTCTCAGCTTTTCAAGACACGTTTTGTTTGTTTGTTTGTTTGTTTGTGTAATTCTGACAGTCTTGGAACTTGCTTTGTAGTCTAGGCTGGCCTTGAACTCGCAGAGATTCACCTGCCTCTGCCTCCTAGGTTCTGGGATTAAAGTCATGGGCCACTATTGCTCAGGAAGAGCCATTTATATCTTACCACAGAATTCTGAAACTTTTCTACCCAGTATGGTTTTTGTTTTCATTTTTGTGGACTTTATTTCATTGCATTTCATTTGGGCATTTTGTGTGTATGTGTGTGTGCATGTGCGCATGTTTAAATTGATATATTTACCTTAAAACCTCCTTCATAATATATGTGTCCTTTTCTCCAAGTCCCTTCCTCTCACCTCACCTCCGCTCCTGTACTCTCCCCTTCTCAAAGGCTCCCACTGATGTCAACCCCCTTGCATTCAGAGTAGACACATTTATTGAGGCTAGAGAAAAGAGTCCAGTTAAGAGTAAGAGAGCCAAAGGCAAGAAACAAAATCAGAGATGGACCCTCCTCTGGCTGGCCAGTATGTTTTTCTGTCTAGAATTTCTGCTTTCCTCCTCAGCCCATTCACCCCTCCTCTGCAGGAAGGCCATGTGGGGCAGCATTTGAAAACACAGCACTCACTGTTTTAACACTAGCGCTACCTCACTTTTCCCACCTTCTGCCTCTTGTATCTGAAATAAAGATGCTGGTAATGCTTAGTAAGTACTTTCTATTAAACCTTGAATACGTTACTACATGTAAAACACTTTGAGCAACATCTGACGATTGGTCAACACTCATTTTGCAAATATTTGTTATTCATATTGTCTTAGACATTGATTGTGTGCTGATAAATTTGGGATTAGGATTCAAAGAAACAAAGTTGCAATCGACAGGTTGCAACTTTTTTCTAGGGAGTCCAATCAGATGTCATGAAGATAAAGAGGGTGGGCAGAATGACACCAGGAGACAGTATGTGGTAACTCAGTGACAGATAGTTAGGGTGGGTATCACTGTCATTTCTATTTATAGAGAAAGAGCTAGAACCTAAATACTTTAGGCAGACCAATAGGGAGACATTCGAACCCAAGTTTCTGACTGCAGACCTCAATAGTTTTACTATTTTTATGCTTAATTATCTTTTCTTCATTTCTCTGGCTTGATGTTTTTCTTTAGTTAAAATGGTAGGAACAGAGAGACTTACGGCAGAGCAATGGCCTACCTATTTGTAACCTCATACCCAGGCAGCACTGCTCACCCTCCCCAGAACCTCCCATGTTTTGTTTCCAAGCCCCACCCTGCTCCGCCCCCACCCTCATCCTCACCCTTCGCCCCCCCCTGCATTATTGCTATCTTCTTTTAGGATCAGTCTTGTCACCATATGAACACGCTGTAAATCACATTCCCTCTGGTTTCTGTCCTATTTTCCAGCTTCAATTTATAGCAAAGCTTCTGGAAATAGTTCACAGAGGCTGCTCCCATTTCCTTACTGTTCTTTCTCTTTTGAGCCCATTAAACTGAAGTATTTTCCCTGTCCTCGATGAAGCTGCTTGTCAAGGTCACTTACAAAATCTACAGGCGTCGCTCACGTTTTATTTCACAAGATGGGGTTAAATATGCGACTGTATGACCGAGGAGTCAAAGCCTCTCAGAACTGGAGTCTTAAATCTGACCTGTGGAAGTTCTGTGGAAGTACAGTGTAAATCTGGGGAAGTCAGGGCATCTCAGAAACCGGAGTTGGAGAGGCTTCCTCCGGATCTGGGAGGATTCAGTTGAAAATGTGGCTTTTGCAGAATACAAAGTGTCAGAAAGTTGAAGTTTGTAAACAAGAGACTGGCTGGCAACGAAGGCATCATGTCTTCCAAACAGGAGTCCATTCGGTGTTTGCCTTTGGGCTTTCTTGAGTTAAACACGGATGCCAAGTGAACACCAGTGAACCCGTGTGAGCTTACACAGTTGTGCTGTAGAGTAGTTGTGTGATAGCCTGTTTGTGAGAGTCATTGTATAGTTGGTTTGGCAAAGCAATGCCAAGTTTCAGAAGGTTTCTTGTCTCTACCCTTAATTAGGATTTCTTTTTCTGTGTTGAAACATTCTGATGACAAGTAACTTGGGGAGGGGTGTTGAGTGGTTTTGTGTTAACATGACACAAGCTGGAGTTATCAGAGAGGAAGGAGCCTCAGTTGAGGAAATGCCCCCATAAACCCCAGATATAAGGCATTTTCTTAATTAGTCATCAGTGGGAAAGGGCCTAGCCCATGGAGCGTGGTGCCATCAGTGGAATGGTGGTCCTGGATTCTGTAAGAAAGCAGTATGAGCAAGCCATATGAAGCAAGCCAATAAGTAACATCCACATCAGCTCCTGCCTTCAGCTTCCTGACCTGTTATAGTCCCTGTCCCCACTTCGTTTTACTGATGAACAGTGATAGAAACCTTGAGGCAGGAGGAAAGAGTTTATTTGGCTTACACTTCCATGTTAAAGTCTGTCACTGAGAGGAGTAAAGAAGCAGAACTCAAGGCAAGAATCTGGAGACTGGATCCAAAGCAGAGGACATGCAGGACACTGCCCACTGGCTGCCTTTCCGTGAATTTCTCCATTTGCTTTCTTATGCAACCCTGAGCCACCCCAAAGGTAATACCACCCACAGAATGCGAGGTCCTTCTACACAATCATAAACTAAAGGATGGCCCCACAGACATTCTGAAGAGAGGCGTGCTCTCAGTGAGGGTCTTCTTCCCAAATGACCCTAGCTTTTGTCAAGTCGACAAAATAACTAGCCAGGAAGAAATCTAACACAGTTTATCTGCCCATTCAAATACTGACTGGCTTTAAGAATCGTGACAAAACCCACAATTGGGCAATTTTATATATTGAACGATCAATAATTTTAGTTGTATGGCAACATGTGCTTCCTCGCCTGGCCACTTGACTGTAAATAGCAAAGCATCTAAGTGGAAGCAGCACAACCTAAGCAGCCACTGTCACTGACACGGCCTCTGGAGCACCCCTGAGAGCAGCAAAAGGACCCCCAATGGTGGAAATAAAGTAAATAGTCTGTCATAGGGAAAATGCAGGATGGAGGGTTCACTGGGTTCTGGGACTGCTCTCTTTACTAGTCACCCTCCAACAGAGGAATAAATCCGAAAGACCTATAAAAGCAAACGTGCCTTCTACCCTGTGTGCTGTGTTGTGTAGGTTCTTATAGGGCTGCAGAGGGGTAGTGGAATAATCCTGGGATCTTTGAAATTTTCATTTAATCAGTCACTTCAATTAGTACTCTTCAGTGAACAAAAGCCTTCATGGTTTGACCACAATTCTTTTATTTTACCCAGAATGAGGAGCTTCCAAAAGTCTGAATAAACAGTGAGACTCCATAACATAAACTGCTACTTAAGAAACATGGACTGTATCTTAAAAATATTTTAATAAACAATAATGGAAACGGAAAAGCATCAGGGCTGGAAAAAGTATGTACTAGGTATCTGGAAATTTTGCATAACTTTATTTGGCACTCAAGCCAGACAGATTTTTTTTGTTGTTGTTGTTGTTTTGGCTGAACATTTGAATCCCTAATACAGGAAGACAAAATCACTCCAAGGATCTTGTGTTATCAGCATGTGGTGTGGTCTGTCTTGGTCACGAGCCAGGAGGGCTGTTATTATCTTCCAGGCCGGACATCATTACACAGTTCCTTCAAATACATAGTGATTATGTGAATGCTTCTCTAATTATATCATTATAAGCTCTGCCAGCTAAAAATACTGTAACAAAGTGTACATCAGATGGCTGTTGTAGACATAGAATTTTAAGATTCTTTTCAATTTTCCTGATGTTTAAGAGTCTTGTGCCTTGGAAATGCATATTTTTACCAAGCTAAGCTGTGTGAAAGGAAGAAGCTATAGATCTTTGTGGAATATATGTGTAGTTGGGGACCACACAAACACACACATGTGTGTGTGTGCATGTATATATATTCTAATTATATATACATATAAACTATATTATATATATACATATTGTACACACACACAGAGTTGTGTTGTACTTTGACTTTACATGCTGATAAAAAATGTGCAGCATTTATCCCCTTTGTACCTGATGGAAATATTAGTTTTTACACTCAATAAGATGGCCTGCTTTTGTTTGCAAAATTTAATGATCAGTTTTCTGAGATCAACAACTGCAAATGCTCTGTGCTCACAGTGTTTATACTTTAGTGTTAATGTTCCACAGATCCTCAACATATACTCATTTTGATTTAAAATGTTTGACCGTGGGACTAAAGAGATGGCTCAGCAACTGGTTAAGAGCACTGATGGCTCTTCCAGAGGTCCTGAGTTCAATCACCCGCAACTACATGGTGGCTCACAACCATCTGTAATGGGATCTGATGCCTTCTTCTGGTGTGTCTGAAGATAGCTGCAGTGTACTTATAATAAGTAAACAAATACAATTGTTTTAAAAACTGTTTGACCGTATGTTGTACAAGAGTAGTGTCCAGTAGAGATCATAGATGGTGGCTCGTGTTGATTGTCAACTTGACACACCTGGAGAGAGGAGGACTTTGTTGAGTAATTGATTTCACCCATTAGCCTCAGGACATAAGTGTGAGGAATTTCTTCACTTCTAATTGACGGTTCCCAGTGCAGGGCTTGAGGGACTGATCCTAGGATGTACAAACAAGGCAGCTAGGCCAATCATGGGAAGGGTGTTGGTAAGCAGCACTCCTCTGTGGTCTCTGCTTCAGTTCCTGCCTCAAGGTTTCTGCTTAAGTTTCTCCCCTGGCTGCCTTTGATGATGAACTGTAAAGTATAATCCAAATGAATCCTTTCCTACCCAAGTTGCTTTGGGTCAGAGTGTTTCATCACACTAACAGAAACCAAGCAAGAACACTGTATTTGAGGGTTTTAGACTTTGTTTCCCAGGCAAGGCAACCTATAAAATTCAGCCTTCTTTGGTTCAATTGGCTGGATGTAGTGAGCTCTGCCTGCCACTCAGGCATGTGATCACGTGGGAGATAACTCACACTTTGCTGTGGGTGTTGCCAGACAAGGGAAGTGAGTTAGCTAGACTTATTCAATCTATTCCCAGTTTCAACAGATTTATGGCTGGTCTTTGGGGTCATATACTGTCATAAGTCAAACCCTGTCTACTGAATTCATATGATTTTGTAATAATTTTCTGCTCATGTATACAAATTTTTTAACTGGATTTTATTTTTATTCCTCACGTGAATGCCACTTGCCAAATTGTCCTTAGCTGTGATTAGAACACAATAAATTTCCCTGCTGTCAAACAATAACGCAGCTTCAGGAATTTGCCCTGGTCTCCTTCACTAATAACTCTTCAGAAGTATGCACCTGGACAAAGAGAGCTGGTTCACAGTTATAAATGGAGTTTTAGACTTCACCAGGATAAAAACGACTTGGCAATCAGTCTTTAGAAGTAAGTTAGCCACTTTAAAGAAAATATTATATAATTTAGCACCAAAAGAAATAATTTTGTCATGCTCTGCGTATCAAGGGCAGTGCTTTATTTGAAAGACTTTGGTGACAGAAACAAAAATTACTTCTGAAAATAAGATCCATAAGCCATTATGAAGCTGAACATTATGAATCTGCTTTCTGTCTAAGCAAAAGTCACACACATACTCTGCATAATCAATTAGACAACTCTACCGCATGCTCAGCTCAGCATGTAGGAAGACATGATAAAGGTCTAGGTTCAGGCCTGGCTTTTGACTAAAAAACACCATATATTAAGATGAATTCATATTAGGGAGCCAGTAGTGTCTAAAATTAGATTTTATCTGAATACTTTGACAGATTAACGAACATCAAGTGCATTTTCTTTGAATGCACATAACCTATAGATTTAGCAGGATGAATATTCAGCCAAAAGCAAACCCTGCAAAACAGGCTAATGCCAGAACAGAAATAAGGATTGGAAATGACAACCAAACACAGATCTGCACAGCCCAGTGCACGTTGGCTGCTTTTGCTTTATCTTCACAATTATACCAGCTTCATCTGGGAGACACTGCACAAGCCTCACATCTAATTTTCAACATCTGGCTTGAGACTTAGTGTGGGCAACCATCCCTCAGCATCTCTTAACTCCTACCTACCCTGCCTCAGCGACACCAGTATAAAATGTGCAGCAACAACTTTAATGACAGAATAGTATATCATGCAAAGAGACCTTGAATCTAGCCACTGCTCTCTACTCTTCTATCCCTCTGAAGCCTTTATTTACTGGTCCTCTTAATAGCGACCCTTCCAGCAAACTATTGCCTGGAATGTTGGCTATGGGGCAAACATGTCTAGAGAGTTTTTAGACTTACTAAAAACCATTGCTTTAAAAAAAACAAGCAAACAAACGAACACATTTCTCTGTTTTACAATTGTGTGCACTGCTTGATTTTTTTTTTTGTTTTAATTTTAGTATTTATTTATTTTATTGGGTGTGGGGGAAGGGCATAAGGCAGGGTTATTCTATGTAGCCTGAGCTGTCCTGGATTTCCAGCTATAGACCAAGCTGATCTAGAACTCAAAGATTTCCTTGTCCTCTGTCTTCCAAGTCCTAGGGTTAAAGCATGTGCCTCCACACATGACTTGTGCCCCCTGTTAAAAAGAAGAAGAAAAAACCCTTTAAATGGGATGTCATACAGATGATAGCAGATATTCTAAGTAGGAGCAAGGGTGTTGGTTTTTTAACACCTAGCTAAACCTGCAAGGTTCCTGAACTGTGTAGAAGTGAAGTAGGTTGCCTTGAATAAAAATGAGAAGGTTGTGTTCTCCAGAACTACATAGTTTGATGTTACATTTCGTCTCCATCGTTCTCTTGCATTAATTACATTCATGTCCCATGCGTTGGTCTCTTCATCTGTAATATGGAATTATTATGATCCTTGGATGAGCTAACATCCATAAAACATTTCGAGTAATAGCCACATACAAGTGTTCGCTAAAACAGACAGTTTCAGGGATCTAGAAAGATAGTTCAATGTTAAGTGTGTTTGTTGCTCTTGCAGAAAACCCAAATTTAGTTCCCAGCACCCATATTGGGTAGATAACAACCCTCTGTACATGTAATTCTAAGGGATCTGATGCTGTCTTCTGGCTTTAATAGACCCCTGCACACTTGGGACATACATTCACAGACATACAAACAAAACAAAACACCTCTCCTAATTCATTCACTTTGTTGCCCTTTGAAGCAAGGAGAACAAGCTGGGTTTGTCTCATTAAAAGACTCATTTCTTTTATGTATATGAATGTTTGTCTCCAAGTATATATGTGCACGTTGGGTATGCAGTGCCTGTGGAAGGCAGAGGAGGAGGATGGGTTCTCTGGAATTCTTACACATAATTGTGTGCTGGGAATTGAATCTTAACCACGGAGATAACTTTCTAGTCTTAACTGGTTTTCTTGCTCAGATTGTTGCTAGAGCATTGTTTCTGAGTCTGCTATCCATTGTTATTGTCACGGGAAGATCACCTTCACTGAAGGAATTCCGGTCCTGTGCTTTTGTGTATGACAGATATGAATGAATGCTCTTTTCTAAGGCTAGACATTTTAATTATCTAAATAATTGTTTCTAATATATAATAGCTTCCTAATCTGCTATTCTCACATGTTAACTTCCAGACTAACAACAATATAATTTCCACACTTCATTTATTTTTATTAATTCTCTGTTTCTGACTTTGTGTGTGCAGCATCTCTGGAGACCGTAAGAGGGCACTGGATCCTCTGGAGCTAGACTTAGAGGCAGTTGTGAGCCTCCATATGGGTGTTAGGAACTGAACTTGGGTCCTTTGGCTTGTTCACACAGTTTCAATAATCCTTGTGATGATAATATGCTTGAAGGTCGAAGTAAACCACTGTGAGATCTTCTTGATTGGGTTGAGGTGGGCTCATCCTAAATGTAAGCATTAGTACTGAGAGAGGGGGAGACAGGGGAGAGAGAGATAAAGGGGAAGAGGAGGAGGAGGGAAGAGAATGCGCCTTTACTTCTCTCAGCTTCCTGGCTGAAGGCACAAGGCAAACAGATGTCTCTGCTCCTGTTTCCTTCTCCCTCCACAAAGAACTGCAGCCTCACACCGTGCCTGAGCCAAAAGCAACTCTTTCTTCCTTAAATTGCTTTGTGAAGTATCAAAATACAGCATCAAGGAAAGTAGCTAATGTGGTGTTTTATCAAGAAAGCTGCATTTCCTACTTTTTTTTGCATGAAGTCTAAATAAACTATCACAAATAAGTCAGGATCAAAATTTAGGAAGCAATCTTAATATCGTTTTCACTAGCTTATTTGTTATAACTTGTAACATTCATATAGATGTAAAATTGAAGCAGCCGGATATTGCAGCGGAGATGAAAGGCAGTGGTGCCTGGTCTTGTGGAGACACAGGCTGGCCATGTCTAATTGATGTGCTGAATGTGGCAAGCCCTTTCTCTAGCCGTCAACTTTGGCTATTTGGAAGTTAGTTGCCATATACATTGTAGATTATTTTTTTTACAAACAATTTCAATAAAAATTTAACATATGGCACAGTGCAATGCTTCTGACACATGGGAGAGAAAGATGTTTTATAGCAGTCATTTCTACAGTAAATTACCAGAATTTGCCATGAGTCGGAGAAAATGAGTGCCGATAGAAAAGCGCATGGTGAACAGAAAGCCGCCCTGGCAAGGAGCACACTCGTTACCCACTGAGCTCAAGGGACAGGCTTTCTCCAGACACCTCCATGACCCAGGCTTCAAACGCTGGCGGGCTCCTAGTGGAATACAAAACTGATTGGGAAAACTGCTGATTGCTAGATCACAGACTGTAAGATGTGCCCCGAGTCTGAGGCCACCATTACCTGTGGAAGGTCATTTGATTTCTGAGATCTTTCAAAAAAAAAAAAAAAAAAAAAAAAAGGAAAGAAAATTATATAGTTAAATTGCTGAAATCACGCAGGTTGCAAAATGCAAGTTTTTTTGTTTATCACGTTATAAGGAGACATTTCACATTTTATTCCGCTTAAAATATTTCATGTCCGGAGATGAAAACCAGAATGCTTTAAAATGATACTGGGTTTTAACTTTTATTTCACAAAATAATGGTTCTTTAAGTAATGAAAATCCTTAATCTATAGGTAATTTATAAACTGAACTTTTCTTTTTGTGTTTGTGTGAGCACACATGTACGTGTATGTTTAAGCAGGCATGGCAGAGACCATGTGAGAAGTGATATTTCTATGTATTTTATGATATACAATCTTTTATACAAAATTATTTATATCAGCAAACATACATATATACCCACATGACATTTCACTCAGTACTATTCTGTATTATTGTACTTACAGATATATTTTTAAAATTCTTTCCCCAATTACTCCTATTTATCTCAAACATCTAAATAGTGTTATGACAAATATTGATTTGTAACTATCTAGTACACAATCCATTTCTCCAACATAAATTCACAGGTCTGACAGCAGATACTCAAAGTTAATGAGCATTTCCACACCTCTCAGTAACTTTACAACGCTTTCCAGATATGAAATTATTTGCCATTTACACCAGTGACCTATGTGACAAGTTTCACTTCAGCAGCCAAGTATCACCAAATGAGTGTATATATATATATATATATATATATATATATATATATATATATATATATATATATATATATATATATATATGAAAAATGTACACTCATCAGTGTTGGGGAAAAGATAAAGAGATTAGTGGGGGTATGTTCTATGGAGCTGTGGTAAGGTATGGGAGAAGGAAGATGTCTCCGGAAGACCCATACTGAGGCACCCCCTTTCCCCCCAGCCACACAGTGATATGGTACAGAACAGAATTTAGTCAGGGCATGGGGAGTGGAGTTAAGAGGGTAGTTGGAGCAGAGGGAGAGGGGGGAGGAGGAGAGTAGAGATGTAGAGTCCAGCCATGAGCACTTGGGAGGGTGGGGCAAGCAGCTCCATTTATAGGGACAGGTAGCTGTGAGGTGGCATTTGCAGAATCCTAACAATCCATGTGAATGGCTCAAGCAAGTGTGACTTCGTTTAAAGTGCACTTGATTTGTTCTTGTGACTGTCACTCAGCTATGATGGCATAGAGTCACAGCCTTGCAGAGGAAGCCTCTGGTGGCACATCAGGAACCTGTGAAGACCATGATACAAAGCAGCTGACCCAGGGGTCAACTTAACATGCCGGTGACATTGCCTGGGGTCCTTGGGGGTAGACAGAGGCCAATGAGCATGCTCTGCTTCACAGATGAATTGCATCCTAGGGATGAGAGAACTGTGTCTGGAGTACTTCACACACCGGCTACCTTCATGTAGAGTCCAAGGGAGATGAACTTGGGAAAGAAATCATTTCAGGGAATCCAGGAATTAACTTTTATGATGCACACAAACCATCTAAAGTAAGCCTTACTCAAACATTACAATTGACCTTCGAGGATATTTTACTAAATCCTGCATATAATGGAGAAACCGAGTCACAGTGCAGACTCATAAGATAACAAGGAAGCTGCCTTAGTCAGAGCAAGCTGACTAAGAAAAAGGCAGAAACTTTGTAAGTGGCAGGAATGCATTACAGCTCATTAGGATGGAAGTCCAAAATGAAGGAGCCATAGATCATTTGTTTGATGGGGCTACTCTCTGCTTCACAGATGGGGCCTTTTCTCTCTAGTGGAAGGAGAGAAACTCTCTCCCCTCTTCTATGAAGATGCTAATTCATTCTCTAAGCTCAGACCTCCTGATCTAAAGACCTCCAGAAGGTCCAAATTCCAATTCTATTTCTTGTGAATCGTATTTAAATATATGGATTTCAGAAGGGCAGCAACGTACAGACAAGACCCAAAACTTCTTATGTACAGTTAGTTTATCCCAGATCCTAGTTACTGGCTAAGACTTTGTCTCCCTTTCTCTTGCTTTGTCACTATTTCTCTATTTCTGTTCCTCAATGCCCACACAGACAGAGACATATACATTTAAAACATCTATGTATGCCCTAACATATTAGCTCAGATGATGCATACAAATATTCATATACGCTGGAAGTCAGCATTTAATGAGTCCAACTATGTGTCTGTTCATAGTTTATATTTGCACATTTTTGATAAATGATATTTCAGAGCTTTGGTAATGTCTCTGTCATTTACCTAAGACTAGATATTATAAAGAAAATTCACTGGATTCTTATCTCTGTACAATATTCTATCTGTGACTCACTGTGAAGGTAAACTCTCTCTTGCCCTTCATTAACTGTAGAATGAAGATGTTCAAATCAGGCAGGGCCTGACACGTGTCTTCTCATGTGTGGGAGGGAATGCTAGGCAGATGTTTATCTCTGAGCTCTGTCTGCCCTCAGTAGATTCAGTTAATTCAGTCTGAATAATTAGCTGTCTCAACAGCATCTACCAGAAAAGACCAGAGAGTGAGTGACTACCCAAGGCTTATTTCTATCTGTCCCATCACTTGCCCTTGTGACCTCTGTCCTCTCAGTTCAATTGCTGATCCAGAGTCTGATGGGCCAAGTCAGATCAAAGTTCTGTGCATATTAGAACACCAAGCCAGCTAAGTGTGTAAAAAATGGGTCTTATATTACACAGGAGTTAAAGAGGTGATGGTTTGAATCAAAATGTAGATTAGAATTTATTAAGTGCCCATTTTCAGAAAAATGTCTAACAGAGAAGGAAACATTGGAGACTGGTCTAAATATTACCTGTTCCACTGTTTTCAGAACTACACTCACTGTAAAAACTAGCTTAGTTCTGTTCCTCCAGGGTTCTATTTCCCTACTTCCACTCGACCTTTGGTTTATTGCCATGGCTAGTGAACGCACTCACTCCTCACAAACCACTACACAGGTAGAACGAATGTTTGTTTCCCTGGTTTGAGGTTGTGAAACCTCACATTATATTATAATGTCTCATTCTATTGGATATCTAAATGACCTCAAAGCCATTGAGTAAAAACACCTATTTTCCATAAATGATGACATCTGCTACTCTCTGTTTAGAAACTGAGTAAACAAATGATAATATTTGTTATATAGTATTTTAAAATGTTATTAATAGTATTTATAAGGCTGTTTTATAATTATTCTTCCTGGGAGTCAATAGTTCTAAAGTTATATTGTTACCAGCTTTGAGTATTTGTTCTGTAATAAATATCCCGCAATTTCCTTCTTCACTGAACCCAAACTAGTAGAACCCTATTTAACTGAGTCTCTGCTTTTTGTTTCTCATTTTGTTTTTATGTCTATTTTGGAGCAAACTGTACTGTGAGAAAACTCTAATCTTTCTTATTCTCTGTTGATAATTGAATAATGGAGACTATAGTGGCTGATTTTATGTCAACTTGCACAAACTGGAGTTGTCACAGAGAAAGAAGCCTCAGTTGAGGAAATGCCTCCATGAGATCCAGCTGTAAGGCATTTTCTCAACTAGTGATCAAGGGGGGAGGGCCCAGCTGATTGTGGGTGGTGCCATCCCTGGGCTGGTAGATCTGGGTTCTCTAAGAAAGCAAGCTGAGAAAGCCACAGGAGCAAACCAGTAAGTAACATCCTTCCATCAGCTCCTGCCTCCAAGTTCCTGCTCTGTGTGAGTTCCTGACATGACTTTCTCTGGTGATGAACAGAAATATGGCAGTGTAAGCTGAATAAACCCTTTCCTCCCCTACTTGCTTCTTGGTCATGGTGTTTTGTGTAGGAAAATAAACCCTGACTAAGACAGAGACTAAGTTCAGTTCCACAAAGATACATCATTGTTCCTTCCTTGAGACAGGTTCTTCTTATATAAGACCTTATCATAGGATATAAGTCTCAGGCAACAGCCCCTTCATCCTGAGATCCTCCCTCTTGGCTCCAGGGCCACATGTCTTAGTTCACGTAGTCATGCTTTTCCATAGTCATGCTCTTTCTTTCTTCCTTCCTTCTTTCTTTTTTCATCTTTGGTCACTCTGTATTTGATATTTGATGGTTTCTTCATTTTTTTCCTGATTTCCTGGTCCCTGTAATGAAGATGGATGTGCAAGTATGCCAAGCACTAAGGGAGAAAGCAGCTGTGTGGTCCTTACCCCACACTTCCATGGTGCTGCAGTGGGGTGGGAGACACTGCTGTGGCAACTGTGCCGCTCTGATTTGTTGGCACTCTCACCACACTAGACTATTATCAAAAGCTCACAGGCATGAGGTGTCACAACATGTTTGCTGGTTTGGGAAACAGTTTGAAGGCTGCAACAAAGACCTTGTCACCTCTGAGTGTAAGGCAAAGCTGTCAAGTGCGGCTGTCACTTTCATGTCACCTCCACATTCGCTGTGGCTTCGATTCTCCCCCATAGCCACCCATACCCCAGATCACCCTGGCCTTCCAGATCGCTGAAATCCTTCATAGCACTGGTTCATTTATGGCCTCTGCTCTCATTCACATGAGAAGAAGGAAAGCACATGGGCTTGTACTTCCTGGTTGACATTCATCCTGATGCCTATTTGGAGCATGCACACTGGAGAGGTTCTTGCAGCAGTAATAAGAAAGTCATGTCAAATGTAACTACTGAGTTACTGGATGTAATAGATATCACAAAAGCCTTTATATAAGCCTGTGTCACTGTTCCCTGCTCGCCTAGCAAGCTTACCTATGCCCCGACTTACTACTTCTCATACTATGACCCTATTTGCACACGTAATTTTCTTTCTTTAGCTTTCCAAACATTCTCATGTGTGCCCAATCATTCATGCACTGCACAGGCATTCCATTAGGGTTTTATTAGCTGTGTTTGGTTTTGCCATATGAAATATGATCACTGTTCTAGCAAGGTTGTGAACAAAGTACAGTGGGAAGGATTTTCCTCAAATGCCATTGCTCTTGTATAAAGAGGTCACACTAATGAGGGCGTAAGTAGCCTATTACTGTCTAAATGTTCCCATATGCCCTACAATGTCAGCTCCTAGGATTATATTTTAGAAAATAATATTTTATGATTACCTACAGGAAAACACACACATCAAGCGATGGGACCAAGAGAAACAATTTCTGACTTGATTCTTGAATGTGAACAACTTGCTTCATGACACAGAATAATTCAATTAAGTTCTTTAGTCCTGTTTTCCCATTTGTTAAATGAGGATAGATGTAGTCACTGACGTTCTCTTTTCCTTAACAGTTCATATCCAGCTGCATTTGTGATATCTTCCTTCCCAGATGCCCAGGGAAAAAGCTTTAATAATCCATTCTGAATAGATGGATATGGGATTTGGGCTCCTAGGGTTACAGCAACTTTGGGCACCCTAGATTAGGTTTGTTGAACTCCTACGGTCAGAAATTATCACAAGACCCATAGGAAAATGTCTGATATTTTCTGTGCTGAGATCTGGGCACAGGAGGAAGCAGCAAGAGCATGAGGGAACAGCCAGGCTCTGAAGTAACTCAAACACCCCGTTACCTATTCGGGAAAAGCACTGGCCAGGTACAGGACAATTGGCTAGAACTAGACTGCACAGGACCTGTCCCAGGCTTAAGGGAAGATTGTTCTTCTGTAGAGATTCACCTGGATATAACCTTCTTATTGTTGTTCCAAATTTGTTTTTTTTTTTTTTTCTTCCTTTTCACTCCTGTCCCCTTGAAGATTGCTATCGTTTTGTATATTTTACTCATTGAATCCACTCTCCATGGCAACTTGAATTTTCTTACAAATGTTTGAAATGAGCACAGCAGAGCCAGACAGCCCTTGTGCAGTGACATTTCTGTTATTATCAGTGCAAGCCCGGCCTTTCTATTACAAATGGACAATTAAGCATTTAGGAAAATAATTGAATCTGATCCCCATCTTTGCTTCCAAAATGGCAGGAGCTCCTAAGCCTCACATGAGAACTGAGATGCAGGCCAGACATAAGGCACATTGACTTCTATAGGGAAGAGTCTATAGAATACATTAATCGACAAGTGGCATATTACTAGGATGGGGAAAATAAAGTTAAAAGAGAAGGGATTTGCTTTTGCTATACATTTTTGTAAAATGTACTCACTAAAATGGACTTGAGTCATCAGGGTGATGATTCAGCGATGGTGACTGATGCTGTGAGGTATAATTTTTTACAAGATTCTGGTGGTCACAGTAGTCAATCTTCTAGCTATAAACTCTCACAGCCCTTATGCAGCCTTCATAATGCTGTAACCCCAGAACAGTTCCTCAGGTTGTGGCGACCCCGACTGTAAAATTATTTTGTTGTTATTTCATAGCTGTAATTTTGCTGCTGTTATTAATTGTAATGTAAACATCTGTTTTCTTACAGTCTTAGGTGACCCCTGTGAAAAGATCTTTGACAGTATAGACCCTATTTCAGTTTGTCCCCAAAAGACCATGGCTGGTCTGGTTGGTTTCATATTCTCTGAGTGACAGATGTATTTTAACTGTAACTGCATATGAAATAGAGATGGAACAGATCAGGAACACAAATCCTCGGGGAGGGACCGGGAAAGGAGCAGGATTGACCGAAACCTGGGACTCCGGGAAAAAGATGCAGGCCCAGGGGGGCAACTGAAGGGCAGACCATGCAGTCAAGCTGACTTACTGGCTACTTCTCTGGACTCTCAGCTGATCCAGTTCAATGGCCAGCACAGGTGTTTACGGTAATGCTGTTAGATGCCCGTGGGACACTCCTGGACAGTGGGCATGCCTGTGTTCAACAGTAGACATGCAGCTGGAGTCTGAGTGACAGGAAGAGCTGGTCAGGAACATGGTTCCCCAGAAGAACAAAGTGGTTGTAAAGATAGAACACAACACGTCCAGTGGAGTGGTGTCTATAAAATCAGAACATAGAAGTAGCTGAAGCAGACAATAAACGCCAAAGAAACATTAAGGATCGACCCCAGGCCCATTGTTTGAGGAGCGAATGAGTGAAATTATATGAATATTCAGTCTTATCCATGGTGAAGGTTTCATCTTTACACTTTAAATGATGTGAGGGATAATGGGCTCATGTTAGTAGCTAAAGTCTAGCAAGTGTTGGAAGTGGTGTCACTGATATTATTCTGCCTCAGCTCCACCCCACAGTTACCTGGCAACAGTGAGGTATACCTGACACCATAAAAGGGGCTGCTTCCTCTCTCTCCTGCTCTCTGACTCTCTTCCCCTCTTCCCCCTTTGTCCCTTCTTTCTCCATCCCCTCCCCCTCTATTTCTCCACATGCTCGTGTCTGACATCTACTTCTATTCTCTTCTCTTCCCTTTCCTTCCCTTCTCCTCACCTCTTCTCTCCTCTCCTCTCCTCTCCTCTCCTCTCCTCTCCTCTCCTCTTCCACTCTCTCTCTCTCTCTCTCTCTCTCTCTCTCTCTCTCTCTCTCTCTGCCATTCTCTGCCTCTTCTACCACCTTAACTTCCCTCACCATGCCCTGAATAGACTCTATTCTATACTATACACTTGTGTGGCTGGTCCCTCAGTGGAAAAGGATGCCTCAGCATGGGCCTGCTGGGGCACCCCCTACCCCCATACCTGACTACACCCCTGTAGAACATATCCCCACTCTATCTTTTAATAAACCCATCAGTCTTAAACCTGGAATGCTAGGTCTCGGGAGGCACTAGGCTGGCAATGTCAAGGCTAATTTATGCATCATGCAACCATTGTTCTATTGACTGACTATTGGGTTGCATCACTAAGATAATACATCATCTCCCAGAATCTGACAGTGAGTGAAATTTCTGTAAGCTCTGGTCCTCTTGGACACACATGTTTAACACTGAGGACAAAGATGATGTTTAATATTAAGTCACAGTTACATATATTTAATAGTATGAGGTCTCAGGGTTGGTAGTCAAGTGTAGTAAATGGAATGAATTGATTAGAATCTGGACAAGATGACAAAGAAAGAAGAAACTTTGGCTCAATAGAGAAGGCATGGCAGAACAGGAAAGAAAATGGAGATGAACAAAGCAGGGAGAAGAAAATAACCAAGTAAACTAAGTATTGCATTCATCCTTTGTGCAAGGAGATTTTAAGAACAAGGTGACTATAGTGGTTATTCTGGGTTGTCAACTTGACTATATCTGGAATAAACCACAATCCAGAGTTGGAAGGCTCACCTGTGATCCTGATCTTGAGGCTGGGAGATCCAAATTTTTGACCTGGATCTTGGCATGGAGATCTTGAGGCATAGTGGCTATGAATTCCAGGAGTAAAGCAAGATCTCTGAGTTTAAGGTCATCTGGGACAAAGTAAGTTCCAGATCTAGGCATGGTGGTACACACCTTTGATCTGGGACAAACCTTCTGTTGGAGACCTACATAAGAAGGAAGGCTCTCTCTCTCTCTCTCTCTCTCTCTCTCTCTCTCTCTCTCTCTCTCTCTCTCTCTCTCTCTCTCTTTTTAACCTGTTTGCCTTGTGGGACTGAGCATCTGCTAGATCCTTGGACTTGCATTCACAGCTGCTGCTGACCATTGTTGGGGAGTTGGACTATAGACTGTTAGTCACCAACAAATTCCCTTACTATATAGAGGCTGCCCATAAATTCTGTCACTCTAAAGAACCCTAACTAACACAGTGACTAAACTTGCAAAGACTCTGTCAGCCACAGAGGCTCAGGTGCTATGGGACTCTAAAGACACAGAAATGGCTGAAGTCAGACTCAAGGACTTTCCAGTCATCCCAAGGCTGTGAGATAACTGTTGTTCTTGGAATAAACTAAGCTTGCAGAATGACCCCAGTGCACTGAAATTAAACCACTTGCTTATTGCATTGTTCTCAGTCTTTGTGTCTCTGTGGGAGTGGACATCCTGATCGGTTGGCCATGTGAGTCCAGCAGTGCAACCCATAGATTCACAGAGACTTAGGGCAGGAATAAGAATGAAGATGAAGAGAGACTTAAAGATGCACAGCAAAGGGCACAGGATGTCCTCTATCCTCCACTCTACCAAAGCAAGGTTAATGAAAGTAGGGTTCGTAATTTGAGCTAGTGAAGGTCCTTCACAGATGTTAAATTTCCATTTGATTTTCATTTTAAAATAAGATAATTAAGATTGTAGGTAAATTGGAAGAAGTGGCTGGACACGGAAACCTGGACCTAAGATCTCAAGTGACAGAGAAGGAGATGTGAATGGGAGTGTGGGTGTGGGGAGATTCGATTCGCCCTGGAAAAGACTGAAGGTGAGAGGGGGAAGAACATTAGGCAAAAGGACTTCAGTGTGCCTGAAGGAAAACATGGGGCATTGCATCCAATCAGAAATCTCAGCATCAGTGTCACTAGAGAGATATGAAGGTGACACTCTCATCTGTGGTGCGGAACAGAGAGTTTCCCAGAGATGTAACAGAATCAATGGTGCAGGTTCTCATGACATTTAAAAAAGTCTTTTCAGACACCCAGGGCACCCTGTTTGAGCTTTTGATTATCTTCATGTTTTAATATTATAATCACCATGTGTCAGTGCTCTATTTAAAATGTTAATTATTGAAGCTCAGAGGAAACTGATTCTTATGCTTCCGTAATTTCATACAATATAATTTTAGAACTTGAACTATTTATATATTATCTTGTTAGTCATGGAAACACAGCTGAGAGTCTTTGGACTTGTAGTTTTCACTTTCAATAGGCTTTTAAAGATAATCTTCATTTTTAAAGCAGTCTTGTCACTGGATATGCATTCATCTGAAATAAATCAAATCACCCCTGGCAGAGTGAGCCGGTTCAGACAGTTTGTATGAGCACATTTTAACAACTAAAGTAGATCCTGCAGAGCAAAGGGTTTTATCAAATCTTTCGTTAAGTTTATTCTCAGCCATCACCACCTAAAGACTAGACCCTTGTAAGTCACGGAGGTTCGTGCGATTTCTTTTGAGCTGCTCCAGTGCCGTCCCACAGGCCTGTCCTGGATAAATTTGCCTCACTGCAAAGGGAATATCCTGGCAAACTATAGCTTAGCCTGGTTCACCAAGTATCCCCACAGCCCAGGTGAGGCTCCAGCAGGAGAACAGACAGCTGTTCTCAGAAAATATAGCAAGAACTTGAGGTAGTGTCTTGGTAGATTTGTAGTAGAATTTAGTACTTTAAAAAGCGTTTTGTACAAATTTGGAAGAGGAAGACGTTCGATGAAAATCGATATCTATTTTCTGTGTGTGTGTGTGTGTGTGTGTGTGTGTGTGTGTGTGTGTGTGATATGTGCATTCATGAGGGGATTTATACATGTCCGTGTTCACATATGCTGAGGCAGGGGAGAAGTCACATGTCCTACTCAGTCATTCTTAGCCTTATTGCCTGGAGCCAGTGCCTCTCACTAGACCTGAAGCCTGAGCTGTCAGTTAGGAAGCCCTGGCTATCCTCATTTCCACCCATACCCCTCCCCCCAAAACCGTGCTGTAGCTGTAGGTATCCCGGGCCATCCATGGCTATTTTTCCACGGCTCCTGGGGTTTACGTCTCATACCCTTACACGCTTACCCACTGGACCCATTCTCCAGCCTCTACTTCATCTTACTGAGACAGGACTCTGAATATAACCAAGACTTGGCTTTCTTTGCAATTTTAGGCTATTTTTAAAAAACATTTATTTTATGTATATGAGTACACAGTAGGTGTCTTCAGACACACCAGAAGAGGGCATCCGATTCCACTACAGATGGTTGTAAGCCACCATGTGGCTGCTGGGAATTAAACTCAGGAACTTTGAGAGAGCAGTCAGTGCCCTTAACCACTGAACCATCTCTCCAGCCCCTACAATTTTTTAAAATGATCTTTTCTTTAAATGTGTGTGTGTGGAGGGGAGAGGTGGTTACCATGGCATGAGTGTGGAGATCGGAGACTACTCTAAACAACTTAGGCAACTGAAACAGTGGAGAGTGGAACTTTGCTTAAGTGGTGTCCAAGCCTCTATTCCCGAGAGAAAATAAAAAGAAGAGCTGTGAGCCATGGGCATTGGGCAGGGTCTAAACCAGACCTTGGACTGGTCTCTTGCTCCTGCTGCCTAGAGAGGACAATGACTGTGAGTCAGGTGCTCTCTGAGATTTTGTTTGGGTTGTGGTGGAGTTGATGAAGGCAAAGGAGAAAGTTGACAAACTCTTTATGTGAAAGGGCATTACATAAATACCAGGAAACCTCCCGGGCTTGACCACTGGGGAGGGCAGGGGCGGGGTTATCTCAGGACACAGACAGAGGATGTCAATGTGCTTAAGCAGTGTCCTCAGGGGCAATGCTCAGCGGATGGTTTATTTTCAGTGTGCTGGTGTGTGTACTCCTCTCTTATCTACACCCCCCACTGCTTACTCGATATAGTCAAGGAAATAACTTCCATAATTAATTTTTAAGGCATTGGAAGGGGAGTGATGTTACGCGAGCTCCTTCTCCTTCTCTGAAGCTTGCCTAAATGAAGCTTCATTTATTCTGTTTGTTCCTAACTAATCAGGACAAAGGCAAATGAGGATTGTGAGCATTTAGTCCAGGGAAGGAGAGGTGTCAGGCAGCTCTGGGACATCATACTTTTTCTTAATAAGCATTGTTACAAATAGTTCCCAGTCTTGGCTTTATAAGTGCAAAGGGAGGACTTCAGAACCACAGGATACTGTCGGCTGCCCGGGAGCTCTGGAATCCATGTGCAACACACGCCACGCTTTCTTCCCTGAGTGACAGCAGACTTTTCTTCAGTGCAGAAAAATAAGGTAAAGCCGAGTGCTATTCTCGCCTACCAAGGATCTATCTTATTTAAACTCTCCTGATTCTGCTCATTAGTGCTTGAGTATATTAGATTGTCTGTTGACCAGAAATCTTGACAGTCATTCCAGGAAAAGGGATTTCATCCGAGTCACCTCGAACATTACAGTTTATAGCCCGGGTATGTTCGATGCTGTATCTGATGGTTGACGGCCTCCACGAGGCAAGTCTTCCACTTTATTTATAGGATTTTACATGGCAATTTTGATATTTGCATAATAACTTTTTAGAGAGACTGACTTTAAAATATGTTAAGCATTTCTCAAACAGCAAGTTATGTTAGTTAACAGAGATTTTAATATGTAAATAGAGCTCATAGAACATTTGATGTGTCTGAGAACAAACGTAAAGGAGCATGTATTGTACCTGTCATTTCTATACATGCACACACATACACACACACACACACACACACATACATGCATACACATATACACATGCTCAAATATACACTCACATACATACACACAGAGACACACACACATGCACATACATGCACACACACACACACACACACACACACACACAAACACAGACACATATCCTTCCAGCTCCTACCCAGAGATGAATCTGGAAGTCTCATATCTTAGAATTAACATACTGTCTCCTCTCAGGCGCCTGCCCACCTTGTATCACTGTCAGTATTTGAAAATATATTACCTAATTTTGCATGCACTTATGTCACTAAATGCAAAACAGTAGGCCCTGAGCAACTGCCTTTCTCTCTAAATCCCTTGCTTCTCCGCAGTCATGAAGAATTATCCCTGATCACAGGGGCACGCCGGCCATAGTGAAAGCATCTGTCTGGCCAGTGTTACCTCTTTGTGCCTCTCAAACAAATGTGTGCCTGGCCGCTCACTGTGATGAGCTCGCCACAGTGTGTACTGCGCAGGCTGCTGGCCCCAGCTGAGAATATGCTGGTGTGTCAGGAAGAAATCACAGGACATTTGGAAACCTAATAATAAATCTGAAAATGCAAAAACTTTGAACAGTAAAACAAATAGAACGTGGAGTTTATTTTTAGAAATTTCTTTTAAATCTCGGAATTTTATCTCAGGGCATCTGGATTTCTTGGGGAAAAAATACCTTCAAGTGTGCAATTCTCAACTTTGTAAGAGGTTTGCTATTAGCTCACAAAAAATTATCATACAACTATGGCCTTTTCATTCATTGTAACTTTAATTAAAATATGCATGTTTTGCCTTGTCTCCAGCTGTCTACTTGTGTGCCATTGTCCTTCTGTCTAGGCTCAGTATTTTATATAGCTCATGTTATCTTCTATTTACAAGGCTTCCATGTCAAGCTTTGTGCCCTGCTTCTCTTTCAACATGGATTACATTAAAATAAATGAAATGTTTATGACAAAGCAATGCTGGATATTTTTATCAGATTTCTCTGCATTATTTAAAAACAAGAGGCCCTCATAATACCCATCATGCACTGCTGAGGAACAAGTAAATGGCTTCCATGGTGAACAGCCGACAGAAAATCTCTGAGATGAAGCCCACCTAGTAGTCAGGGAACACGCGTACCGGTAGTTTTGGATGGCCCCAAAGTGATGAGACACAGTATCAAAAATTTGGAATCTGTGTTGCGTCTTATCTTGTCTGATACAAGCCTCGTGTGGATATGAAAGACATGGCCACGAATGGAGAGTTCACCCTGGAAAACTAAGTGTTAAAAATATAAATGTGATGCTAAGCATATGAAACACATCTTAAAGTAAAAAGCATATTTTCTAATTTGTATTTTTAAGCACTGTTTCTATCAAACTCTGTGAGAGACTCCAGAGAAGCAGGGGTTGGGGAAAGAGGGATACTGGAATGTCCTGTGAATTGGCAATTGATGCCAGGATTCTAGTACCAGTAAAGGAAGGATGGTTAGAATCAAAGTGCATCTTAAAGACGAGTCTGGAAGCTAGGTGTGATAGCGTGTGCCTGTTGTACCTAGAGGCAGAGGCAAGAGGGGCGGTGGTCAGCATCATCTTCAGGTGCATAGCAAACTTGATGTCACCCTGGGGTATATGGAACCTTGCTACAAGGTGAGAAAAAACCAAACCAGGAATTAGGAGAGATGACTTTGTTGGTAAAGTACTTACTGTGCAAGTGTGAGATCCTGAGTTTGCTTCTCTGGCATATACGTGAGAACTGGGTGAGGGAGTACTTAGTACTGGACTGGTGAGGGAGTACTTAGTACCGGACTGGTGAGGGAGTACTCAGTACCGGACTGGAGAGGGAGTACTTAGTACTGCACTGGTGAGGGAGTACTTAGTACAGGTGTACTTAGTACCGGACTGGTGAGGGAGTACTTAGTACCGCACTGGCAGAAGCAGGCAGATGATCTGACATCCCTCCTTCAGCCCGGGACCTTCTCAAACTGCTCACCAGCAGCTTTTCTCGGGTGCTACAGTTTCTACTCAAGCAAAAGCTAACAAATCTGCTCAAAACAACATGAAACCTTGGAAATAATTAAAAGAAAACTATTCTGCTCTTTCCAACTTACATTTCTTTTTAGTGTAGCTGGTTTTATTTTGTTTGTTTTTTTAAATAAGGTGCTTATTTTGTGAATAAATATTTCAGGTGTGAGTTTTCCCACACAGGCCACCCTGCTGCTATTGTCACTACCCTTTTGTGTATGTGACATTTTGTTTCATTTTACTTTGTTATTGTGGTAGGACTTGCGCTGAGTGCACTTGACATCCCTGTGGCATCTCTGCCTGGGTCTGCTCTAGGAAGCACTCACAGAGTCTTTGCTTGCTCCTGTCACTGTGTCACTGCACACAGCACTTCAAGTGTCACCTTAACTTAATGGAACTAGGATCAGCTCCCGAACACGGCCTCTTTTCCTTTTTCAGAAACAATGCAGTTTTTTTTTTTTTTGATGTTACCCATTTTTGTTGTTTTTTTTGTTTGTTTGTTTGTTGTGTTTCTTGTGTGTGTGTGTGTGTGTGTGTGTGTGTGTGTGTGTTTTGTTGTTCTTATTGCTGATCATTTGTTTTGGGTTTTGGCAGATTCTTGCTTCTTCCTCAAAACCTCAAGTTGCCTCCAAGTTACAAACGCCGCCCCACAACTTCACAGGTCAAGCAACCACTGTCTGCCTTGCCTTTGTGTTACAGTCAAAAGATTAAACTTTAAGCAGGGATGCTGAGGTCACCCACAGTGGGTCAGTGTGTTTCCCAAGTGGAGTCCTTCCCTCAAATGCCTGCTAATACATGTTGGTTTTTAAAGTCATGCTACTTTATGGCATTCCCAAGAACAGTCTTATCAGTCAATCAATAAAATAACCTGTCAATCAAATAAACACATACTAACAGTACAGAGGAGTTTCTAATTAGGCTACAATCCTTCTTGCCAAGCCTCAGCACCCATGCAAGGCTGGGCGTGGCAGTCTTCACCTGCAATCCCAGTGCTGGAGGGTGGAGGTAGGTAACCCTCCCACTCAAGACTCACTTGTTAGCATTTGTCTAAGCTCCGCCCCACAGTTACCTGGCAACAGCCAGGTATACCTGACTCACTATAAAAAAAAGGATGCTTGCCCCCTCCTCTTGTCTTCTTTGCTCTTCCTCTCTCTCTATCCCCCCTTTCTGTCTCTGTCTCTCTGTCTCTCTCTCTCTCTTTCTCTCTCTCTCTGCCTTTCTCTGTCTCTACTACCCTCTCAGCCCCCCTCCCAATGCCCTGAATAAACTCTATTCTATACTGGACAGTTAGTTGTGTGGCTGGTCCCTTGGGGGAAGGGATGCCTCAACATGGGCCCGCAGAGGCATCCCCTTCCCTCAAGCCTGTCTACACATCCACCAAACATATTCCTTTGCCCAATCTTTTTATAAAACACATCACTGGTGAGCCCATGTTGAGGAAAGAGAAAGTTCCAGGTTTATTGAGAGAACCTGCTCACAGAATAAAGTAGAGACCAGTTGAGGAAAACGCTAAACATCAACCTTTGTCCTCTACACATGCCCACACGGGGTAACATGCATACACATGCTCATGCACAAGCACACAGGCACACACGAATGTGGAGGGCATGGGTAGAACATTTATACTTAACTTCATCTCAAAAGTCCATATTCTAGGACTTTTCCAAGACTTGGAATAAATGCCTAAGTCAGAGCAATGGAAATGTAAAAGCTTTCTTTCCGACAGTACAATTATTTTAATCTGTAAGACCTGAAAGGATTTTTTTTAGATAAATCATCTGTACTCTTTTGAAGAGTTGGAGAACTTATTGTGATAAGTGAAAATTAATTTTCATGTACTTAAGGCCTCAGATAAGGTATCTATTGAAGCTCTGAGCCCGATGGGTGGGCACTCAGCGTCAGTGCCGGCTCTGGTCTGTTTAGCAGCTTCCCGGCTGAAGCACGTGCATCTCATCTGATTAGGACTAGACAATTCTGACCTGAGCTTTCTAACACAAATCAGGAAGATTTTTCTGACCTTTCTCTCTTCCTCAAGTTCATGTCATCTGTCTTCTGCAGCTCCTTATTAATGTTGGAACATCGTGAGTTCCAGCTAAAGGTCTCTGACTTCCTTCATCACACACACACACACACACACACACACACACACACACACACAACACACACACACACACACACATGGGAACAGAATGCTCCTAGCATGCTCGAACTCATCCATCGCACTAACTGCAAGTACACACCATTATTTAGAAACAAATCCAGAGTTTCTAGCTTCTGTTCTGTTTATGAATTTATTTAAAATGGCCTCATAATGTGTCTCGTTTCATTGATTTTAATTAACAGTCCTGAATGCAAGTGTTTAAGTATTCGGTGTGTGGGGAAGTCCTGATAGTGTTAGGATGTTAAGGTTTCAACACGCTAAAGAGTGAAATTATACCAAGAACATCTCAGGGTCACTTATCTGAGAATAAAAGAAAACCCACTAAAAGCAAAATGACTGAATGGACCAGAGGCAGAGGATTGAAAACGGGAAACCTTTTATGTAATGACTTAGCTTTAATTTTATTCTTTCTCTAAGAATTTATAGTCCTTTCCTAATTTGAAAAGGCTAATTTTCCCCTAGGCCCTTGGCCACAAGGAGTTGTTAACTTAGTAACTGATAATTACTAATTGCTCAGCCTGACTTTTATTTTAATTAACTCATTGCTACATTTAGTCTATTTGATGCATTTTTCCATTTCTGTCAAAAACTTATTTCTGACAACAGGTGACCCTGGTGACACATGGCTCCTAACAGCTTGTTGACCTTAAGACCTGTAGTCCATTCCTTTGCTTGTTCCACCTGCTAACGCTGCCTTCATTAGTAAGATCAAATGCAGTGAGCTGCTTTGCATCCAAGTGAAGTGAGAACAGGTCAGGTCTCCCTGCACCTCACCAGATGTCGACCATGGTGCTACGAAATGCCCTTCATTCCTTTCTAATGTGATAAATACTGTTTTTCCTGTATTATCCTGCCTCAGATCAGACAGGGTTCTCTAGAGAAATAGAACTGATTGTGTGTGTGTGTGTGTGTGTGTGTGTGTGTGTGTGTGTGTTGTAGAAGGAGATTTCTTGGGTTTATTACTGGACAGGGCTGCACAATCCAATGATTACCCGATTTTTGGAGAAACCGAGAACCAAGCCACACCCAATCTGGGACGGAGCTGCCACCGCTGTGCCAGCACAATGCTGAATGCTGAAGTCAGTGGCATTGATCCGTGTTGACGGGCTGAAGAGGCTGGAATCTGTCAGTGGGAAAGACTCACCCAGAAAGGAGGGCTTGCAGGTGAGCATGCTGCCTTCTCCCACCTTCCCATTTCTTCTGGGCCTCCCTGCCATCACTGCCCCCCGTGTCTCAAGTCTCGGAAAGCACTGACTCCCTTCTGCAGGTGCCTTGGTTAAGTCAGGGTCACAGTCAAAAACCAGCCATCCATCTGTTCCCATCAGCCATTTCATCATTCCACCAGTCACTGAAACCCAGTGTGGTTAAATAATCAATTCTTTTTTAAAATCTATTTTACTACTTTATTAATTATTCAAAAGTTCATACACTTCATTTTGCTGACATTCTCTTTCTTCTCCCCCCTTAATTCCTCTCAGATCAGTCCCTCCTCCCATATCACTCCCTCCTCCCTATCCCCCAAACGTATGCCCTCTTTTAAAAATGTTGATAATCCATCGACTTATTGGTTCTATCTATAAACTCTGTTGCAGGATATGTAATCACACTGTGAACTGGGATTGTGTTGTTTACTGGAAAAAACTCTGGTTGTGGAGTGGCTCAGCCTTAGCACACACCTCTAATTCATCTGGTTGAAACACAGACACACCCTTAATACACACCTTTCATCCCAGATAATGAAGGTAAAGTTAGTTTGTAGAAGGAAGCATCATGTTTGAAAGTGATGTCTAATTGAGTGGCAGACAAAGTGATGGATCAGAGAAAGATTTGACAGAATAGGATATGCTCAACTCTAATTTTCATGAGGAGAGGAAAGGGGAGCTATTGAGGGGCAGTGGAAAGAGATAGAGAGAAAGAGAGAGACAGATACATAGAGAGAGACAGAGATAGAGAGACAGAGGCGGAGAGAAAGAGGCACTGGGTCAATTACGCAGTTTTACTGGGGCATTGTACAGTGACAGCTTGCAGAGAAAGAACAAGCTAGACACAAGTCAAGACAAAAAGAGCCAGAACATTGGAACATATTGCCAAAGTTAGTATGAGGCCAAGAGAGAAGCCAGATTGAATAGGTCACCTTGGAGAGGAGTTTGAACCACAAGAGCTGAGTTGACCAACCAGCCAGAGTTCAAAAAGAGCTGGAAAGGACGAGTTTATTCAGCAGCAAATCTCAGAGGCTGAACATATTCTAGACCTAAATTAGATAAAACGGAGGCTAGAAGCTTCCAGGAGTAGGGTTATGCTAGCAGACAGAGGGAGATAGCAAGCCTCTGAGACAACAATTACATCAGGCAAATAAATGGTAAAAAGATGGGTAGATGGATGCTATGAGCAAAGAGATTCCAAAACAGCAACACATAGAATTGCAGTCTTTGTACAGTGAGCATGTAGTTTACTGGAGGAAAGAATAGTGAAATCAGGTGACATACCTGTTAGGAGACATGTCATTTCACCCTCTGGGGCTCTCCTTAGATGGCATTCACATTTTCACCTTGTGCCTACCACATCTCTCCTACAGGGTTTCTATCATGAAGATTCCAGTCAGCCAGTGTGGAGCATTTTCCTCAGCAGAGAATCATGTCACCTTTCAGGGAGTGCTTCCAGCAGAAAGACTTGTCATGTAAAAGAAGCAAACACTAAGCTGTTATTGAGAATTGCTCTGCAAACAGACAGTGAAGCAGAGGTACCTAACTATTAAAATGCTTAGGAGATAATATTGTGGCTGAGAACAAAGGTTTCATATTGACTTGGGTAAGTCCTGACCTCAGTTGGTCTGCTTCCTTATATAGAAAAGGATGAGTATAACTCCCTATATCTCATAAAGATATTGTGAAGCTTAAATAAGTTCGTTATGAAAAGCTTTAAATATGGCGTTTGGCATATATAAAATACTCAACTAACAGTACTTATCACTGTAGAGAGCAGTAGCTGGAACATAGGTGAAACATGTAAGGCCTGACTTCCCACGCATGCAACCCTGAGGTTATATGTTGTGAGCATGTGATGGTGGAGCATTTAAGCCACAGTAGATGTTTCACCTGGACATATGACCTGTGTTTAAACCACTTGGGATTCCAGCCTGTTCTGTTGTCCCACCAAGCTGAAGACCAATCCAGATGAACAGGAAAGCCGGTGCTCCTGCTGCTACACTTAGCAGTTTAGCCTTTGGCCTGCCTACTAAGGATATAGTCATGTTTTAACATTAATTGTTTAGGAGCATACTCTTTTTGTTCACTTGTCATAGATCTAATTTTATCCTCAGTCTGGGGTTTATTTTGCTATTTCTTTGAAAAACTATTCATTGGAGCCAGAGGGATGGCTCAGCTGTTAAGAACACTTACTGCTTTCACAGAGCACCTGATTTAATTCCCAGCACCCATAGGATGGCTCACAGTCACCAGCAGCCTCAGTTTAAGGTGAGCTTATGACCTTTTCTAGCCTATGACCAGATATACACATGATGTACCTACATGTGCATACGTGTACATTCAAGCACTTATATGAACACATAAAATGAGATTATGGCTTTTTTAAAGAAAATAAATATTTGTTTCTGATTTGATGCCAGAATTTGAGCCTTTCCTTTTATTGCTTCCTGTTTGTGTTTGAATTCCTGTATCCTGGTCCTTTCTATGGGGGGGGGGGGTGAGGGAGACAGGGGCATATGTAAGCTACTTAGAAGAAGCATGTTCTCTGTTGGTCTGTTTATCTTTTTGGGACAGAACTTTAGCTACATTTATCAAATACATAAAACTTGCCTGATGCCAAGCAAGACCTAACAGCACATCATAGCCTCTCTCCTGTGAGTACAGTGGGTAATTTTCTTACAGCATCCTCACATACAGGCTGATCACTTCTCCGAGAGCTTGAATACTTGAGAAGGGTTTATACAGATGGCTGGGATTATTTGTATGTGAGGCTTTATTTCAGGTCATTTGTCATGTAAATACAACTTTGCTTTTCCTGCAGTCTCTATCTGCCCCTCCATCTAAGGAGATGTCTAAAGTGGTCCACAAGTTTTCCTTTCTGTGTTGTACCTAAACACTGTTCTGGAATTTGTCTCTAGGTAGTGAGCTCACCCTTTATAGACATTCCCTCAGTCATTCTCTTCTGTCACACATCATTAGTCATCGTGTGTGGGGCAATTGGCTTTTCCTCTTATTGCTTCCTGCCCATATTTGAATTCCTATATCCGGGTGTTGTGTGTGTGTGTGTGTGTGTGTGTGTGTGTGTGTGTGTGTGTGTGTAGGAAGCAGAACATTAGTTTGGTTTGTTCTGCCTTGCTATTCTTTGCTAACTACATGTATGTATTGGTTTGCCTTACATAACATTGTTGAGCTCCAGCTTGTGATAATACTACTATTGACAAAAGTCACCAAAGAACTGATCGTGAGATTCCTTCAACTTCTTGCCATTCCAGTAGCCTTGGGCTGGTTGGTGAGCCTTGCAGTTTTTTTCAGGATTGAACTATAGCTGCTATATGAATGGTGTCTGCCTGCCAAGAGAACGGGACTGTATCTGCTGATTCAGATTTGGTGTTTGCTACAAGACTGAACTGCTGACAAAGAAGATTGAGCTCGCCCCCAAAGAACTATTGCTAAACGGGTCCACTTCCCCCATATCCTAACAACTTTTCTCTTTCACTACATCTGGAGGGTGGTGGGCAAGAAGAGAGGTTGAATGTTTATTAAAATAGGCTGCAAAAATGAATGCCTATATTAGTGCTTCCTAGCACTAGCAGATTAACTAGCAGATGAACCTAACTGCACTCACTCATTCACTCATTTGCTTATCTACAGACAGTGGGAGAGAGAGCATTGGTTTGGTTTGCATTGGTGTATTTAATTATGAATGAGATTACTGCTTCATGTCTAAATGTGTTTAGATCAAAGACTTTTTACAAATTGTTATAATCTGTTGTTGTAATTACTAGTCATGATGTACACATTACCCTATATTTGACAGAGTACCTTGCAGCTTGTCACCATTTATTTTTCTCATCCTCGACTTTTTAAATGACTTACTCCTTTTACTACCCAGCAAGACTTTCAGATTATCTTAAATTTATTTTCCTGTCTCCAATACTGAAGTAATTTTTTTCCCTAAAGAAGCCTGGATCCACTTAATGAAATTCAGTATCTGGTAAAATGACCTGTGCCCCGGTTCTCCTAAGTGCCATCTCCTCTCAGTGGACACAGTTAGAAATGATAGATGAGTAGATACAAATGTGCAGACACATCCTCTTGTATCTATTTGACTGCTTTCTCCAATTGCTTGCTGTGGACTCTCTTCTTTGGAAGGATTTTCAAAGATTTAATGGATTCTGCATTTTTTCTGCAGATATGCTTCTTTTTATCCTGGATTTCTTTGCTCCTGAACAATTCCCTCTAGCCTTAAAGCCACCAAAGTCATTATTTTCTTACATGAACTTTATTATGTTATTTTTATTTTAATTTGCTGTACAATGCATGAATACTTAGTCCTTCTGCCTATCTAAAACTTTGTCTCTTAGACGAACAACTATTATGTCTTCCTTCTGCTCTCTAATCACGATCGTTTTCCTCTCTACTGTCATGTGTTCAAATGGCTTAAATTCCATTTGTGTGGGAGTGGGTGCAATCTATCTTTCTGACTCTGGAGTAGTTCACAAAGCATCTTATCCTGCTTTCACGATAACATGAGTCTCTTCTTTTTAAAGCACAAATAAAGCACATACAAATTTTCCTTATCAAAATAGCTGTTGGGACATAGAAATAAAATATTTAATTGTATAATTTTGCATTTGTTATGGGAGTGAAGTTATCCTTCTGAATACATTGTTACAAGAAGATGTCTGGGTCCTATGGAAATTTCATTTTTAATATTTTAAATACCTCAATAGTTTTTTTCTGAAACGTCCATACTAATTTACATTCTTACCAAAAGTGCAATAATTGTTACTCTTTCTCCAGAGCCTTAACAATGCTCATTGTCTTTTGTCTTCTTGTGCTCTAGCAACTTTGTTTAGCATATGCTAGAATATAAATATGTATAAGCATGCCCTTTTCTCGTCAAAAGTAGTCTTTTACATAACAAAATTATAACATTTTATGTAACTAAAGAAAATTTGAATCTGTAAATTATCAGAAGGGTACTAAGAATATGTGAGACAATGCAATTTGCATAGAGTTTTTGTTCTGTTTTGTTTCTTCCAGACAGGGTTACTCCATGTGGCCTAGGCTGTCTTGGAAATCACTGTAGATTTGGCTGGCTCTGAAATCAGAGATCCCTACCACTGTCTTTCTAAGTGCTGGAATTAAAAGTGTGACCCACAACTACTGAGATTCACATAAAGCATTTATTCTAACTCATTTTAATGAAATAAAGTCAATATAAGTTTTGTTTAACTAGCTAAAACTTTAAATGTTTTAGACTCTTTTTTTTTGCTTGTTTTGTTGGTTTTTCAAAGTAGTTTCATTATGTACTTAACATATATTTTTCATATAATATTTTGATTATATGCTCCCCTCCAAACCCCACCCTTAAGAGAGCAAGCATAAGATGTAAGCTTGACATTGTACAATGCTCCTAAATGGGGTTAGTCTACATTTCTACATTTTGCTGTCTTTGTTTGGTGCTAACTTCCCATGACAACCAGTTACGGTTTCTGAGACTGGGGACACTCAGCCTGGATCTGAAGGCAGTCTCCATTGGAGATCCCTGGGTCTTCAGAGATGGCTACAAGAGTAGGTCACAGCAATCACCAATTTTATACTTGCACATCAGTATGACTTTTCTGTCTAGACCTGCTGTTGCTTTCATGGTATTGTTGTCTCATTTTTATGGCTTGGCAATAGCAGTCACCTACATATATAGTACTGGTGGTGATAGTCATGGGTTTGTGCTCTGCATCTTTAGGGTCAGGAGTAACATTGCCCAGGGACCATGCATGATAAGGTCCTGTCAGTCTACTTTTTCTGTAGCTAACTCCCAGGTCTCCACAGAAAGGAGGCTTTAGGATAGGAGACTATTCTAGCTAGGGTGGTTGCATCCCTAATTTCATTTTTTCACATAAGATAGATCTATGAAAAACCTGCATACTTTCCCAACCCTTTAATTTTTATAGATGAGGGACTAGAAGCTTCCTGATGTTTATCAGTTTGTGCCTGGGGTAGCACCATTCTTGTGTTAGCGCTCTCCTCTGTGTTAGTTGGAAGATATCTGAGAATATATTGTCATTTTAGGTGGTTTCAGTCTTTTGAATCTCCTCTTTACCATCCTATGGCCTGGGTCATATCTTTAGTCCTTTGTATAATAACTTTTCTAACAGGTGTACAATGGTATATGTTTATAGTTGTACAATGTTTTCCTATTGATTAGCTACATTGAGTCCTTTTCTAGGTACCACCTGACACTTGTATGTCTTTTCAGAAACATCTATTAGATTTTCTCCCAAGCTTTATGGTCATTTTCTTACTAGCAAGTTTATTTTCTTACTAGCAAGTTGTTTATATTTCTTACACATTTAACATTAATCACTTATCTGGTGTATGTTTTTTCTTATATATTAAATTTCATTAAACTGTTTATCACTCGGAAGCTTGTTGACTTGACACTATGTCGGCTATTTTGCTATTGTTGTTGCTCAAGCTTACAGGGTGACAACTTACAAATCATTTACTTGAAATGAATAAAACCCTTTTGGGTATTTCTCATTCTTCTTAGCCTTTAGAACCTTTTGTCTTTGTTGAGAAAGATATTAAGTTCTCCCTTTCTACATCTACCACTTTATTTCACCCACTTCAGGGGATATTTTCCTGGATGACTTCTATATTCATCTAAGCAGAAGGAAACACATTTGTTCATAAAAAGATGTATAAAGATCTTTAGAATTTGTATGCTGGGCTTAATAGCAATTATTTGTCACTTAATACATAGTAGAAATAAAGATGGAAATAACATGGGAAAAATAGAGGGACCAATATCATAATAAGATTTTATTTGCATAAGCAAACAATGAGTCTAAATTTCTCTGTAGGCTGTACATAGCTTGTTGAGCCCTCATTTAAAGCTTATGGACAGTTTTCTTTCTTGAAAACATTATTTTTCTGTAGGCATAGTTTCTCAAATTAAGTCTTAATTAGTGAAGTACCAGGTTTCTTTAATTATATTTTGGAGCATTTTGTAGTCATAAATTTCATTAAGGTCTTTTTCTGCTGTGTAACCAAAGGGAAGCTTCATCTTCCTTTACTTAGGGTATGCTAATATTACATAACACTGCATGCAAATGTAAGAGCTCAGTAGCCTTCTGTTAAGAAGTGGGTGGGGAGGGCTTGGGAAAGAGGAACACAGGGCTGTGCTAATACTAGATATGGAACATCTGCTAATACTTCTCAGTAGTCTGTAGTCTCACATTCACATCTGGTGCTAACTGTGCCATTCAGACCTTACTACAACAGTAGCACCCTCTCGCATGCTCATCTCTTTGTGGACTGCTGAGTTATACACTCATAGTGGAGTGTGAGCAAGTTGAGAAATGTAATGAAGTCGCATTTCCAGTGACCAGTATTTTGCTCTGAAAAAATGTAGAAAATGTATTTGAATGGACTATTGCATCTCGGTGTCATGGAGTATGGGTTCAGCAAACAGGACAACTTTACCTCCTAGCCAGTGGGTATGTTTTATAGGAAATAATTGTCAAAGAGTAGCTGTGTAGTATTAATGTGAAATATGAAAGATAAACATATGCATTTAGATGCACAAGTCACACTCACCCTGGCCCTGAAGTTAATGACATACAGTTGTCCTCAAATACTCTGTAAATTTGCTTTGTAGATTGGACCTTTCATTGCTACAATAGGAACAAGGAGGAAGGATTATTTTGGCTTGTGTTTCCACAGTCTTTTTTTATTCATAGTCCTTACCTCTATTGACTCAGGGCCTACAGGGAAACAGAACACGACATGTGGCATACATGAAGTAGAGACAAGGTGGGAAGCTATCAAGGACTAGGTATAAAATTCAAGGGCACTCCTCCATAACAGATGTCTTCTAGCGAGGCCCACCTTCTAAGTTTCCTATCCTTTCTCCAAATAGTGCCACTATCTGGGACTAAGCTTCCTTGGTATTCAGATCCTAAGAACAATCAATGATACACTGACAACCATGATTGGTCAATAGGGCCAATGGCCGGAACAATAGGCTGGTATAAAGTAGACGAGAAAGTCCACATGTGAGAACCCACAAAAATGTTGAACCATTCTATCTACCTCTATAGCTAGCCCACACAATGCACAGAATGCCCGTTGCTTTGATTATTATCATACATCTTGTAGGGCCAGCTCTGATCCAGAGCCCTAGAGAGGTCAAGGTATTCATATATTCTTGCCCTCCATCCCTTCCTCCAGCCTCTCGTCTTTCTCCCTGTCTCAAATTTTTTCAAGACAAGGTCTCAAGTAGACAGGACTGGCCTGAAGTCACTCTGTAGCTCAGGCTCACCTCAAACCTAAAGCAATCCTCCCACCTCAGCCTCCTGGAGTGCTGGGATGACAAGTATGAGCCACCACACCTGTATGCACGTTCATTGTTTACCGAATTGCTTTAATTAAAGTATCAGCCAAGTCAAGCTGATAGTGTTCAAATGCAATGAATGCAAAGAAGTCCGGCAGATGGCTTTATTGTGAAGAATAAACACAAAAAACTTTTCCTTTTTTTTTTTTTTTTTTTGTTTTCTTTTCGAAGCAGAAATTTGGTGGGGTTTTGGAAGGCATTCCTGAAAGTTATTCTGTCCCCATGGGGTTAGTATCTGTAGGTAATACTTTGCATATCTGACAGTACCTTACTTATAACGTGAAAGTGTTGCAATAAACAGTTTCTTAGATCCCATCTTGATATTTAATACTGCGTGTGGAATTGTGCTATTATTTTCTATTTTAAATATGTTTCATGAGCTCAATTCTAAATCATAGAATCTGTGCTCTTCTGTCTAAACACCATTCCATTTAGGAACTCTCTCCTACTATCAACACGATGATCATATATCAAGTGTAGAAGGTTTTGTTCAAATACATCTTTGATCTGTCTGCACATTGGATCTGCATGATAGAATAATCAGGGGAAGATGGGAATATACACATTATTGGGTTTTAATTACATCTCAGAGCTGGAATTTGTGTACAAGGAAGTAGTCAGCCATAGAGTAATGCAGTTAAAATTGCAGATCAAATTAGTCTGTGCATCTGCACAGGGTTATCTTGTGACACTGGCTTTTTAAAAAACACTTTAGACTCATTTGTATTCAGAACAAAAATGCAAGCCATTTTTAAACAAGTACATGACTGTAGGTTTGCTGCTCATGAAGAGACATGAACCACATAGTCCATTTTAATGACTCAAAACCCATACCATTATCTTACTCTATTCAACATATTTTGATGGCTTTGATTTTTTTCTAGAATCAAAGAATAATAATGACATTTCTCATTTTAAAATGATTTTTTTATAAATATAGAAGTAGCTATGAATAGGGTTCATCTTCAGTAATAGCCTTTGGCCATTTTGTTTTTAATTTTTGTTTTCTCTGAGTCAGTCAAACAAGGGCATAGCTCCTAAGCTAGGGCTGTTGTTTCCCTGTGGTTTATTTTCTAAGTAGTCTAGACATTCATTGTCACTAAGAACATACAGTTTCCTCAACCCTTCCCCCACATCCCACATGCCGCTCGTCCCCATTGGTTCTGACGTGAGCCTCACACTGGGACTCATGGTGGACTTGGTGGATCCATGGGGAAGCTGGCTTTGATAAAATGTCTCCTGAATCTCAGCCAGCTGATGCCATTAGTCCATGTCTTTCCATTGCTAGCAGGATGCTTGCTTGTTGCCTATGAGCAGCCTGTAAGAACCTGAATTGGTCTTCATGAAAGCTAGTGCTGATTTCTGTCAACTGGGACCTTTAAGAATCAGACTCCTGCCATACCTGTTTCCCCATTCAACCCCAGCTTTACGTTCAATCTCCTTTTACCCAACCCCCCTCATGTTAGCTTTTAACCTATAGAAAATTTTCCTAAATAACCTGAGGCTTCCCTGGCGCAGCGCCAGATTCTCCTGTTACGTCCATCTCACACTGGGCTTGGTATTTTGGTCTCAATTACTAGACAAATGATACAATCCTGAGGTCCATGCTTTGTTCTGTAGTTTTCGCCTGTGTCCTTTCCTGATCTGGCCATATCATAAAGAATGCTACAAATCATTAGTCAGCATGTATTCTGAAGTCCTTAGTATTGATTTCTTTTATAAGCCTTTGTCCCTTGGTAGTGGCTGAGATTGGTACTCAGCTACAATAACAAGATGCCTGACAAAACCAACTTACACTAGCAAAGGCTTATTTGACTTATGGTTTTAGATCATGGTTGGTAGACTTGGAGGCTCGGAAGCCCAGGCAGTGTGGCGTGGAGTCACAGTAGGAATGTGTGATGGGACAAGATGCTCACTAGCAGCAGATAAAAAGCATATATTTTTTTAAAAAGGTCTAAAATTCATATGTCCTTCTTCATGGGTGCAATGACCTATTACCTATGACCTCCTACAAGTCATAGGTCTTAAAGACACCCACCATGACTAGAGTGCAGTAGCATGGAGACCAAGTCTAAATGAGACATGGGATGCTGGGGAATGATTACAGGACGGATAATAAAACTGCTGAGGAACTTTGTAGACATCCCTCAATATGTGTTTGCCTCAGTCATTCCCACAGTTAGACTTTGACTGGGTTTGGTGGATTAGGATCTTCACAAGTTAAGTGTATTCTTTGATCGCTATTATGATCTACAAGTACTACTATTATTATTTTACGTCCTGACCACAATATTCCCTCCCTCTTCTCCCAGCCCCTCCTCTCCATCTCTCTGCTCCTCCATCCACTCCTCCTCTGTTTCTGTTCAGAAAGGGTATTTCTCCCATGGACATAAGTCAATCGTGGCATATCAAGTTGCAGGAAGACTAGATACCTCCCCTTGTATTAAGACTGGACAGGGCACTCCAGTGGGAGGGAAAGGGCCCAAAAGCCAGGAAAAGCGTCAGAAACAGCCCCCTCCTACAGTAGTCCCCCACAAAGAGCAAGCTACATACTATAACATATGTGTGGCGGGTCTAGCTAGGTCAGTCACTGCAAGCCCTCTGATTAATAGTTCAGTGAGCCCCTGTGAACCAGGCTAGTTGATTCTGTGGGATTTTTTTTTCAGTGTTCTTGTCCCCTCTGTCTCTTCCAGTCCTTCCTTCTGTCTTCTGCTGGACCCCTGTGCTCTGCCTAGTGTTTGGCTGTGGGTCTCTACATCTATTTCCAACAGTTGTTGACTGGAACCTGTCCAATGACAGTTGGGCTAGGCTCACGTCTATGATGAGAACAGAATATCATTAGGAATCATTTCGTTGACTATTTTTATTGGTTCTTGCCACATCGTATCAGTGATGCATGCAGTTAGCCTGACTCACGTAGGAAGCTCCCCGGCCTACCCTGCCGTTTCCATGTGAACCCTGGAAGGAGGTCATGCTCGACACCCTGCATGTGAGAATTGAGCTGCAACCCTTCAAGTCTTTCAGGGCGAAGCTTCACATGAATTATTTTCAGTTCTGTTTCCCGGGAGAGTTGAGTTTCCCTCTTCCATTTTCTTTGCCTCTTTGATTATTTATTACCCACATGGCTTATGCATCCCTACTTGGCATTTTTCATCATAAGTTAATATTCCATTCACTTACTTTTCGAGCCATTCCACTTTTGACTCCATGAACTCTTTGGTTAGCCTTACCACGACCCCCGCCATTGTTATGACCTGGTCATCACCATAGCACCCCCTTCCTCACTGGTACAAGAAAACACTCAGGCAAATTTGTGCATTTTCTAACCTCCCTGCCCCTAGAACCAGGCAATTCCTCAAAGAATTGTCTTTTTCTCGAAAACTACTCCTTAGCCATGCTCTCTGGCTTTAAGCATGTGCATCATGAGTGGTGTGGGGTAGTCACCAGGTCTGTAGATTTCTATTAATCCCCAATAGCTACTGCCTTAATACCACTTACATTTATTTGTTCTTTGCCCTAGAGGTCAAATTCTAAATTCTGGTTTCAATGGACTCATTCCTGGCTCTATAGGATAGTGTTCATTTCTTCCTGGCTCTAGAGTTGGTCCCTAAACTCTGGCTACTGTAGTTGCTTCATGTATATATATATATATATATATATATATATATATATATATATATATATATATATATATATATATATATATATATATATATATATGCATCTGAAGCATCTGGACATGACATTTGGGGCACCTGGGCCACTGGTGTGTCTGGGGCATCTGGGACATTTGGGACATCTGGGGAATCTGGATATTTGGGGTATCTTGGACATCTGGGGCATCCTGGACATCTCGACATGAGGACATCTGGGGCATCCTGACATCTAGGGCATCTGGTACATCTGTGGCATCTGGAACATCTGGGACATCTAGCACATCTGGCGCATCTGGGGCATCTAGGGCATCTGGAGCATCTGGAACATCTGGAACATCTGGGGCATCTGGGGCATATGGGGCATCTGGACATCTGGGATATCTGGGGCTTCTGGGACATCTGGGGCATCTGGCACATCTGGCACATCTGGGACATCTGGGGCATCTGGGGTATCTGGGGTATCTGGACATCTGGGGTATCTGGAACATCTGGGGCATCTGGAACATCTGGGGCATCTGGGGCATATGGGGCTTCTGGACATCTGGGATATCTGGGGCTTCTGGGACATCTGGGGCATCTGGCACATCTGGGACATCTGGGGCATCTGGGGTATCTAAACATCTGGAGCATCTGGGGTATCTGAACATCTGGGACATCTGGGCATCTGGGACATCTGGGGCATCTGGGGCATCTGGGGTATCTGGGGTATCTGGGACATCTGGGGCATTTGGACATCTAGGGCATCTGGGACATCTGGGGCATCTGGAGCATCTGGAACATCTGGGGCATCTGGGGTATCTGGGGCTTCTGGACATCTGGGATATCTGGGACTTCTGGGACATCTGGGGCATCTGGAGCATCTGGAACATCTGGGGCATCTGGGACATATAGGGCATCTGGACATCTGGGATATCTGGGACTTCTGGGACATCTGGGGCATCTGGCACATCTGGGACATCTGGGGCATCTGGGGTATCTAAACATCTGGAGCATCTGGGGTATCTGAACATCTGGGACATCTGGGCATCTGGGACATCTGGGGCATCTGGGGTATCTGGGGTATCTGGGGTATCTGGACATCTGGGGTATCTGGGGCATCTGGGGCATCTGGAAATCTGGCACACCTGGGGCATCTGGCACTCTGCTGGAGTCCCTCTTGTCATAAGTGATTTAAAATTTTTGCTTGAGATAAACACTTGCTTTTCAGATTTTGCTTGTTCTATTTTCATATTTTTACCTTTTCTACAGATGGTAGTGCTGTTTCAGTAGCTCCATGTCAGGCCACCACATTTTTTGTTTGTTTAATGGATGTCCCTCTCCCAGTAGCTATCAACTGTCAATAGCTCTTCAATTGCAAACAGAGCTTTGTGCCTCCCTCATCCAACGCCCCAAAGTGAGGGGACTGCACAAGTTTGGTGGTGGGGGAAGAGGGGGTAAGTCTGTTAAGGGGGTATGATGAAAATATGTCATATAACATTCTCAAAGAATTAAGAGAAGCATTCTAAAAATAATAACATTTACGGTCTGCATGTCAGACCCTTAACATGAGATTATGTGCTCACTGTTGCCAGAGGATACAACTCACTCTGTGAACTTATTTGGAGCACTTGAGTTTTTAAAAAATAAAACAGAACAGGCAATAAATAATTAAGTTTTAAATGAAAAAGACCTAGGAATTCTTACAGTTGATTTCAAATACACTAAAGGAATTGATCATAATTTTGAGGTAAGCTTTTGTTAAGGAATAAGCCTGGTAGAAAAATTCAACAAACGCCGGATGTTAAAGAGTGATTGATTCCTAGTTTAATGCAACAGCAATTGGAGAGAGTCTGATGTAAGTGCCCTAGAATGACCATTTGCTGGACAAGGTGTGCTGAAGACCAGCCTTACAGGATTTGTATCAGAGGCTGGCAGGAAGAAGCTTTACATGTCCAATGAGAATAGATAGTTCCTTCATGCAGCTCTCTGGAAATGTAAATCCTGGAAGCTATTAGAGTCACATAAATTGATTTTAATGAAGGAAAAAAACCCTACCAGAAAGACAGCTATTTCATTTTATAATGTCTGTAAATTATCTATGACCTCTCAAGGAAGCAGGATTTATTTAGATTCTTCCATAAATAGTTTGTTTTGTAGCCCCTTCCCCTTTCTGCTGCTGTTCCACCTTTGACAGATGGGATGTGCCCCCCCCACCCCACAGTTAATCATACTTTGAGGTGGTGTGCACAGATTTACCAACTCCTACCACAGAATCTTGACCAAAACCTCCGCATCTGGTTGACACCTTTGCACATAACCAGGATCTTATCACCGAGGCTTGTCTTGTTTTATGTTGTTGTCTGGTGGCACATCACAAGATCTCCAACCATATTGGCTTTTACTATTAGTAATATTAGTGTGAGTTATATCCAAAATGATGGGAATGTTAGTAAGAGTACTTGAGAAAAGGGACACTACAAACTAGCAAACGTCCATTTGTACCAGCAAAGAGGCCGTTCAGAGGAATTACCCCAGCAAAAGTGCTGGCTCTCCTTGCCCCAGGGGGTCACTTCGTATCCAATTACCTACAAACTCTCACATACTCAGGAGTGTAGGTTAAACAAGGCAACCTTGGCAGCTCTGCCTGGCTTTTCCTCCATGACCCACCTGAGGCGATCCTGTCCTGCCTGGTAGAGTTAGCCCTTTTCTACAACACTTTCTTATTCCTGTCTATCCTTTGGCAGGTCTCCTGTTTGGCTTGGCTGAATTTATTTTAGACCTCATCTCATCTAAGCCAGGCTGGATGCAAACACCCCCCTGTGTATCTGAGGATGACCTAGAACTTGGGTACTGTCTGCTGACCCTACCTTCTAAGTGCGGGATCCCAGGCCAGTGCCGCAATGGTGAGCTTATACAGTGGTTGAACTCAGCTTCATAGGTGCCCAGCAAGCACTCCCCCAATAGAGCCACACCCTTAGTCTACAGAGTCACCTTTTGATAGACTGTGACACATTTATTTCTCTCTTCCTTCAGGCAGGGTGACTCCTGTACACCAGATCAGATCTCACTTCCTCCAAGAAACCCATCTGGGGTTGTGTCCTTTAGACCTGCAGTCACACTGTGACTTCTCCAGGTAGAAGGTTAATCATCTCCTATCGACTTCCTTTGCTTGCTGGTTTCTCCTTTACCTCCTACAGCACCCTATGTTGAAGGAAGTGGCAGGTTGCCCTGTACCTTTGAGCTAGCTCAGTGTCACTGAGCTTGTAACGACCAGATCCTGTTATCAGTCACAGCTGACCCAGTTATGGCATGAAAAAAAAATGTCCAATGACATTGCAAGTCCCCAGGGATAAAACTGTCCCTGGTGGAGAACCACAGTCCTGAGAAGGGGACCCTGATTTTGTCTGCTAACTAAGGTTTCCTGTGGGCACATCTCAGCCAAGAGATTCTAAAACAGTGTTTTAGTTATTGTGGAGTTAAACATAATCACTAAAATCCAAACCAAAGGAAACAACAGAATTGGACACTTAGCTGATTTGCCTCTTGAGAAAGCAAAGCTTTGGTTTACTTTAGAAAGACTATTGCTTACGGAGCCCACTCTTGGCAGCCACTGTTTCAGAATGATGGTGTGAATGAATCTTACAAGCTGTGCCTAGCAACAATCACACATCACTCACTGAAACAATCTGTTTGTAATTATGGCTATATATATATATGTGTGTGTGTGTTTGTGTGTGTGTGTGTATGTATGTATGTATATATATATATATATATATATATATATATATATATATATATATATATATATACATTTTTCTCTACATTTTCCTGTTAGTATTGCTGAGATATAATTGACATTTGTAAGTATTTTTTTAATTTTTGAGATTATAATATAATTACATTTCTACCTTTTCTTCCTTTTCTCCAAATGCTCCCATATAGCTCTCCTTGCTTTCTTTCTGTTTCATGGCCTATGTTTTGTTGCTATTACATATGTATACAAACATATATTCCTAAATATAACCAGTTCAGTCTCTAATGTTTCTAATGCATATGTCTTTAGGGCTGGCCATTTGATGTTGGATAACCAACTGGTGTATTCTTCCCTGGGGAAAACTATTTTTCCCACTCTCAACATTACTTAGACATCCGTAATTCTTTGTGTGGGTTGAGGCCTTGTTGAACTTTGCCCTTCCACTTAGGCATGTCTGTTGGTATCATTCTTGGTATCAATTTTTAAATGATAAATGAATAACTCGTTGAACATTTAGTTCATTCTTGCTTCTGTAGAAACTACTAACTGATTTGTTATTACCAGTATAATTTTATCTAAATTATATTCCCTCTAAGGCCTGTATTTAGGATTATAAACTGAGTGTAAAGATATTTATTCTTACTTCCTCCCAAGCAGTAGGATGCATATGAACTAAAAGACTAGGTTGCCCAGTTTTGTAGCTGGCTGTGGCTACTAGAGGGAGTTGCATGGCAAAACGTCAGAAGGGAGTGTAGAGCAGTTGTCTGGAGAAGTTCACACAGAAAGAAAAAGCTCCACAACTCTTTGTCTCCTGTTTTCTTATAGTCTTACTCTCTTATACAGATGGCAAGAAAGCCTCGAGTTTCTTGCTGGCTATTGGGTGACTTTAGAATGAGAATCATTTGCTCAAGATGAGAAGAACTGGGATATAAAGAGCTGTCATGGCAGCACTGGGCTGTTTATCTCTCCACCTTCTGCTTTAATTGAGAGGAAAAGAATCAAATTCAATCTTATTTCTGCTGTTTGCTATTAGCAGGTTAATGCATGTCTCAGTGCCTGTGCTGCTAGAACACAATGTACTGAACAAGCCCATTAGCTTACCTCCCTTCAGGACATGGAATAGACTCTAAAGGGCGAGAATCTAAAACTGAAAGCATATCACACTGTCACAATCTTCTTGAGAATGTACAAATAGTCCCCAGCCTGGACACATACATTTCTATCTGACTTTGTGTATTAAGCCTATGTCCCTTTATGTAAATCATGTTTAGACATTTCCAGAATGTACCTTTAAAACATATCTGAACTGAGTGTACAACATGCTCTTGCCTTTAAAATGAATTTCCTTGCTGTGAATATGCGATCCATGTAAGAATACTTCCTGCCTGGGCTTGCACTTAAAATTTAGAATTTTGAGCTACACTTAGAAGAACCGACCAGTGTGCCTGCTGTTAAGCAGTTGCTTTTAGAAAAGCAAACCTTTCCTTCTAGCAAGATTGAGCCCTTTAAATTCACTCAAATGGATTGGAAATTGCCCTTCTTACTAATAATACACCGGGAAATGTTCACTTAAGGATAATTGTCCATTCATTAGTAATTACCCTCACCATCCGCCATCTTAAAGAGGCAAGAAGTAACTGTAAAATTCTGAGAAACAGAAAAGGGGGCATTGTGCAAAGATTGCAAGTGCTTGCCAAACAAACCCCCAAGTGCTTATTGGCTCTGATAAGAAACGCACTGATAAAAATGTGAGCACCCATCCCTACCTGTTCCCAACAGGTAAAATAAACAGCCTTGCCTTTGTTTCTTGTCAAGTTAACATCCCATGACAAGGACTTGGAGAAATGTGGGCTGTCGTTTCTTTCCTCTCTTGTATCTATGAATCTAAGTCTTAGTTTTCCCTCATATTAGAAATTAAGGAAAAAGGTTTCCTGTGAGAAGAAATAACCAGAATTATGACTGTAAAAGAACATTTACATCATAGTAATTTCATTCCAAACATAGTAGTTAATTGTTGAAGGGACGTGACATAGCCTAGAACAGTGTTGTGAGCAGAAGGTAAGTTTTTATAGTGTTTTTAGTGTTAAAACCAAGAGCAAAGTGATTAACTGCCCAGTTCTGCTAGACTTTCAATAGCATTTCCTCACTAATCTTTCCAGACAGCACTAGAAAGACTACCCTAACATGTGACTTCTAAGTCTCTCCTTATTTCTCAGAGAATTTTCATTAATCAGCTGGACAGAGTTCTCTGCCCTGTGAGTAGCACCCTACTAAAGAGATGTGTTAGTGTTCACTTAAATAGCTCAGCCTTTGCTTTCAGAAATTAAGTACGTCATACATTCTATTTTGTTTTAGGTTCTGTGAAATCTATTAAAGATTTCACGGTACAGCTGAGCCTCCCAGCCACAAGCAGAGCAAACAGGGATTTATAATAGAGATCAGACAGATACTGGGAAGGCTAGGGTCCATGAACAGAATGTACTACCAACTTAAAAAGTTGAGTCGAGCAACGTTGTGAACAGTGAGGAGACGGCGTTACTGAGAATAATGGATTAGTCTTCAGGCCCCATTTTCTTTTCAGAACTGTTCTCTGGAGAACTCATCAGGGACTGGCTAGAGATGCAGTCAGTGCATTTGGTGGCTTCATGGGAATTTTGTAGAAAGAAAGTGTTGTCCATCACCCTGTGTAAGATGGAGGCATAACAACTGTGTAATCCCCCTGTTTGATAAGGCCACACACTTTGTTACCTTTGTAACTTGGCTCTCTCTACCTGGATAAGCTTTGATGCTGTGTGGCTGATTTACAGTGTAGGCCAAGATTCCAGCCTATGGTGGGTGTTTCTCTGTCTGACCCAGAAGGTGCCTCTTGTCTGTGGTTGCTAAAGAAATACATACATACATTTGGGGAAATTTTCTTCAACCATTCTGCAAATCAAATTTATTTCATTCAATTGCTAACAATTTTGCTTGTTTCAACTGTGTAGAACTATGGAGAGTAGCAAAGTTCTTGGGGGAATTTTGATTTATGAATGATTGACAGTAAATATGTACACTTGTTTTCTTGCTTTTCATCTATGAGGTTTTGTAAATCATGAGCCAACAGATATTAGTTGCAAAATAACAAAAATCTGATATTTGGGGAACTAATGCTATAGAACTTGCAATAAGTTTTGCTTGCATTTTAAAAATTATTTATGCTCCAAAAATATTTTTATAAAGTCTTCTTAGAGAGATGTAAGATCTGATATATGGTGGATTTGGTATTTAAGACTTTAACCAATAGCAATTATAGTAAAAATTGCCAAATATGTGTATGTGTATAGTACACAAAAGCAGAATCGCCAGGCAGCACAGATTAATTAGATAGAAGTCTCACTGTATAAAGAGCCAAGAGGTAAGAAAGATTGTTATGGGGGCTGAAGAGGTTGCTCAGTGGTTAGAGCACTGACTGATCTTCGAGAGGTCCTTAGTTCAATTCCCAGCACCCAACAACCATCTGTAATGGGATCTAATGCCCTCTTCTGGTGTGCCTGAAGACACCTACAGTGTACTCCTATATATCTTTTTAAAAAAGAAACATTGTTACAGTATTTTAACATAATTAAGATAGACAGAAACACAAATGACCATTTTGTTTTTAGAAACTGTGACACCAGGTGTCACTTGAAGAAACATTAGAAACCTCTTCAGCCCCCATAACAATCTTTCTTACCTCTTGGCTCTTTATACAGTGAGACTTCTATCTAATTAATCTGTGCTCCAGAGCTCCTGCAATCAAATTCCTCAACTGATAACTAGGAACTAAATATGGTCCAGAGTTACTATTGTAAGCTGTGCTCCAGGGTCAAAGGGCAAACATCATTTCAGTGAGTGTATAGGAAAACAATTGTTCATCAGAGGAAGGAAAACTGTAAGAAAAAGAAACAATGCAATAGGAATAAAAAGTGTTTTTGTGATCAATAGGAATAAAAAGTGTTTTGTGATCTAACTCATTGGTCTTTTAGCAACATGGCAGCAAACGGGGAAAAGTGGTTCAGGACACAAAATGACAGACTTCGAAGGGCTGAGGACCTTGAATGTAAAGCCTAAGTGACTTCAGAGACAAGGCCAAAGGGTCAGCCACTTGCAACACATTAAACAGGGCCATTCCTGAAGCAATGCCCCGAAACAGTGGGAATGAAACTGATGCATTTAAACAGATCACTTTCAAGTCTAAGTTAGAACTAAAACATGAAACGGCACAGCAATGACCTGCCTGCTTCTTCCTCCCTGGTACTGGGTGACAGGCACATGCCATTGCACTGGGAGTTTCCTGTGACCACTCAGACTACAGCCCCAGACCTCCCATTGCAAACCGCTCAAACTATTCCCATCCTGGAAGTGATACTGATAACTGGAAACACACACTCCAGTATCTTCTGATGTTACACAAACCATCAAACGTTTGCTAATAAGTAGCCAGTGGTTAGAAACTCTATTTAACTTTCTCAGGAAAACAGAAGTCGGAAGAATAACATCTCTCTCATTCAGTGGCCGGAGTCCAAACTTGCCACTGACACCTGAGTACCACCTCACCACCCTCCCTGAAGCCCAGGCCCATTGCAGAGAGCTTTGTAAAATTGCTTTTGGCACCATGACTATATTGAGATTACAGTTTCCAAAGAGTCACATTTCTAAGACTAATCTTAACTGGGATTTAACCTCCTGCCTTACCTGCTTGCAGCGAGCTTTATCTATTTCCCCTGTGTCCTTCCCATCTGCTCTCATTTATGACAAGACATTCTGAATTAGAAGGACTCAGTTCTGTCCTCCACAGGGTATTGTTGTTTCTACCAAGGACATAAGTCTTCACAACTGAAAAATTATAATAAAGCTCCATTCGGTGGCAAAGAGCACATTATGGTGTGTATGTGTGTGTGTGAGCATGTGTGTGCTCATAGAAATAACTCCTGAGACATAATTGATAGCAGATATTTACTTTGGCCTCACACTCACACGTTTGAAGGGAGGATCAGTGTGGCCGAGCAGGTTGTCAGAGCCTCTCTAGCTGCTGCCCCTCTGAGTTCTGCCGTGTACTGTCTGTGTAACCGTGGGCTGAATGTTTCATTCTTCGTGCTTTAGATGCATCGATGATCCATATCAGGGACGAATGAGAATCTGATTTAAAAATTGGTGATTACATTCAATTGACAACCAGAAGCATGGATTGAGCCATCTGACATGAAGAAAATGCTCAGACATAGCCTACTTAGCAGAAAGTTGCCATCAGTCACTTCCTAACACATGTTCAGACAAGTGAAGTTGACTCTAGATCATGGATAAAAGGGATAAAGATACAAAAGTGGGTGTCTTTTATAAAACAGAGTTTATTCTGTTCTGAAAAATCACTTTGTATGAATGAACGTTTTACCTAGATGTATGTGTGTACAGATGTGTATGGTGCCGGTAGAGGCCAGAACAGGGCATCAGGTCCTCTAACCTGGAGTTACAGAGGGTTGTGAGCTCATGTGTGGGTGCTGGGAAGTCATCCCCCTCCACATCCTCTGCAAGAACAGCCAGTGTTCTAACCACTGAACCATCTCCCCATCCCCTGACTTTATTCTCTTAATGAATTTTTTTATTAGGAAATGGACTATTTACATACCTTTTGAGTATCTAGGCCTTTGTTTGTGAATAGGAATGTAGCAGACTGTTACCACCTCTATTAATACTCTGTTTCATATGTAGAAAGAGATATCTATCAAGTGAAAGTTATTTCCTGCAAAGCATTTGAAACATTAGCCCAGGAACTGAAAGTGTGTAAACTGGCTATTGAGAAAGCCCAGTGCCAGCCCCTTCCCAATGCTGTTTGCCTGTTAGGGAGTTGTGGTGCAGTAAAAATTCTAGTATATAAAAAAGGAGAAAAGCTAAAATCCACTTACGTTTATCATCACTTTTGTCAGCTGAAGTAAATAAACTTTCATGATTTCACATTTCTTATTTTTAATGAGTGAGATATACTTAGACTTTTAAGAAAAGCAACCATCATGAGACTGGCTCACAACAGATACTCTATGACTATATGCAATTTCATAAAGTCCCATTTGTCGCTTCTAGATCTTAGAGCACAAGCCATTGGTGTTCTGTAAAGGAGATTATCCCCTGTGCCTATGTGTCCTAAGCTCTTCCCCACTTTCTGTTCTATTAGTTTCAGTGTACCTGGTTTTATGTAGAGATCTTTGATTCACTTGGACTTGAGCTTTGTACAAGGAGATAAGAAAGGACCGATTTGCATTCTTCTGCATGCTGACTGCCAGTTGAACCAGCACCATTTGTTGAAGATGCTGTCCTTTTCCAACGAGCACACATGGAGAGACCCATGGCTCCAGTCGCATAAGTAGCAGAGAACAGCATTGTCTGGCATCAATGGGAGAAGAGGCCTTTAGTCCAGTAAAGGTGCATTTCTCCAGTGTAAAGGACATCAAGGCACTGAGGTGGAGAGGATTGTTGGGAGAGAGTACCTCCATGGACACAGGAGTAAGGGGAAAAGGGATAACATTTGAAATGTAAATAAAGTGAATATCCATTAAAAAAGAGACTCTATGAAGCACAGAATCACTAGGTTCAGGTATTTGAAAGTAGGTAGCTCTAGACAGCTGTCAACCTCCACAAACAGGGAAGACCACTCCACCCACTGGATAAGGGGCTATGGCCTGTCAGCATTCACCCGTGAAGATGGTTTCACGTTGTTTGGACTCTATGAATCATCACATTGAACATCTCGGTACCTGGGACTTGGGGCTTCTGTCACGTTAGCGGAGAGAGGCTGCTAGACCAGGGGAAGGAGGTTGGTAGAAATCCCGGTCCTTTGCTGTGGTCTTCACTTTCCAACTTCACATTTCATAACCAACTTGCTCAGAAAGCTACACACTGTTTTCTACAGTTTGTCTTGACAGAGAGCTACGGGCCTACTGCTCCATCTTCTGCATGTGACATAACTTTAGTAATGGGCAAGTCTTAGAAATGCAGGTGACTTTTTTTTTTTGACAAAGTGTGTTATTATCCCTTTGTACAGTTATTTTAGAAAATAGCCTTAAAATTATGTTGCGGAGTTCAGTGATAGCTGGTGACATTTTAAAGCATTTACAGCATTTTCCCAAATTGCACCCTAAACAGGCTGCTAATACACACATTCGGGCTGTACTTCATGCAGGGACTTTCTTTCACATATCTCCACTGCACAATAGAATGCTCAATGAATTGCAATTCTCCCTGATTCATTTCTAAGAAATTTTAACAGTTTCCACCATTTTTTTTAAACAAAACACCTTTGTGTCCCTGACTGTATGGAGGCTGTGTGAGTAACAGTTTAGAATAGACAATGAGGCAAATGCTTTCAAGTGACGGGTTTCTTGCTAGGCACAGTGGCACACGCCGTGATTACTAGCACTCTGGAGGCTCCGCCAAGATTCTAAGCATTTTTTTTTTCTTTTATGACACATGTTAATGGTTTTTGAAGGACATTAATAAAATCCCTTAACCAAAGTGACTTTATATTTCATGAACGATAAACAATGATATATAGTAACCCACTACTAAAATAACACTAATATTATCTGGGATTTTACATATTTGTTTGTACTGGAATGGTGAATTACAGAATGCCGGGATAGTGTGTACTCGATGTTTCCACAATAATAACTGAGGAATAGAGAGGAGTTGAAGAACTGATTATACTTCATAGGTTTTCTTTAAAAAGCACTTGGGTCAGGGGAAGAACTGGGAGGAACGGAGTGGGGTGGGTTGGGCCAATATACATTATATGCATGTATGAAATTCTTAAGCAATTAAAAGTAATTGGAAAGGGAACTTGCTTTTGTAGAAAGGCACCCTCAAAATTGCTCATTTAACAGGCACAGCTTTAGACACTTCATGTCTTCAGCGTCTCCTGTTTTGTTCACTCTATTCGTAGGGTCTGTGTTTTATGCTAAACTGTTGGTGCTTTTGATATTTTGGGTTCTGCTGAAAGCCATGTGGTAATCCACAAGCTTACTTTGCTCACTGACCTCTATGTGCTGAGGCTGCATCATGGCTCACCCAGTTTGTGTGCAAGGAAAGACCTGACTATGTTCCCAGCCCAGCTTTTCTCCAAGAGCTCTGTTCTGTTAAGCCCACTTCTAACCAAGGACCCAGCACTGAGCATTCCCAGGAGAGCAGGCATGAGTTTCCTTGACAACTGCATCCACCACGTGCAATAGACCAGAACGGCTCCTCCTACTCCTGGGTTTCCTAGGTAGCAGGCTGCATATATCTTATAAAGACAATGGGATAATGGGATAGATGTCACCTTTCTCAGGCCTGCATGGGGAAATGAGCCTGCTATACAGACTGTCAATTTCAGTGACAGTATGGATTGCATATGGAAGTTACTTCTCTCTACCTGAGCATGAATATTTTAATTCAAGGTCAAAACCAGATTAGGTCATTATCAAGGCTACATTAATTTTGTAATAAGTAAACACAACGTTTTCTCATTCAACTTGTTCTGTCAGCACATAGCACCACCCCATTAACAAATATGTGTGTGTATAAATTTGTGTGTGCATGACCCAGTGACAAATGAATGTGTGTATGTATGACCCCATTACTAAGTTTGCGTGTGTGTGCGCACTCGAGTGCGGACACTCTCTCGTATGTGTGTGATTGTACATGTGCACACACATGCATTGCAGGTGAATAATGACTACCTCAGTGTCCCCTGGGGCTCTCTCACCAATGCAGAGAAACTCAATCTTTATATGACATGAATAAAAGAGACTTTTTGTCTAAGTTGACTATAATATGCCCATAAGCTCATAGCATCAAATTATCTCTAGAGTCTGAAAATACTAGGGCATGGATAATTTTTAGAAAAAAAAAAAAAAAAAAAAAAAAAAACCCTGAGAGGAACATTGAGAAAATTGATTACACAGAGCCAATAACTCAAAAGTGATTTTTTTTTCTGGGCATAGAACAAGCTCAGATATGCTAAGTGAATATATTTATATTATGAAGACTCTTCTGTTTTTCAAACACAAAAATGTTGAGAAGAAATTAAAGAGCAAATGTGCATTATTAAATGTGGATACAATGCATGCAAAATGTTCTGGCTAATTATTAGCCTTTTCAAGTCAAATATTGTTTTAAAATTATCATGCAAACTTCTTTAAGCTCTTAATTTTGTGTAATAGGGACTCTCATTCTCCCTCAAGGCAATTAAGTATGATTATCTATTGAGTTGCACACAAAGAAAAATATAATTTATCTGTAATTAATCAGCTCTGGAGCCCTGAATTTTAAATTATGCACAAGTCTAAGAGTCCAGCTTACATTGTCTAAAAGTGTTGTTCTAACACTGAACAGAGCAGCACTTTACAGTTGGAATCTGATAGAAGAATGTCACAAGATGCTCCTATGAGTAACTCTACTGCAAGGTAGTCCATCGGTTACAGGGTGAGTTGGCCGTTGCCTTTATTCCCTGAATGTGGAAATGGAAGGAGGGGAATCAGAAGTTCAATGTTATCCTAGCCACTCTTGCCTACTGTGGTGGTTTGAATATGCTTGTCTCAGGGAGTGGCACTATTAAATGTTGTCCTTATAAGAATTGCCTTGGTCATGGTGTCTGTTCACTGCAGCAAAACTCTAGCTAAGACACTTATGTAATGAGTTCCAGGCCAACCTAGATTACTTAAGCCCATATTCCAAACAAATCATTTATATGTAAACAATTTTACATCTAATTACTATAATAAATCTTGCTATACTTTTAGCAAAATTTGGAATATATCTCATTATGATTTCTCAAATAAATTTTTTTAATTTTCTACGTTTCCTCTGCATTAAGTACATACATTCTGTCTGTACTGAATTATTGGATTGAAATCTTCTAAGACGTCACAACCTTTACTGTCAGATCAATATATGGAAGGTTGTGATGTATTATTCAAGTGGATGTGTTTTACTCTATTATGTGAGTTTAACATGTTCCTTAATTTATCTCTCCTGGAACTTCTCTTAGACTTTTTTCAGCCATATGTAGATTAATGTGTTTACATGCACACATTTCTTCCTTCTGCTTGGTGTTTCTGGACTATAGAGACTGCCAGATTTGAGAGTTGTCATGAAGTAGTTATCAGATTGCAATAACAGGCTACATGTATGTGGAGGATGAGACAGGCTTACAAGAGAGCTTTCTCATTAGTTCACAGTGTATAGTCCAACAGGCCCAATCTGCAGATTCACACTCTTTCTCTCTGACAATTTGCCTCATGAATCAAAGTATCCTCCCCTATCCCTCTTACTTACGGTGAATTCCTTTTTGCTCAGGATTCTACATCCAACCTCCTTTGGCTTCCGAAGCAAGTGTACAGAGCGTGAAGGACATGTACTGACTTAGTGTCCTGACTTTCAGTTTAGCTTTCTGGTTGGTTTGGGATTAGTATGTTTGCAGCATCAAATACTATTTACTATTATGATACACATCTTGTTGTACGTTGCTTTACTACACTGTGTTTAGTTTTCTTTTTAGCTCACAGGATCTTTTCTGTTATCCTTAATGGTGACTGGAAACATATTTCCAGAATGTGGAAACAAACAACAAACCCCCTTCTTCACTTCTGCTGTGATGGTGTAGAAACAGCGCTGCTTCTGAGGAACTACAATATCACTCATTATACTTTATCAGTGGTTCTTCACCTTGCAGTGGGAGGTGATTCCAGTAACGAATGAGGGAGCTGTATGTGGTTCCTGTTTTGTGACAGCTAGAATGAAGCTTAAGAAGGATAACACTAAGATCACATATCTTGAGTACATGTCTAACTTTTAAATAATGCTTTCTTTATCATTACAAGGGAACATCCATGCAGTGCATAGATGGACGCGACATGTCAGTCTCTCCTCCTATCGTGGGTTCTGGGGAATCAAATTTAAGCTGCTCAGCTTATAAGACACAAGCTCCTTTACCTCCACATTGCCATTTTGCTGTCTCCACCCATTTAATTTTAGTAATTTGGTTGTGTCTCTGTTACATTTAAGAAAATTGTGTTTCAACTTATCTGAGACATTAATTTCATAAACAAATGGATCACTGTGATCTAATGTTGCAGAGAGAATGCTACTTAAATCCTGTCCCAGCAGGAGACAGAAGCAATGCCTACCCCCTCCTCCCAAGGCCCCAGTGACAAAAAGATTCTGCCCTAGTTCATGCTGGAGAACCAGTGAGTTTGCGGGGCTTCCTTACAGAACACAGGTACTCAGAAGAGGTCCCATGAAGAGTGAAAAGGGTCAAGGAGCCCAGCTGGGATGAGGGTTTGCACGTTAACACAGCTGGGAACACATGGCGGTGGTTGTGGGAGGATAGTCATGAGTCAGGTCCAGCACAGAGCTTCTGGCCAGGATGTCTACTGTTCTTGGAATTGCTGATGTACCATGTTCCTTTACATCATGCCATGCCCAGCCAAGCTCGAGCCTTTATCCCTTCAGTAGAAATGCTGATGTAACGTACACTGGCAGAGGAAAAGTCTCCACTCAACCTTGTGCAACTAAGGCATGATCACATTAAAAGCTTGGACACATCTTTTGGAAATTAGGGTTTCCTACAGTGGAAGTGGATTAGTTCCCATCACCAACATCAACTGTCTCACTACTGCCTGTAACTCCAGCTGCAGGGTATCCCATGTCCCAGGTCTCCAACAATACCTACATTAGTCTATCCACCTTCTTCAACCACACCCATTCATGTTTCTACACACACACACACACACACACACACACACACACACACACACACATTTTGAGGCAATAAAAGTAAATCAACCAACCACACCATCTCAGAAATAAAATTCAATTCCAAGGCTTATTGAGTTATATAAAACATTTTTATGAATCTCTGTTTAAACTATATTTTAAAAGTCTGGGAGTCTGAATGAGTAAGGGATGGTTTCAGTGTTGATGTTTCAAAGAACGTTCTGTGGAATCATGCAGGTCTGCAAGTAGCTATCAGCTTTCTATCCCAAGAAATGGTACTTTCTCATCTGTGGTAACATATGCACTCTTACATGCCCTTGGCCTGCAATATCACACAAAAGCAAAGCTCTTTCCCTCTGTAGAACTATGAACTGTTCAATAAATTCTTAAAGTCATCAAGCTCATACTGAACAATGGCAAATGATTTAAGCTTTTCATTTGGGTTTCTGTTTGCTTAGAGGTCATAGTAAAATGCAGTGTGTATCAGTGGCAATAATCTAAGTAATCTCTTCCTTATATGCCTTATGAAATTTATCTGAATGAAGGAAATAGAGATCACCCTATTATTAAATATGATTGCTCACATCTGTCTCTACTTGTGCCTCATGGAATAGTGAACAGGTACAAGCAGATATAGGTTATATGACTATATGTAACAAACTATAACGATGCAATGGACATGATGAAGACACAATCAATAGCTTAATAGCCCACATGGCACGTGCGGCTTTCTGTCTGTCTGATCTCCATCTTCATTTTATCATAAGTTAAATGTTATTTTTTTAGGTTTTCTTATAAAATTTGTAAATTACAATGTTTTATAGACAATCTACTGGACTGTATTAATTTCACTCACGAACTTTCCAAACCCTACTTGTGTTGCCTGTGTTACCATAGTGACTCAGTTTCTCTGCCGAACCATATGCTAATGTGCGAACGCATTGCATGCTATAGGAGTGGGATGGTATTCTTTCTCTTGAAGTCTATTTCTTTATTTTTATTTTATGTGTGTATGCCTGCATGTATGTGTATGTGAACTGTGTGTACAATACCGATAGATGCCAAAAGAGGGTGTTAGATCACCCAGAAGTGGAGTTTTATGTTTGTGAGCAACTGTGGGTGTGGAGTACTCAACTCTGGTCTCCTAGAACAGCAGCCAGTACTCTTAACCACTGAGCCAACTCTCCAGCCCCAATAACTGTGGCTTTTATTCAATGTATAAAACTGTTATTTTCATTTTAACTTAGTTTTAATTACTGGAGCTTTTCCTAGGCTAACCATCTGTACTGGCATCTTTTGTCATGTGCTTTACCTATTCTGTTCCTTTGATCTCCTTTATACTCATCGATAGATTTGTAGTTCTTCACATGCTAGATATTGAAGATTTGTGGACAGAGGCACCTGCACGTATGCAGGGTATCTTTTTCCAGCTTCTGGTTTGACATCTGTGGGTGCAGAGTATTTGTGACTTTTCCATTAAGATTTAACCAATATATATGCTATGAGCAGAAAGTTTAATGCTATCTTTGTGTTCTTTTGCAAGATTAGTCATATTAAGGTCCTACCCACAGGCAAACAAAAATTAGTAAAGGCAAGTAGGATGTGCCTGTGCAGCTTCCTGTTGGGAGCTAAATGCAGGAAAATCTAAAGGAAATCAGTAATGTTTACACTACCTGGCTGCTGAATACCCCAGATGCCCTGTGCCATAATAATCTTCAATTATGAGAAAGTAATCTTTGTTCTTTAGCAGCTGTTGTTACTGTGCTTGGCATCGTCCTTGCACAGTTGAGTAAGTCATCTCCTCAAATCTGTTTGAGGCATGGCTTTGTCCACACATAGATGTAAAAGCCAGACTTACCAAGGAAGTCACGGCCATGATATCACGGGGGTCTTAGTGCAACCCTCACACAAAGCACTGAGTCTCAGGCTTCACTCCCCTGGGACAGAATTTGGTTGAAATGCCATAATCATGATTTATCTTGTTTTATTTTTTCTGAAAAATATCGTCCTATTCAATTTCTTAGTGTATTATTAGTCAGTGTTTTCTAGAATAACAGAAACTATAGAACACTGTTTATTCTATATAGAACTTTCTCACATATATATGATAATTATATATAATAATAAATCATAGTATAAATATGTATGTGTATATGTATATATATGTAAATATATATGTATGTATATATATATATATATATGTATATATATATATATATATATATATATATATATGAATGATCCATTTGAATGACTTACAGGCTGTGGTACAGCTAATTCAACAATGGCTGCCAGTGAATAGAAAGGCCGAGAATCTAGAAGTTACTCAGTCTAGGAGTCTAGATATCTCAGCTTGTCTTAAGTAAATGTTGAAATCCTGAAGAAGTAGTCTGTGGTACAGTAAAGGAATAGATTTGTCAGTAATGACAGAGCAAAGGCAGACAAAGAGCAAGCATTTCTTGTCCTTATGTGGCCTTCCAGAAGCAGAAACCAAGGTAAAGGTGCCTTCCCACCTCAAGGTTCAGATTAAAGGTATATCTTTCTACCCCAAAGATCTGGATTAAAAGTGGATCTTCCTACTTTAAATTAAGCAAAAATACCTTACAGGTATCCTTCCTTTTAGTTTTTGGTTTTATTTAAGTCCAAATGTTGACAAGTTGAGAACCAAGAATGGCCATCACACTTGGTTAACTGTATAATTGTTCCAGTTTGCAATCTCATGGCTATATAGTATCTTGGCCACACATTCTAAGCCTTTCAATTCCAAATGTCAGATCTGATATAAAAGCATTTAGATCATGTTGAAAGTCAGATGTCTGTTTTTACTTCAAGGTAAAAGAGAGAATGAGTTCTGAGGAGAGCCACAAAGTCTCCATAATATGTTGCTTTCATGCTTTGTCCACCCACAGTGAGGCATAGGGAAAGATAGCAGTCACCACAGTCAATATTCCCTAGGGTCTGCAAGGCACTACTCCCCTTGACCCTTCATCCCTGGACCATAGGCATAGAGATTGGACTGAGAATGAAGTGATTGGCAGTATGTTAAAAAAAAAAGAAAAAGAAAAAAATTAGCATGCCCCACTTTGAATTCCCATTGTAGTCTCTCTTCTCTCTTCTGTAGCTGTTACCTGTCCTCTCTCTCTCTCTCTCTCTCTCTCTCTCTCTCTCTCTCTCTCTCTCTCTCTCTCTCTCTCTCTTTCTCTCCCTCTCTCTCTCTTTCTCTCCCTCTCTCTCTCTCTCTCCTTCCTTTGACCCCCCCCACACACACAGATTGAGGCTCCATTTAGAAATACCTCACTATCTTGGGTCATATAACCAAAATAGCCAAACACAATGTTTAATGTGTGAGCTAATAACACCAAACAGAATACAGCAAGCCAACTTTAATTTCCATGTGATATGATTGTTAACTGAAGTTTGTCAGTCCTTGTGAGCCAAACTCTAAGTCCCAGATGGATAACGTTTGCTTCATTCCCAATATCCTATCAGTTTTCATCCATATTTATTAAATTGCATCATATTTTTGATTTGTTCTTTCCACCTTTTATCTTTACCCCTGACAATATTGCTGAGGTTTCACTAATTAAATTATATCATATCTCCCAAACCTTCTTCTGATCAGCCCCTCTTTTTTCCCCTCTAATACAGAGTTCAGTCTTCTGCAAGTCTGGCTTTCTCCAGCCTAACCATGCTATGAACTCATGCTTTAAAAAACTTCAAACATTACTTATCATTTTCTGAAAAGCACCCAACCATTTCACTGTGATGGCAATGTTGTGAAGGAACCAGACACAAAACCTGGGAATTGTGTGCACCGGCTACATTTGCCTTCCTGTGGTGCTATCAAATAATTCACTTTTCAGGTTCTCTTAACTTAAAGACGGTTTACTTCCTGTGTGCATGACATCATGTTTCCAAAACACAGATAATAAAAAGCATCAGTCACCCGGCACTGGAAGAACTCTTTAAAACCACCAAATTTGTTTCCTCCCCACCTTGGTGACTTTTCAGAAAGCCAGTGTCCTTCAGATTTCACTTCTAGAGTTCACTTTGCTCTTCTAGAAGACGATTTCAAGGTGTTTCAAATGGCAGTTATCTGTACTTCACTGGAAACAAACCAATGTACACCCTCCTATAAGAAAGAGACATCATCCCTATGGAGGGTGCATGGAGGATTAACAGCAATTTTATGTATGCATTGAGAGCGAACCTCATCAAATCTGAATTCTTGCCCAATTTCAGAAAAGATGCAGGCATAGAACCACAGCATATGCTATATTTGATTTTTTTACTAAGAATAAATTACTGGCTTTATTAATATGGTAATCTTTTTCCATAAAATATTTTAAAGTATAAAGTTTTACTTATAATACTATTGTTCTTTGTTTGGCACATTTTGAATTATGACAATCATCAAAAACATATTTTTAAATTTTAGTTTTTATTCAGTTATTTTTCTGACAGTTTTATACATGTATATAGTGAGTTCGTATTATCCACTTTTGCTCTGCTTCCTTCCTCCCATATCAGCAACCCCTTCTCCATAACACTCCATTTCCCAGAGTCACGATTGTTGGGTTTGTTTGTGTGCAATGTTTAACTTAACAGGAATCATCTCTGTGATCACTGGGCTGAACTCATCATTGGAGTCTTTTGGGGTCACCAGCAGTGGACCTGCTGAATCTGTTGTTGGGGATAGTTCAGCATTGTTTGATAAGATCCTCTTAACCCTTACTCTAGCCATGCCAGGAAGCTGATGACTAAATTCTTCTACACATCTGGTAGAGTCATCCATAGTTGTTAAGAGTTCGTGACTGCAAGGTCTGGGTCTTGCCCAGAAGATGGCATTTTACAGCCCTTCTCACTGTCTTTCAGTTCCTGGGATCTTTCCAACCCTTTTTCCACATGCTCTCTGGACCTTTCAGTGGATGGCATAAATGTCTTGTGTAGGGATAAGCACACTCATCCATCAATTCTTCTCAACACCTTACTTGTTAGAACATGATCAAAAGAATAAGAATAGTGAACAATGCCTTGCGAAACTGTGTGAGAGGCTCCAGGGAAAAGGGTTTTACCTCAGGTGCATTTTGTTTCCTGGATTGTTATTGGATGTGATGCCTTCTGAGACAAACATTTACATTCAATTCATAAGACATGCTTATTCTTGTTGGACGTCAGATCATACCTGTAGAATCCCATCTGGTCAGCATACGTAGAATCTAGATATGGCCTTCGGCCTTGCTTCATTCTCTCCCAGGTGCACTCTTTAGTACGTCCCAGGCAATTATTTTTAAAATTGTTCTAGTCTGTTCTGAGAAAGTTCTTGGAAAGGGACATTCTGTTAACATTTAGTATGGGCTCACTGGTGTTTATTTACATGTTTTTCTGATCACGTTTTTCTTAACTCAAACAACCTTCCTTGAATCATTGCTTTCTTTGTTACATTCTTGTATAAAAGTACATTGAAACTGAATTAAGTTTGTCTACAACATCAGAAAGTAATCTGCCTCATTCTTTCAGGTCTTGAGGTCCCAGGTCCAGCAGACAAGTCATAGTCAGCTGAAACATCAACACTGTATGTAGCCATGTCTCTCTGCATTTACTGTGTCCATTGGAAAGAACTGCCTGATGAAGGCTGCGGATAACATTCGTTTTGTACATAAATATTTATAAAGCAGTTCAATACCATCTTGGTTTGATTAAACAATAGTATTCACTTCTACCCCTAAGCCTATTACTTCCTCTATCACAGGTTTTAAAATCAGATTTACAGCACTAACTATGGTTCCCTTCGAAGGAGAAGGAACAAATCCAACCAGAAAGCAGTTGTTTACCCCCATGACAAAGCACCGCTAACGTGTGGTGTCTTACCATCTAATTCTGGTTGGCAAACAAGAGTCCAATGTGTTTTTTTATTGACCTCCTGAGTCTCCCAGATCAATAATTCCTAATTAGGCATCTCATTCCTGGTAATGGGGGTGACTGTTCAAAATGCACAGCTTTTAGGAATGGTTTTTCCCAGTCATTTAAACTCCTCTTAAAAATACATCATATTTTTAATTTGGTTACAAGATAGTAAGTTTTCATGAGTCTTTTTCATACCCCATTTGTTTGTTTGTTTTTGACTCTTTCCCTCCTTGTTCATCTCTCCTGTACCCCATGTTAAACTTTCTCAGAGCCCCCCACTGTGCTTCATACTAACTGTATTCCACGACTCCCCTTCCTCGAAGCATCTCCTCCCCAGTGGCCTCCTTATAGTTTCTTGGCCTCTAAAGGAACTTCATACTAAACATACAAAATTAAAAAAGACTCTACACACTGAAACATGATTTAAGATTTTTGTGAAACCTCGAAAGTTTCAGACTATTTTGTCCACGAGTTACACTGTATTCACATAGTTTATCTTCAAGCTTCAGCCTCTTCTAAAATACATTTGATTAGATTGTCAGTAGTCGTTTAAAGCTAATTTCATTTTTGAAAAGCAACAGTTGAATATGTTTAACAACCTAGTGGTATGGCTGGACTTGAGGAGGAAGTGGCTCCACAGGAAGCGTCTATGAGAACACCTAGTTCTTGGCACAAAGACTATTATAGACATCACCTCGTCAGGGGAAGTAGCTGGACTGACATTTTGCTGAGGCTCCTCACTGGACCAAGTGGTGCGAAGCCTGTCTCTAGCTGTCGATACTTGGTTTATGAAATGACAAAATTCACTTGTTTTGTCAGTAATTAATTTGTCACTGTACTAAATGTTAATCTATTATTAAATGGCTCTTCAGGTGGTTCCTTCATGGAAGTTGATACACGTGCAGCTCAGGCTGAGCACTGCAGTGAGAAAGGGCACTTACCTGTAGATGCTTGAGGTGTAAGGGATAAGTTTCAGCAAGACCATGTTGACTAGAGAATCAGAAAAGTCACATCTCATGAACCATACTTGGGATGCTTCTCTTTATGAATGACGCCGTGTGAGTTCCAATCTGCTAAGCGGGCTCTTAGTTTCAAGTCAGCAGAACAAAATAAAGGCGAAGAGACTTAAAATAGTAGTTGATCGTTTTCCTTCAGTTTGAACACGGTTTACTGAAATTGAAGCTGGAACCTATTTTAGAAGATGTCTAAAATGCGTTCCTTTTACTTCCCACAGCTGTATGTCTAATTCACATCAATCAGATGCATAGCAGATGAGAATCCTCTTTTCCCCTTCTGCCTGCTCTACTGAAGAAAATATTTGCCTCTCATGGGGCTGACATCATCAATGAATTACACTTTGTAAAAGGAATAATGTCTTCCCCAGTCTTTATCACCCTAAACCTGCATTTACAGCTGAGTTTATTTTCCAGAACTCATGCCGGGTTTCTTACAACTGCCTGGAAGCAGAGCCCCCAGTGCTGTCTTTTAGCCTCCACCAGACCTAGTCACATGCATGCATCCACACAAGCAAGACATTCACAAACATGAAATAAAAATAAATTTGAAACAAGAAGTCACTGAGTGGTTATATTTACATTTTTCAGTTTGCCAAGCCATAGCTAGGTTTGGAGAGTTTGTTTCCAAAGGTTTAGAGAGTGAGTCTCAGCTGCCTTTTTCTTAATTAAATTTCAATTTGGAGCAAAAAAAGGCAATTAATTTGTATTATCATTGCAACAATTTTACACGTATGACAAAATTAAGGAAATCTGCACAGGATTGCTATAGCCAGTGTACCATTCACAGAGATTTAAGGATCCTCATATCACCCAGGGTCCAATAAAACCCAAGTTCTGACACCCCCCCACAGGCTTTCTGCTTTGCCTCTTTGCTCTGAAGAGGGGGGTATGGGCACAGCTCTAAATCATCCCCTGCAACCCTGTACCCTCATGACCTGAGAGAATGTTGCTTTGAAAAGAAAGATTTCAGCATTGAAATTTGGGGAACATTTTTTTCCTATAGCTTCCCTAGTTTGCTTTCTCGTTGCTCTAATAAACACAATCAAAAGCTACTTAGAAGAAAAAGGTTTGTTTGCTTTACACAACCCAATCATAGTTCATCAACTAGCAGAAGTCTGGGCTGGGACTCAAGGGAACCTGGAGGCCAGAACTGAAGCAATAGCCGCTGAAGAACACTGTTTACTGGTTTTGCTCCTCATGGCTTTTCTTCTAGCACATAGAACCATTAGGCAAGAGGTAGCATCGCCTACAATGGGCTGGGCCCTCCCACATCAGTCATTAAAGAGAGTGCCCCATGATTTTCTTGCAAGCCAAATCAATAAAGGTGATTTCTCAGCAGAAGTTCCCAATTCCCAGATGACCCTCGTTTGCACCAAGTTGAGAAGAAATAATCCACAGAGTAACAGTGACACAGGAGATGTGTTCCAGACAGACAGCTCTGACTTTTCAACTTAGGTCTGAAAACATATTTTGTTTTTTTTTTATTGGATATTCTCTGTATTTTTATTTCAAATGTTATCTCCTTTCCCCAATCCCATTCCTCCTCCCCTCCCCATTCCACGGCCTCCATGAAGGTGCTCCCATTCCCAACCACCCTCTCCCACCTCAGCACCTTGACATTTTCCTACACTGGGAAATGAGCCTTCACTGGACCAAAGGCCTCCCACCGATGACAGAAAATATTATGCTATGCTGCATGTGCACCTGGGGCCATGGGTCTCTCCATGCAAAATCATTGGTTGGTGTTTTAGTCCCTGGGAGCTGTGATGGGTTTGGTTAGTTGATTATTTTGTTCTTCACATGGGATTGCAGAACCTTACAGGACCTTCAGTCCTTTGTCTAGCTCCTTCATTTGGGGTCCTCATGTTCAGTCTGATGGTTAACTGCAAGTATCCTCCTCTGTATCAGAACGGTTCTGGCAGAGACTCTGAGGAGGCATCCATATCAGGTTCCTGCCAGTAAGTACTACTTGGCATCAGCAATAGTGCTTAGGTTTAGTGGCTGCATATGGGGTGGATCCCCAGGTAGGGCAGTCTCTGAATGATCTTTTCTCCAATCCCTGCTCCTCTATTTGTCCCTTTATTTTCTCCCATGAGTATTTAAAAAGAACTGAAGCATTCAGCCTTTTTTCTCTTTGAGCTTCATAAGTTCTGTGTATTGTTTCATGGGTTATTTTGAGCTTTGGGGACTATTATCCGCTTAAAAGTGAGTACATACCATGAGTGTTCTTTTGTGAATGGGATACCTCACTCAGGACGATAGCTTCTAGTTCCATCCATTTGCCTAGAAATTTCATGAAGTAATTGTTAGTAGCTGAGTAGTACTCCATTGTGTATATGTACCACAATTTCTGTATTCATTCCATTGTTGAAGGACATCTGGGTTCTTTCCAGGTTCTGGCCATTATAAAGAAGGCTGCTATGAACATGGTGAAACATGTGTGCTTGTTAGATATTGGAACTTCTTTGGGATATGTGCCCAGGAGTGGTATAGCTGGTTCCTTGTGTAGTACTATGTCCTGAAGAACTGCCAGACTGAATTCCAGACTGGTTGCACCAGTTTACAATCTCGCAAACAATAGAGGAGTGTTCCTCTTTCTCCACATCCTCGCCAGCATCTGCTGTCACCTGAATTTTTCATCTTAGACATTCTGACTAGTGTGAGGTGGAATCTCAGGGTTATTTTGATTTGCATTTCTTTGATGATTAGGGATGTCAAGAATTTTTTTGGGTGCTTCTCAGCCATTCGATATTCTTCAGTTGAGAATTCTTTGTTTAGCTCTGTACCCTAGTTTTTAATAGGATTATTTGATTCTCTAGAGTCTAATATCTTGAGTTCTTTGTATATATTGGATACTAGCCCTCTATCAGTTGTAGGATTGGTAAAATTTTTTCCCCAATCTGTTGGTTGCTGTTTTGTCCTTTTGACAGTGTCCTTTGCCTTAAAGAAGCTTTGCAATTTCATGAGGTCCCATTTGTTGATTGGTCTTAGAGCATAAGCCATTGATGTTCTATTCAGAAAAATTTCCCCTGTGCCTATGTGTTCTAATCTCTTCTCCACTTTTCTTCTGTTAGTTTCAGTGTACCTGGTTTTATGTGAAGATCTTTGATCTACTTGGACTTGAGCTTTGTACAAGGAGATAAGAAAGGGTTGTTTTACATTCTTCTGCATGCTGACTGTCAATTGAAACAGCATCATTTGTTGAAGAGGCTGTCTTTTTTCTATTGAATGTTTATAGCTCCTATGTAATAGATCAAGTGACTGTATTTTGTTATTTTTAAAAACATAATCCTGAGAGAGAAATTTAACTGCAGGTCTCAATCTGTGCACACTTGGGTATAGATTTATAGATGATTTGTGGTGTTTTATGCTTATCTACACCAGGTTATGACTTCCTTTGCTGTATCCAGCCATCTCACTGCTGGTTCCAGAGGTGGTGGTTTAAAGAACTGTTTTCAGTATTTACTTATGCAGATTATTATTTATCACGTACGTTTTTAGTGTTACTGTTTATTCCTCATGTTGATCTGGTACTTTCTACATCTTTAATACACAGTAACTACTAAAATGGCTCCTAAGACTCAGCCATTTTCATGAGGGTTAGAAAATAAAATAAGATGTTCTTTGTTTTCATATATGAATTTTGAGTCCTATTTGTACAATTTTAGCTAAATGTTGTCTTAGACTATAAGAAGCCTGTCTTAGAAAAGATGCCAAGAGTGCTCTGTGTAATGTTGTCAAAAAAAAAAAAAAAAAAAAAAAAAAAAAAAAAAAAAAAAAAAACAAACTTTTGGTGACTCCATTTATATCTGCTTTTATCATTAGACTCATGTCTGCAAACATTAAAGATACTTTAGTTTCTTTATTTAACTTTGTTTTAGAATGGAAAATTCTATCTTAACAAGGTGCTATAGCTTGTCGCATATATACAATAGTTATATAGCTATCAACATTGATGAGTAGCCGGCTATAAACATGCTACCTGTGCAGCCCAGCCTAGGATGGCTATGTATAATATCATGTGATTGTTTTAAAATCCTGTAGGCATGTTTCACTTATATGTAGTTGCTTTTATTTAAGAAACTTTTAGAATTTTTAAAGCATTTATTTATTTTGCATTTTGCCTTCATGTGCCCACATACAGCACAGTGCTCATGTCAGGGTCAGAGAACAACCCACAGGAACTGATTCTCTCTCCACCATGTGGGCTCTAAGAATCAAACTCAGGTCACATGGTTTGGTAATAAACATGCCTGCTAGCAGAATGGTTTCCTAGCCTGACCTTTAATATTGTTTGATGTATGCCTATCATATCATCTGAGTGTATTTCCATATAAACATTAGAATTCACTTGTCATTAAAAACAAAACCTTTCATCACTTTGATTTGGACTACAATGGATGTGGATCTGCTGGTAAAATTTACGAGTACTGAGTCATAACGAAGGGTTGTTATTTAATTTTTAAATTTTTAAAAAACTGGATGTTTTATTTTCATTTCAAATGTATCCCCTTCCCCAGTTTTCCATCTGCAAACCCCAAATCCCATCCCCCGTACCTTGATTCTATGAGAGTGCTTCCCCACCCACCTACCCAATCAGGCCTCACAGTCCTAGCGTTCCTCTATACTAGGGCATCAAGCCTTCACAGGACTTCAAAGGCTTCCTCTCCCACTGATGCTGGATAAAGCCCCTTCAGCTCCTTTAGTCCTTCTCCTAACTCCTCCATTGGGGTCCCTGTGATCAATTCGACGGTTGGCTTTGAGCATCTGTATCTGACCATGACATGCTATGGACATGGTGGAACATGTGTTCTAATTACATGTTGGGGCATCTTATGGGTATATGCCCAGGAATGGTATAGCCGGTTCCTTGTGTAGTACTATGTCCAATTGTCTGTGGAACTGCCAGACTGATTTCTAGAGTATTTGCACCAGCTTGCAATTCTGCCAGCAATGGAGAAGTCTTCCTTCCTCCACATCCTTCCACCATCTGCTGTCACCTGAGTTATTTAGATGGCCCTTTATTTATCACAGCAGTGATAATCCCTGGAGGGGTATTGTTTTTGTTTTTCATTTATTTATTTATTTATTTATTTATTTATTTATTTATTTATTTATTTATTTATTTATTTTACATTTGTTAATTTTCTTCTTTGATCCTTACAGCTTTGAAATCCTCCTTTTCCCCATTTCACTGGAGAAGTGATTCACTATATTTCAGGATAAAGCTTGTTAAATGGCTGTTGTCCCACGTCATCTCTGTGAAAACTATTCAGTGTCTAAATGTCATCTTGTTATTTCTGTTAGGTTTTCTTACTTTGTTTTTATTCTTGTTTTTTTTCCCCCTGTATGGTCAAAGTTTACTTTGCATCTGAAATCCTTTAAGAGGCATTTTATATATGTGGAAATACATTTGCCACTGGTTGAGAGAGAATGTCAAGTGTCTTGTGTATTGTATGGCTGTAACTATTGCCTGTCAGTTAAAAAGCCTATGGCCGAGGCAGGAAAGAGAAATGAGACATCCACGAGGCAGAAAGAACTATGGGAGAGTGTCAGGCAGATTCGTTGGGAAGATGTAATGAGAAAGACACGTGGTACCTAACCACAGGAGGAAAAGTATGGGGCTGGGAGAGAAAAACAGGCCTAATATCAACACACTGGTATATCTATATCCTAGAAACATGAAATTGTATTTTTGTTCCACTAAATATCTTCTATTTTGTCTTGTGGCCTCTTCTTGTCTTTATAGACTATTTAAAAATTTGGTTATCATTTTTCTACATACCATAGTTATTATAGAATGTGATATACTATAATATACCTTAGTTATTATAGGAAAAGAACATTTTTTTGCTTCCTGGCCTGAAGATGTAAGTGCATTATTTTACTTCTTAAGGATTGCATTCTTGCTAACAATTTAACTTAGTATTTAAATGAAAAGCCATCAATATGGCTCAGTAGGTTCCTGATGTTCAGGCCTGACAACCTGAGTTTGATCCCCTGATCCCATAGTGGAAAGAGATTATTGTGGTTTACTTTCTCTTGCTTCTATAAAGACCACATATATATCCAAACATGACTTGGGAGGCAAAGACTTTATTTGGCAAATGTAACTTGGTCACATTCCAAAGTCAAGAGAGGCAAGGCAGGAGTTGGAGACAAGATTATGGAGACAGGAACTGAAGTAGAGACCATAGAGGAACACTGCACACTGGATTTCTCCTCATGTCTTGCTCAGTTTTCTTTCTTATACCATGCCTACCTCACCAAGAATGTCCCCACCCACAGTGAGCTGGGCCCTCCTCTACCAATCATTAATTAAGAAAATGCCCACAGACTAGCATAGAGGCCAGTCTGGTGGAGACAAATTTTCAACTAATGTTCTCTCTTCCCTAAGAACACTTGCTTGTATCAAGTTACCATATAACTAACCAGAACATGGAGAATCTATTACTTTCTCTCTCATTCTCTCTCTCTCTCTCTCTCTCTCTCTCTCTCTCTCTCTCTCTCTCTCTCTCTCTCTTTCTCTCTCTCTCTCTCTTTCTCTCTAGAGGATTCTTAAAAACAGTTTATATTTTATTCATATGTGTTAACCTATATTACAGTCAATTGTAATTCTTGATTACATTTATTACTAAGATTTTAAAGTGACTTTGCCAGAATTATATGAAAAGCCAGTCACTGGAATACAGATTGTGCCCATTTAATATGTAACCCTCTGGGTGGAAAGAGAAGCAGCAACAGCTAATTGTGGGCAACGTATTTTAAGCTCCACTCTTCATGGAGTTTTATAGAATGTGTCCATTAAAATCACTGCCTTGTCCTAGTTACAAGAAGTCTGTTTTCTATGATTTATTTTTTTCTTTCCCCTTGTCTTCTCAGCTCTTATATCAGTGATTAGAACTATCATCAATTCTTTTTTTTCCAACACACTGATTTAACTTAGGATTTGAAGTTCCCAGCTGTGTGATTATTGGTAAAATTTTGCAAACTGTTATCAGTTTATTTTGGTACTATGTAACTGGTACTTTTAGGCTCTGTGTGTTCCTTTCAAAATGAACTCCCCAATGTCTTACTTTTCAATAAGCACTTTTTATTCCAAAATTATGCCTAGCATTTTAAAACTATTTTTCACAGAAATTTGATTTGGGAGCTTAAAAAGCAACATAGGAATCTTTATTAGTTTGTCTAGTAATAATAGATTTCTATCAACTATACAACAAAATAACTTGTTTCTTAGTGTGTTGTTTTAGTGTTAATATTTTTAAGAAATTATTTGAGAAATCTGACTAGTTTATAGGATGCAAAACTAGATTTTTTTTAAACCAAGGGATAAAGAACCAGCAGACACTTGCTTATGCCGTGCAGATAGAAAATGTCTAGCTTAAAAGATTGTACTGTGAGACAAAAGCAAAAACTAAGGGAACTTTTTAATGGGAATTTGTTAACTGTTTTTGCTATTATTAAAGTAATATGAAGGTAGACAAGATGGCTCAACAGGCAGCAAAACTTACACGAAGACTGGTCACCTAAGTTCCATCCCCTGGACTCATAGGGTGAAAGGAGAGAACCAGCTCCCTCAAGTTGTGTTCTGACCTTCTGATAGTATGCCTGTGTGTGTGTGTGTGTGTGTGTACGCACGTGTGTGTGCCACAGCATGCACACCCTTATCTATGTAAACAATACACAGGATGAATAATAAGAACAACAAAAAAATTTAAAGAGACTATTTGGTATTCAGTCACTTTTTAAATACATCCAGACTCATGCAAATTAGTCGCTATTTAAAGAAAGAATTAGGAGGAAAAAGTAATTGAGAATTCAGAAACCTTAAATTTCATTCTAATCAACAGTTTAAACTCCGCTCCCCCCACCTTCTCAACAGATAAGGAAGTGCCAGGCATGTGATTTTCTCACATACAGCATTTTATGCTGCTCTCAGTTGCTACCAGAAAGCCCTATTTAGATACCACTTGACTTTCACTGTGGCCAGCAATAGCTGAGGATGGACAGAAAAACAAAATGCAAGTCCAGATCTTATGTAGAAACCCGAAGTAGGCATCCATTCTAGGTTTTTCCTGAGAATTAAGAAGAGATTAAGAAGAAGATATAGAAAATGACAATTGTAAAAGGAAAAATGACCTGATAAGGAAAAGTGACCATAGTTCAAGCACTTCCTGTATCCTGGTAGAACATTTAGGTAACAGGGAAAAAAAAAAAAACAGTTAAATGGCCCCCATCACCTGGTAAAATAAGTCCATGGCCATGTGACCTCAGATTTTAAGACAAAGTTTACCTATGACTTTAAAGTCAGGACCATTCTGCTGTTGTCTTCTGAGTACCTGGACTGTATGTGCTGTGTGAGCCAACAGCCTGAACTGAATGATGATAAAACTAAGTCACTCAGAAAATTAGTAATTCATTTAAGCTCATATTAATGATAAACGACTGAAGCAAGAACTAGAAAAACAAAACAGTAAAAGGCTTTGGATTTTTCACCCTGTCCTTGTTTCCACTATGAAGTGCAGGATAGAGGTGGCAGAACCTGGAGAAGAGAAGCAGATAAAAGCCTAACCTAAAACCTCAATGAGAGCATCCACCCACCATCGAATGCATGATGTGTGCTACTCAGAATCTAGCTTGGTGCCATTAGCTTCTCTTATTCTTAACAAAGTACAGGGAAGACTTATAGACTAAGAGCCATACATTATGCATTTTCTAAGTGAACCTCCACCACAGGGCAGAGCAAACAATTCTAATTCATAACTTTTTTTCTTAACATTTAGCTGCATTTTTTTAATGTCATAAGTTTTTATTTCTTCAGGGATATATTTTTTTTCTGGGTCACCACCTCTTCTAGTTTGGAAACAATTTGTTCCTTTTCGGTGAGGATCATCCAAGAGTAAGCAAGGAGCTCATGTACATATTAATCAACCGAAAGCTCTGGAAGCTGTCTGCATCTCAGGTGCTTTGATCACTGGATGTGTTAATAATTAGAGATTCTACATCTAAACCCTTGAGTTCAGCAACACTTTCTGCATTTTTAAGCGAGTGCAGAAAAAGTCCAGCCTGCACTTTGGGTCACAGACCCTGCGTTCTGCTCCACGATCCCCTGGGCGTTTCTATCAAGACCTCCACTACACTCTGGGACCGGTAGCATACATGTGGCTTCTTTAAACTGACATCCTTTGGAATTTTGGTGACGTTTTAGATGTACATTCCCATGGTGGCATGGGCAGTTTCATGGGTATTCTTAAAATGAACAAGGACTATTTTAATTTATTGATTTGCATGATTTTGTAGGGTTTTCTAGGCCACGAGGGTAGCTAACCGCCTTCAGAGGTCACCTTAGTTGCTCACAAAAAGAGTTAGTTCTGTTCCTGCACCACGTCCTTTATTCAGAAACATACTACAGACTGATTATCAGAACTAACTAGTATGCTACTGGTGGCCCAAGAGCTAAGGACATCTGCAAACCCAGCTCATTATCCACAATCTCTCACACCCACTGTTGTCTGAGCCTTGGTACAAATCACTGTTTGATCATTATGAACAAACGTGGGCCTCCAGTCGAGTTCTATGCCTTCATGTTGAGTCCGTATTTTGAGGTGTCAAACTGTACTCAGGAGCTTGTTATGTTCACCCGGAGCTCCCTTCCTCCCTTTAAATGGTTTCTGCCGATGAACACTGATGAAAAACATAATCCCTATACTTCAGTTAAAGTGACCATTAGAAGAGTTAGTACTGATAAGCCAATTGTTCTGTGTCTTAACTCACCAGCCTCCATGGCATTGGGTCTTTCAAATAAGAAAGTTGAGGTGGATGGACCTGAAGCAATTTAAGGACAAAATTCTCAGAAGGGATTGGTTGAGGTGCAAGTTGGGCCACCAGCTTCGAGGTTTTCATTTCTGTACCATATGTGACTTCAGATGCTGAAGTACATAAGACTGATCTTAAATGCAGGAGCAGAAGAGGGCTCAACTGCCCGCTTTGAACTCAGTTTCTACAGCTAAGGGCCAGCAACAAAATCAGATGACTATAAAAACTTTATTCCTGTGGCTGTATGCTACCCACAGTGCATTTCTCACAAGCCATATCAGGTGCCACATTGAGCAGTCCACCCCATTGCTTCCAAGTCACACCTCTTTGCTAAAATTTTAAGTTGATTGAACATATTAATACCACAATTCTCTTCTCAGCTGAAGTATGTTGAAATATCACAGTTTGCATGCATGACTTTACAGGATGGAGTCATAATTCAGCCCATGATCCATGGAGCTGCACTCTTAGCAGAGACTCTCCTGCAGAGCTGAGTATCTCACAAGAATATTAAGTTGATGGGAAGGGGACAGGGATCTTCATTCCTGTGCTCCTACTGTTAAAAGCACAGCCTAGAGAAGACTGTATATTGTTATACTGAATGTACAATGCATGGATGTGTTGTATGCATGTGTGTGTTGTATGCATGTGTGTGTTGTATGCATGTGAGTTGTATGCAAGTGTGTGCTGGTGTGTGGGTGTGAGCATACACATATGTGCAGGTGTAGACACTAGAGGTCAACACTGTCTTCCTCATAACTCTCTGCATTTGTTTAAGACAGGGTCTCTCACTAAATATTGTCTTTACTATTTGGCCAGTGAACATCTGGATCTGTTTGTGTCTGCTCCCCACTTGTACCCCAATACTGGGGTGCAGACATAGGCCACCACATACAGATTTTCAAGTGAGTGATGGGATTCACACGCAGGTCTTCATGCCTGTGCAGTAAGTAGTCTTCAGTCACCAGAATGTCTCCCTATTCCAACATCTTTGAATTATAATTAATAGGAAAACCCTGGATAAAAGCAGAAACTCTTCACATGAAATGGGTGAAATAAGTCACACAACATGCTCTTCTACCTGGTCACACAAATGATAAAAATAAACAGAGAGGGAGATAGGGAGGTGGAGAGGGAGGAAAGGAGGGAGGGAGGGAGAAGAGAGGGAGGGAGGGAGGGGAGAGGGAGGGAGGGAGAGAATAAGAGAGAAAGAAAGGAAGAGAGGGAAGAGAGAGAGAGAGGAGAGAGAGGGAGAAAGTATGAGAGGGGGGAGAGGACCCTAGGGGAAATTTTAAGTATATAGTATTTCTGAGCCATCCAGGGACAGCTGGCCCTGCTTGCATTCCCAGTCCAGCACAGAACAGAGCACTGCAGGTACCACAACTGGATGAGATTGACAGCAGCCTGTCATCTCACAGGAGCAGACTCACCAGCTCTTTTCTGTCTTCTATGGTCCCTCTGAAGAAAATTCTTCAGAAAGCAGATGGAAAGTATTGTTGAGCAAGAAAGCCCCATCACCGCCTACCTACATTTCCTCCGTTCTCATCCTCCTGGTGACAGTTGGCACAGAGAGAAGCTCATTAAAATAATAAACACACTTTTTCATTAAATCAAGTACAGCTCGTAGACTATGAAATGGGAATACTCTGTAACATGTCTTCTTGCATTTGGACGGCTTAACTGAGTGGGTCCCACGGACATCACAGAGATAAAAAGGGAACCTGCTGTCTTCCCAAGTCTTTAAAAACTGTTAGAGAAAATGGACTCAGAAAGGTTGTCTCAGAAGAAAACCACATGTCAGGATCCAAGTCCTTAATAACTCTGATGGTGAAGGTGCAGCCAGCGTGGAAAGTTTGAATGCCGGCGTGGGGCAGATGTAAGGTCCAGGGATGAACAAGCCGTTCTTAATGTCCTGACTGTGGCACAGGGCCTGGGGGAGGACCGCACTGCAGTCACTGTTACTGAATAGATGAGGCCACATTCCAGAGATCCCAGATTCTAAAATACCAGATACTAGCCCCTCCATGTCTGGTCAGGTGCACACATGACTCTAAGAACACAGGCAAGGTGGATGTACTCACGGAACACTACAAACCTCTTTCGGATGTTTGTGTTGCTCTTTGGGAGGTTCAAAAAATGTAGATTTTCTAGGAATGATTTTGCACATGTAACTGTCTCTCCTGTTAGTAATGGCTGTGATTAAACCAGGCTCGAAGGTCAGTCCTGCCTGCTTCAGAAGAAGGCAGCACATTTAGCACACTCTCAGCCCTCCTTTATATTTACAGAAAGATGCTTTATTTTCCCACAAACTCCAACTTGTTCTCAAGTTTTCCCTGCCCCTGATGTAGGACAAACACATTCACACACATTGAACCATCTGTGGGGCGGTTTTATACTGTTTTTAACCAGGTGTAAGGGACATTGATTTCATAAAGGGTTTTCTGAATTTTGTTTTGTGTGTTTGCTTTGTTGCCTATTAGAATAAAATATTACATCAGCCTTAATTTCTTCACAAGAAGTTTAAATACAATCCTTTATTGATGAATCCATGAGCTTAAATTTTCATGTAGGTCCAGTTTTTGCCCTGAAAATGCCTCGAAGGGACCTGCTTCCGGCTCTCACAGGCATTGTGGCTCCGGTGTCTGTCACTAAGACAATATACTGCTTGGGAAGTTTTACTTAGAGCATGCAGACCCACAGATGCTTCATAAATATCTTCTCTCACCCAACTTTTCCTTATGTGGAATTCATAAGAACAGCTACTATTCCTTTTACAACATGAAATCTGGATGCTGGGTGATTATTTTCAATACATCTCCCATGTGTGAGATGCTTAGGAAAATGATTTTCCTGTAGTTAAGCTGTGAGGGAAATGGAGCCCTTTTCATATAGAATTTTCTAGCACAAATACTTTGCTTGAAGGCTAATACTTGATGATTTATGCTTTAGGGGCTGTTGGCAAGTAGAATATTAACCTGAACCCCACTCCATTTGGTTTAGCCAAGCTGACAGTGTGTTCTGTAAAACATGATGGTGAAAAGACAGAGGTAGAGTTTCAGAAGTGTTTGATTTTGCTAAATTAGATCCACACTGACGAGAGTGTGTCTACTATTTCACTGGATCCAAAATAGCATCCTGCAAAGCAAATAGACATGCCCATTTTGCCTCAGGAAGTCAAGACTTCAGCTAATGTCTAATCCCCAAGCAGTTATCAAAAACAGATGGAATACAGCCCACACCAATCACCCCAGCAACTTCCATACCTGCCCATATTAATTGCCATCCCATGAGGGTTTGGGACCTATTACATTAGACTTGCTTAAAGTATTTTGTTCTCTAAAATTAACCGAGAAGGTAGAGTCTTCTTTTATTAGAGTGTTTTTTTCTTCAAATCTTATGACACTAACAGGAAGCCTGAAGAAATTAATAATTGTGCCAGCTATCAATCTTCTCATGCATAAAATTTAAAATTTGTTTCTCTGCCTACAGATGAAATGTCATTTTATCAAAAGCTAATAATACGCACCCACAAGTGTGCCTGTCAACACCCCTGAGCCAATCGCAACCTGCAAAAGTTAAAACCGAGTGTGATATTAGATGCATTTGAATATGAACAGAAAAATCGCAGTGCACTCAGATTGTATTAAATATCGATACCATTTAGTTTTTCTGGTGAACTAGAGACTTTTGAAGTCACAAAATTATAGATAATTTGATAATATTAGTGCCCATCCTGACATCCCCTAACTGCAGAGGAAAGCTGCCAAGGCCACAGAGAGGAAGTAGATCGTCATGCTTGTGTGGAGGGAGGGCTGGTTTGCAAACTGTCCTCTCACCCTCCTCAAGCCTTCCTAGTGTCTCCCCTTCAACTATCATTCTGCCCCTGATGTGATATGAAGGTTTTTCACTTGTTTACTGAAGCCTATCATAACTCATTCCAGAAAGTACTTGAGGCTATTTTCAAAGGGATTTTTAAGATTAAAATATACTAAAAATAGGAGAATAATCCATATAATCGTGGACAGAGTTAGGATGAAAAACCTAGGAATGTTCTACATTTTCAACCTTTATCTCCCAAAGGTCCCATGTTGACAGTTTCACCCTCTGTCTGTGGGGATACTGGACACAGAAGAAGCTTTAAGGTAAAAATTCAAGAAAGAGTGAGGTCATCAAGTTTGTGCCCTAAAAAAAAAAAATTATGAGAGCTTGATTCCATTCTGTGTCTTTCCCTCTTCTCCCTGTGCCCTCTTTTTTCTCCCTTCAATATCTGGCTTCTGATTCCTGTTTGAGTTTCTGCACTGACTTCCCTATATGAGAAATTATGTCCTCCAAATGTAAATCAAGTAGATCCTTTCCTTCTCCAAGTTGTCAGAGTGTCTTAGCACAGCAACAGAATGAAGTTAGAACAATATTCTACATTCTCACGGCTACAAAGAAACAGGCAGAGAGACTCACAGGCTGAAGCCTCTGACTCAATGACTGCACATGACCTTATATATATATAAGCTGATTTGCCTCAGTCATGATGAAAGCTGACAGGCATGGAGTGAGTAACAAAAGCACAACCTGACAGTCTACATTTATTCTTAATTTCCTTTTACAGTGGCATGAAGCTTTGTAACACTAAACCTAAGGTGGCCACATAGGAAATATGTTGTGTCCACAGGAAAAAGATCCTGTTGCAGAAGCATGCTTACCCCAGCAGTGGTAGAACCCAAAGCCCATGTTTCCTCTAGCTCAGGCCACCTTATAGAGTAGAGTTGCCCAAAGTCTCCCTGTGTAGTTTCTTCAAATTAACAACCATGGTAAAGTTCAAACATAAATATTGGACATGTCTCATAATACCCCTATGGTGGCATAGTTCTTTAAATGTGTAATTCACTAAAGTGAAAAGATCTGTCACTTCACTAGCCCTGGGTAGTTGGCTAGGTTTTCAATACCAGGCATCATTTCCCTCTTGTCTGAGTCCAGTGAGGGGTGTGTTGGTCACTACCGTACCTGTCAGGAGCTATGGGTTGATGTCAAGACAATACATGAATGGACAGTCGAGACTGGACGGGAATAGAGTTTTGGCAAGGTGGAGGAGAAGGAGAAAGAGGAGATTCAGGCAGAGGCAACATGGAAGCAGATGTGAATGTTTTCCTCGGTGCATCTCTGTATGGATAAAGGTTGTTATGAATATTTGCTACGGGATAGAACTGTACAAGATCACTTGACTTATCTAGGTGGGAAAATTACATCATACCAATTGGATCAGAGTATTTTGGTGTGTCCTTTGATGTGGCGACCTAATTGAGTTCAAAGAGGGTATAGTGGCGGGACCCACAAAGCCCACCATGGGGTTGGCATGTGTCTGTGTAAGGCTTGGCAACAATACACCAAGGGAAAATGAGTGAAAACAGCACAGTAGGGTGGTTGTGGACCACCTGGGACAGAAGCAGCTGGCTGGGTAGAGTGAACTGCCTGGGAAGGGAATCGTGTGGAGAGGGCATCTTGAAGATCTTGTGACAGAGTCCAGGCACTTGGCTCCACACTGGAGAGGTTCCCAGAGTGAGAGCTCCCTTGGAGTGAGACCGCAAGACCAGTAGCAACAAGGAGACATCTAGAAAAGGCTAAGGCCAGCAAGTAGCCTTCCTGGAGGTGCCCCACCTTTTTGCATGGACTAAGATGGGTGAGCTCCAAAAGGCAAGGTCCCAAAGAGACTCATCTCAGAACTGATTCTTTCATCTGATATGCCTTTTCAGTCATTATTAAATTAATAGAATAATCCCTGGGCATTAGTCCACCCTATTGAGCAGATATCCTGAAGATCAACATATGGATGTCCTTGTACAAATTAATACTGTTTAGATGAATTAATGATTTTATAAAGTTCCTGATTTGACTTAAATAATTGTAAGAACAAAATTTTAAGAGATGACTTTAGTTGTTTGCTAGAAATATGTAATAAAGTTAAAATCAAGAATAGAATGTACCCATTCCTCATAATAGTAAATAAAGTCTGCATAATAAGAAATACAATAAGATTTCAAAATCATGTGAAGAAAATGAACATTTATATTCAAGGAAAAGCATTTTGGTCCAAGGATGAATTCACAGGTGTGCACTATGAAAAGACAAGGCCAAATGAACTATTGCTTTTAACTTATAATGAGCTTACAGAATGAAACACTGCTTTGAAATTAATATTAATATCTGTAACTCCCATTTTGTGTAACATTATATCCATGAGGCAATTTTCCAAAGAACAAAAGGCGAGAGAAAGGAAGTAAGGATGGGGTGGCTTGGGGGCTCTGCCCCATCCATCCATGCAAATGTCTATGTCTGTTTGTTTATATGTACATATGTAGGTATATGTGTATGTATGTAAATATACATGAAAACTTGTAGAGTTGATTGAGATAGGTGGCTGGTCCCAGCCAGTGTGTGCCTATGTGTGTGTGTATGTGTGTGCAAACGTATGTATATCTGTGAACACTTGCCTGTGTATAAGATTTTAATTCTTTTCCTTTCCCTACTCTCTTATTCACAAATAGTTAACCAGCATGGAAGAGAAGGGAGGCTAGAGATAAATCTTTACCTAATCCCCCACTGTTAAGTAACAGGTGTTAATTCCTCTGAAGCCACCAGCTTCTTTCCCCAGAATAACTAACCACTAAGGATAGTAAATATTATTTATTCTAAGCAACTTTCAATCTCAAAAACCCATTTTGTCCTTCAGCAGATGCTCTACCCCCTCAGCTGCCTTCTAGAGAGAAGCTCTAGAAGGAGCTCTGCCAAACTCCAAGCACGTATCCTAACGGTTATCATGCAACACTGGTCTGGTCATTGGTATGGTTTATTGGTGTCAGAGCTAGGTAAGACTCCTGTGAAAGCTTGTGTGGGGCCTTGTGATACCAATACTAGTGGACAGCCCCGAAAACATATGCATACAAGTAACATTATATAGACAAGCAGGTCACGTTTAAATATTTAGGAAAAATATCAACTAAGAAAGAGAGGCTGTGGATTTTAAAAGAAGCAGATGTAACATGGGAGGGTTTGGATGCAGGGAAGAAAAGGGAAAAATGTTATAAAGTTTTATATTCTCAAAGAAAAGATATAATTCAACTACAAGAGAAAATTAGGTCAGAAAATGCAGAGACACAAATTTGGACTGAATAAGACTGCTTTCAAAGTGTCAAGTTGTATGAAGAAAATAAGGAAATAAATTTTATACCTCTATTGTATATATTGTACCCTAAATAGCCTAATCTTGGATGATCAGCAGTAATCAATATAGCAATTAGCTCAAAATAATAGCATTTGACAATGGAACCTAATCCTGTTGGTAGCTTCATTTAGAACCACACAGCTCAATGAACAATAATTCTGAGAGAATTAAGATATCTTAAGAGTAGAGATGGTCCAAGGCTTCTGCCAGTCCACCTTTTGTGACTCGTTTTCGCTGAATTAAAATGGATACTGCAGTCTCTGTGCTAAAAATGGTTAAACCTGTGGGAGAAAAGGCCTTCCATATACCTTGAAAACAAACAAAGGCACCAGCTTTTAATTCCCGCAAACAGCTGTCTTGATTTCACAAAGTTTTGTTGATATAATAAAGATTATTTTTGTGAAAATATCTTTGACCAGAGGAGCTAGGGGCTTTGTATGTGTTCATAGGCCTTTCATCTGGATCAGCAACCTATTGTATAATATGTGAGCCAATTGTCAGCTGGCATATATGTCATAATAAGCCATAAATTAACTTTGAAGGACATCTATGCTCTGTGGAACTATTAAATGTTGAGTCTTGCCCTAAGTGCTGCAGAAGTCTTGGCTCTAGGCTCTGAATTTTGTAAGAAAGAATTGGCTTGTTCTAATCCACAACTGTCTGTTTTTTGTGTATTGATCTTGCCTCAGACACAACTTATAAAACTAGGCAGTTCCTTGTTTTTCAAAAGACAAGAACCACAAGATTGAAAATCAGTGAGTTGGGAGAAAATATTTGTATGCCACATGTTTAAATATGTGATAGAAATTCAGCTAGAATAATGTGATTACTATATTTCAAGAATAAAATAAATATAACCCACTTTAAACAGGGAAAAGTATCTAGGTGAGTATTTCTTCAAAGAAAGAATGCAAGTGACCAATAACCTAATAAAGAATGGTAAGAACCTGGTAAAGGATGGCCAATTACCTAGTAAATGACAGTTAGTGACCTGCTAAAGGATGGCCAATAATGTGACCATGTTGTGTGAGATGTGATGTGGAACCAATGTAGATGACATATCCAGATGTGCACATCTGTACAAACTCTGTACATGCAGAATAATCTAAACCAGTGTCTTTCTAAATGACTTCATTCCCAGCCAGGAATACACTTGGCAATTCTCTCTGATGGGTAGAAGAATCCTTGCATATGAGCTCCACATGAATCAAAATTTCCATATTGCTGAAACATCATCTATGCAATGAATAAGCCTTTCTAGTTGCAGCCGTGGCTTCAGATGTTTAATACATTGATAATGGAGTCACTGGAAAGTTATTAAATGAGTAGCATTGTCATGAAGAGCAAGAATTATTGAGTAATAATTTGTTTATAGTAATGCTTGATTACAAGAAGACAGTGTGAGAGCCCTTCTTCAGTATAGAACTATTGCAAATTTCACAAAAGTATTGTTTATACATGATTTTACCATTCGTGGTATTAGGTTTCATTGCTAACTTTTTCTTCAATAAATTAGAAGCCCTGAAAGTCAATCTGACTGTTTTAATTTTCCTCTAAAGTTAATAAATTTTAATTGTTAAAAATTTTATGTTTAACATGCATTCATTCTAGGTATTTGGCATGTCGTTGTTATATAATAAATTAAATTACAATGTAAAGAGAATTATTTCATTTATATTTCTAATCTTGCTGTGTATAGCCTGGTTGTTGAATAACATTATAGTTTGTTGGGAAACAAGTCATTTAACTCTACCAAAATTAAAATTAAATTAAATTAATAAAATTTACTTGTGCAATAAAATCTTTAAAACTATTTCATTGGTAACATAAGCTAATTATATTTATTAAAATGAAGGAAGTTTATATATGAACCTTTGAGAGTGGTTTAATGTTTGGAGATTAATGTCCACGTTGTTAGAAGAAATAGGTCTTGACTGAATCTTGTCTCTGCTGTGTGTTGTTGAGTGAATGAAAGTGTCTGCTTTGTTATAAAGTATCAAGTGGGAAATGATTTTGTATCAAGTGGGAAACAAATCCCAACCTCCACTTGCTTCTAAATTTTTATAATCCATGTAAATGCTTTTCTAAAAATATTCCTTCAGCTTCTTACAATTAACCTTCATTACTTCCCTAACCCACCAGTCCCATTGTCTAGCAGAAATTTCTGAATCACTTAGACCTTTCATTAGAAACAGAAAACCTGAATGTAAATTACTTATTAAGCCCTAAGCAGAAGCTGCAGTACTTGTGACAGATGGCATTTTCCTTCTAGAGAACTGAGAAGTGGCTCACTCTCTATCCAAGGAAGGTGGCATACTGGGGCTGCCAAGCCAACCTTTGAACTTTTGAAATTCTTTGCAGGAAGCAGGATGCCTGTACTGGTGACACTGGTGGCAAAGAATAAATGTGCATGTGACTACATACATACTGACGGGATCTGAGGTATCTCACGGGGTCTACTGTATGTGGGAAAACTAATTCTGTGTGGCAGTAAGGGAACAGATGCAAAGCATGCTCTGAATGGATCTTTAAATTCAGCCTCTGGCTCTCCCTCCCTCTCCTTTCCCCTCCCCCCCCAACCTTACAGACAAGGAGGGAACACAGAATGTCTATTCTATTCTGTGAAGCAACATCTGGTTAAGTCCTGGCTTAGATTTAAATTTTAAAATGACACGTTTTACATTATTGTTAATATCACCCTTTTGAGATAAAGACAAAGATGACTCTGCCTGTGTGTATCAGGGAAAATGCTGAATGTCAAATACCAAGGGAACATTCTTTAAAGGAATAGGGGTAATTTGTAAGAAGAAAACAAAGTTGATGGCTTGAACTCATCAGATGCCTGTAGGAACCAGATGATAGTTGGTGAAAGTCTTTCCCACGGCCAGTCCAGGCCACTTCAAAGCTGTAGCTTCCTCCAGCACAGCAGATATCCTCCACATCGGCACTTGAGGGCTGAAGAAACATGTCCCAGATACAGGGCAGATGAAAAATTACAGAGCGTAGCAGAGGGGTCGATGTGCACCGGCTCCTTATTCCCGTCACGTGGTTTCTCGCACGTTGGGTGAAGAGCTAGGGCAGTCTGACAATGAACAGCGCCCATGGCATTGCTCATTCTGTTTTGCACCCGAGAAAGTAACAAATGCTGAAACCAGGCAATGGTGTGTTTCAAACAAGAGTGTGGCGTGAATCTCTTATTTTTTTCAAAGGGGTATAACAGACACATCACGTCGAGAAAACAATGTCCCACGTGTGGATTGCTTCCTGGACAGTTCTCGCAATCCTTTTCGATGTTTTTTATAACGGGTTATTATGTCTCAGTCCCCACGGACATGACTCATGCAGAGCAGATGCTCAGATCCCAGAGTGCATCCAATCATCTTCCCAAAGTGGAACTGTTATTTGTGGCATTAGTAATTTTTGCTTCTTCCAAAGCCACAGGATCCCCAGTGTTAGCACAGTGTGGAACAGTAAGCTGTCGTCTTAAAGGACCCAGGGTTGGTGCACACATACTCCGGGCTTTATTTTACTAAAGCAACCCTGTTCTTCACGCACCAGAGTGAGCACTGCTAGAATTTTCTCTAGGATGATGATGTTTTTCAACAACTCCCCTACTCCCTCTTTTCCAAAGTTGTAATAATATTTATACTTTAATTTTAATATCTTTTCCTTCCTTGGAATTATCAGTCTGAAATCCTTTGGGCTGTGACCAGTGACTCAGGTAAGCTTCATCCAATGCTCACTGCAGCCCTGCACAGCATTGCCCTCCTCACTGCAGCCCTGCACGCATTGCCCTGCTCACCGCAGCCCTGCACAGCATTGCCCTGCTCACCGCAGCCCTGCACAGCATTGCCCTCCTCACCGCAGCCCTGCACAGCATTGCCCTCTTCACCGCAGCCCTGCACAGCATTGCCCTCCTCACCGCAGCCCTGCACAGCATTGCCCTGCTCACCGCAGCCCTGCACAGCATTGCCCTCCTCACCGCAGCATTGCCCTGCTCACCGCAGCCCTGTACAGCATTGCCCTGCTCACCGCAGCCCTGCACAGCATTGCCCTCCTCACCGCAGCCCTGCACAGCATTGCCCTCCTCACCGCAGCCCTGCACAGCATTGCCCTCCTCACCGCAGCCCTGCACAGCATTGCCCTCCTCACCGCAGCATTGCCCTGCTCACCGCAGCCCTGTACAGCATTGCCCTGCTCACCGCAGCCCTGCACAGCATTGCCCTGCTCACCGCAGCCCTGCACAGCATTGCCCTCCTCACCGCAGCCCTGCACAGCATTGCCCTCCTCACCGCAGCCCTGCACAGCATTGCCCTCCTCACTGCAGCCCTGCACAGCATTGCCCTCCTCACCGCAGCCCTGCACAGCATTGCCCTGCTCACCGCAGCCCTGCACAGCATTGCCCTCCTCACCGCAGCCCTGCACAGCATTGCCCTGCTCACCGCAGCCCTGCTCAGGATAGCTCTTCTCCAATCCATCATCAATGCCCAGGCTTCGAACCCCTCATTATTTCATCTCTGGCGCTTTATTCTCATTTCATAGTAGCTGGATTTCTCCTTCATTATGACCATTCTGTCTCAGAGGCTCAGAACAAAGTTAATGTTCTATGGTGGAGTTGTATCCAAGTACCATATCACTACGAATACAGTGGTGTTAAATAATGTAAGACCCAAGGTTGGCGGATTATTCATTTCTCTCTCACCCATTTAATCAAATATATTTACATTCACATCAATGAGCAGTAGGAAATGGGAAGCAAAGCAGTAGCAAGCAGGCCGACTTTGGCAACAGCAGGACCTCCTTAAGTGGGAAGACTCGATGTGGTACCTGCAGTGGGCAGCCCTCTTCTCTGTACACAACTGTGAATTTTCCCTGATGTCCCACTGTTCTGACATCTGATAAATTTGCCATTCTACATAATATTAATTCCTGTTCTGTAGAAAGGATAACCTTGCTACAAAATAAAAGAGTTTTACATCACCATCCCCAGAAGCCTTTAGGGTCTTCCAGGATCTTGGTTAAGATGGTTTTACCTGTTGAGGAAATGGTAGGGCTTTTATAGGATTATCCCTTTCATTATCTGTTTAGGCTCAAAGCCCCCCTGGAAGTTTAGGGGTTGTTGTGCTTTGACCCCTCTTTACCTCAGCCTTGCTTCCTAGGAACATGGGAACTGGAGGTATGGCTGCCTCTGGGCTGCAATTGGAGGCTGTGGATAAACAAGCATCACCAACGTGCACCCGGTGAGATACAGTAGGCTGCGAAGCTTCCATTGCAATCCACAGCAGACCAACTGCACTAGGGTTTAGCTTTTAATTTTAGAGGCAGGGCTGAGCCCTTCTGGAATAAGATGACTCTGAGGTGATGTTTACTGATCTCATGACATTGGACAGTTACACAGGATTAAAAGTACGTTAGAGTCTTAAGAGACACTCTTCTCTTTCTACCCCTTCCTGGTAATTTTCCATCTTTCTCATTAAATTGTGCATGTGCTTATTTTTTCCTTCCTCAAAAAAAAATAGTAGTTTATAAAAAGCCAGAGTTTAAATACATAATCTCTTGCCACTGGCCATAGACGAAAAATAAATGAACTCATTAAATATGTCAGTCTGGGTAGAGAAAGTCTCATCATTTATTTAAATTGTTCTGTTGAGATGGATAATATTTGGTGCCCATAAAATATTGATAATTTTTCATGAGGAAAAATACTTCTGAATTCAGGGGAGAATATATTAGAACTTCAGAATGAGGGTTATAATAATTGCTTAATTAAACACAACATGCAAGACAGATGAGGCAATTAACTTGAATGTGTTTTAACGCTTTCAGCTACTAAACATGACTTAAACACCCAAAACACATTCTTTTAAGCATCTACACTCTCCCAAACACTGCACTATAAGTGAGTGTTAGCGTGTCAAGCTCCTTCCCATGGCACAGAAACTGCAGCTGAATTTCTTTATGAAATTGCCCTCTACTGTCATGTTTAACTGCAAGAATCTGAACAAGGAGAATATACAAATACGCCTTTGACCGCAGTGTATATTTGGCACTCATCTGCTTCTTTCTGGTGTACCATGGAAACATAACCCCCAACATGTAAACAGTAGAGATATTTCTTGTAGGTTGTTAAAGCTGCTATAGTATATGTGACTTAGACTGAATAACTTTATTACCTGTTTGTAGAATGGATGCCCATGTATAGAGAGAGCAGGCTTATGAGAATGACTTATAGCTGTGGTACTGCTAATCCAACAATGGCTGCCTGTAAACAGAAAGTCCAAGAATCTAGTAGTGGCTCAGTCCACCAGGCTGGATGTCTCAGCTGGTTTTCAGTATATGCGGGCATCCTGAAGAAGAAGGCTCTCGGGCCAGCGAAGGAATGCGCTCGCCAGCTGGGCTGGAGCAGGTGGTTAAAGAGCAGAAGCTCCCATCTTCCACATCCTTACATATGCTTTCAGCAGAAGCAGCTCAGAGGTGCATCTTTCCAGCTCAAATTACCAGGATTAAAGGTCTGTATTTGTTTGTTTGTTTGTTTGTTTGTTTATTTATGGTTCTTAGTTGATTGCAGATATAGTCAAGTCAACAACCAAGAATAGCTATCACATCACTTTCAAAATGTGTTAAAAGTGTGCTTTTCTACTCAAATTGTTCACAGGTGAAATTGAATATGTAAATGTAAAGATTCCAAGGAGTCAAGTCTGCCTAACCCCATAGTTCTCAACCTGTGGGTCAAGACCCCTTTGGAAGTCACAGATCAAGTATCTACATTATAATTCATAACAGGAGCACAATTACAGGTACGAAGTAGCAATGAATAATTTTATGGACTGGGGTCATGAAATATGAGGAACTGTATTAAAAGGTCTCAACATTAGGAAAGTTGAGGGTTACAGTTTGAGACAAGAATTTGGTTGAAAGTTGTTTACCTGGGATATGATCGTAGATCAGAAGGTGGGCAGGGAAGAGAAAGGTAGAGGAAAAAAGCAAATGTGCATGTACTTTTTTCAAGGTGGCTGACCCAATTGTGGTTCATTCACTGGAGACAAGTGGGATTAGCAAAATATAAATTATAAAAGAGCCAATAACAGGCAAATGAACTTATCAGACACCCTGAATATGGGAATGTACAAATGACTGGTAAATATATTCTTAGAAGTTCAATAATCCTAAATTATTAGAGAAATGAAGACCAAAACTCCATTGACAATCCATCTTATACCAGTGATAATAGCTGTCATCAGGAAGACAATAAGACAACAAATTTTGGTGTAGATGTAGAAGAGAAAAAAATCAACTTTTATTTATACACAGTTGGTAGAAATGTAAATTAGTGTAACCACTGTGAAAATCCAGATGAGGCTGCCTCAAAAACTACGACCAACACTGCCAGCATATAGGTGAAGGGACAAAGGAGATATCTGTACACCTATGCCTATTGTGGCATTATCCATAATAGTCAAGTCATGAGATTAGCATAGATTTCTACCAACATGAAATCCATAAAGAAAATGTGCTATATGTATTGTTGCAAGATATTTAATCACACTGTGAACCCCAAGATTGTGTTGTTTACTGGAAGAACCTGTTTCTAGTAGTGGCATGGCACAACCTTAGCACATATCCTTAATCCAAGAACATTCTGCTTATTGTGAACAAGACTAAATAAAGCCAATTATAGGTCAAGAGGCAGAGCAAGCAGCCACTTACAGGGAGTGAACATAGGAAAAAGTCATAAAGAGTAAGAGGAAGTCAGGAGGATGGACAGAAAGATACACGGAAGAAGGGAGGGACACTCAATTTAAAGGGCTTTTAAAACAGTATAGAAAAGAGAACTTCTTTAGGATGTCAGCTGAGGAGGAAGACCAGCTTGGTGCTTTCTCTGTCTCTCTGAGCTAGCAAGCTTTCACATCAGCATCTGGCTCCCAAGTCTTTATTAGCAAAACTGAACATTTGAGATCTTCTTTTCAAAAAACAGTATGAACAAAATGCTTTTATTAAGTCATAGTGACCTGGACTAGCTGATACTTCTTCAGTGACAGGTTCCTGAAAGGGAAGAGGAAACGAGAAAGGTAAAGATAGGAAATCTGGAATTAGACAGTTCTACACAAGCTATGTTTTAGGCCAAGTAAGTTTATTAAGAAACACAGCACTGTATACACAACTTGTGGATAAAATGAGAGTCAGCAGAAAACTATTATACAGTGGGAAGAATGACACAGTTCTACACAAGATGAACAGATGGTACCTCAAGTGAGTCACAGACCTAAACACACTGCAGCCTGGGGCTTGATAACTGTAGCCCTTTATGATGACTTGGGTTCTTAGGATTCAAAATTGCAGCTTCCCCAAGCTCTTACCCCAGACATTTTTTGGTCTTGTCAAAGGTGTTCCTTGGACAAGGAACTATGTTTTCTTCCCCATACACAGGCCTCTGGGAAAACCTTAAATCCTCCTGATTCCCAGCACCATAACTACAAATGATGTCATGCCAAATGTGAAAAAATGGATGTCACCAGGGACCATCACATTAAGTGACAAAGCCAGGGTCAAAAGACAAGTCCTGATGTCTTATCTGGAGTGTTGAGCTTTCTCACCACAGTAACAGAACACCTGGTATATAAAACTTTTTAAAAAGAGAAAACAGAGGCCACCCTCTGATGACCAGATTTTTATAAGTGATCCTTGGGGGGGGGGGAGGAATTCACTTGTATTTTAATCATAACCCTCCGGTCAGAGAACAAAGACTTGTTCATGGAGGGGAAACCATGAAGATTGGAGGGGAAATGTAAGGAGTAGGGAATAAGAGAGTAACAGACACAAAACTGTGGATGTACATTTATGCACATCTGAAAATACCACAATCAAACCCCATACTTCGTACTTTTAATACGTGTTCATAAAGTAGAATCTAAAAATAATTCCAACGTCTATAAGTGGAGGAGGTGCAAGTTGGTTACCACATGAGACATGTAGTATGTTGGGATAAAAATATCAGTAGACATATTCAACACAAAGAAAGGAGTTAGGTGATGGGGAGCAGGGCTGGGAATAAAGAAGTGTTTGAGGGGCACAGCAACATCTCAGTAATGGCCTCAAATACGTGAAGGCAGGGGATCTGGGGTGCTCTGTGTGAAGACCATGCCAGGCAACAGGTCTTTACTGTTGTGTGCTGAGCCTAAAGAGGCAGAGTCCTTGGATGTAAGGCCACAGAATACACTGTGGTGGATAAAATAGGGACTTGCAGAACATTCTGTAAACTGTGGCTTTTTACCAGCAAGAGCATGGAGCAGTTTACTGCCAGAGTTGTTAGAAGCTAAAACAGGGTTTTCACAGTCTATACTTAACGTCAACTATTGTACTTTTGTGATGTGAAGACCTATATGGCAGATAGATTCTGTTAGTTTTAAAATATTTTATTTAGTATCAATACATACAAAAATAATGTTTGGATTACCCACCTCATTTTCTTCCTACTTAGAAATTTCTCCCAAATGCCTCCTAACTTTTCTCTCTCAACTTTGTGGGTTTTCTTTGCTGTCTGAAGGCATAAGTATGGGACAGTCTGCTGGAACATGGGCATCCTCCCATGTCCCAATTCCTGGAAGAAAACAGACTTTCCCTCCATCAGCAATCATCAGTTGCCCTCCCAAATTGGGTGGGGCCTCATGAGACCCTCCTATCTATTCTTGGGTTGTCTGGCTTGCTCTTGTGTGAGTCCCGTGGACACAGCACTAGGCACTGTGAGTTCACGTGTCTAACTGCACTATCATGTCTGTAAATACTGTTTTGCTACAGATGTCCACTTCTTCTGGCTCTTACAAACCTTTCACCCACTCTTTTATGAAGATCCCTGAGCTTTGCAAGGATGGAATATGATGCAGATGTCCCATTTACAGCTAGGCACTCAACAGTCTGCTTCTCTGCATGCTGACTAGTCGTCACTTAATGCAAATATTCTTCTCTGGTGTGTGTTGAGAGATGCACTAATCTATGGGTATAAAGATAAGACCTCAGGGAACACTTTATCATTATATCCATTAGGTGGAATAATAGTTATAGATTTTCTTATAGGGCCTATGGTCTAGCCACGCACAGGGTTTTTGCCCGGTTCATGGAGAGGGCTTTAAATCCAATTAGGATGTGCGTGGTTTGGTTTTTGAGTAAGGGTCTCACACAGCCCAGGTTAGCTTGTTTTGTGTCTTAGTTTGGACTTGAATTACTGACCTTTTTGCTTCTCCTTCTGGAGCAATAGGACCACAGTCACCACGTGTGACTCCAGCGGCATCTCGTTCTACTTGTTTCCATGCGTTCCTTGGGAAAACCATGACACAGCTCCTCTGAGTTCACATACTCTGACCACATCTTCGTCTCTGTGGCCAGATGGATGGGTCTATGAGTCAAGGAGACAAGCAGGGACGACTATAAGGAATGCCTTGGAGGACAGGAAGAGAGATGTGAGAGATGAGTATTTGTGGAGCATCTGTTGGAAAGGAAAGCAAGCTGGAAAAGCCCAGAAGAACACCATGGAGAGGACATGAAGTATCTTAACCCTGACCTAACATGGCGGAAAAGAAACCCAGTGACAAATCCAACACAATTCTGTAGCCATTCTTTATGGGTATTCAAACTGAGTGCTAGAATTCATGCAGGGTTTTATCAGTCAAAGATGACAGAGCTTGCTGAATTCAGGAGACATTTTGAAGACATGGGGCTGAAAACACAATTACCTTCAAGAATAAATTTAGCTGATACTAATTTTGTCATGAATTTTTGGCAGTTTTGACACTTCTACTATGCAATTAAGTATAAAATTTAAATTAAAATTTAAAAAAGATTAGCATGTGGATGTTATAAGATAAATTAGGTAAAAATAATGGCAATTATAAGAAATATGACTTGGATGAGTCACCAAGTTTGAAAAAGAAGAAAATTTAAACTCTTCACTTAGGAATTATTGTTTTTTGAAGGTAAAACAATTTCAGCTCAGATTTCCAAAAACATTTAGGGAAAAAATGACAACTAATAGAATTTTTTTATAAACTCAATGCATACATAAAACAAGACTTTATCTGTTATAGTAGGTGTCACAGAAATATCAATATGTTTATAAGACAAAATACAACATAGTTGTTACAAAATGGAGTAAATTTGCATATATTTGCATTAGAAAAGAATTAAAAGCCACAATATTGATATATGGGCATATATCTGTAATGCATTTTGTGGAATGTACTTTAAATGGAATATGTGCCAGTGCATTTAAAGAAATTTACAATAGATAATGCTAAATAATTTTAAGAAAGACAGCTATAGGTAATTCAAACATACTTAGAAGTTATAAATTATCTAAACAATACATGACTTATTAGCTTAAAATTTAGTTTTCATTATTTATTTGGGCCTTACTTTCATTCTAACGGGTCATACATTTTTTTTTTCCCATCATCTTTGAGAGTTATGTAGCTGGGCTCAGCTCCTGGTATGAACCAATATTGTCAGTGTTTGGTTAATAGATATGAACTTAATTGCTCTGACCTTTCCTTAAGCACATAATTACCTAATTAAGCAGACTAGCAGCACACTAAGCAGCAAGGAGCTGCAGTCTGTGGCTGGTGAGGATCCTGCTGTGCTTTTCAGTGAAGGGATTCAAAGGCTGTCGCACCTGTACTTAAAAACAACTAGACACAGCTATTGTTTATAACATTGAGATCACGAAAATGTTTGTCAAAAAATCTTGTACACTTGATTTTGTCTGGGAAAATATTTAACCTTAGGAAAGATGTTTCTCCTTGCTGACAAGTTTTTTGTTTTGTTTTGTTTGTCAAAGCTGGAGAGATGATATTCAGAAGAAGTAATTCTGAAAAGGGGAGTAAGAAGGCAAATTGAATGTGGACATTGAGACAATCTCATCAGAGAAAACAGAATAGTCCCCCAGTGCCGGAAGCACAGAATTAAGAAATTCCCTTAGGCTGAGTAAAGCCATTTTGCATAGAACTAGGTCTAGGTTTCTGTTTCCCATGATCGAGGCCTTTTCCCAGAAATCAGGTGATCTCACTGTGGTCAGGTAGCTAGCCTAGTAGACCGGTCACCCAGGCAATGGATCCTGCTTGGCAGAAGATTCTATTGTACCTGGGAAGTCCCCCTCCCCATGTATTTCTCCCTGTTTTTCTTTTAAATAAATGGTTTTGGTATATAATAAAGGACAGCTTGATCAGCACTTTAGACATGCTTCCCTTCTTTAGGTCTCTTGACCCCATTCATTAGTTCCTTCCTCAGGACTACTTTGAAGACCCCACAGGCCAGGACACCCCAGAAGATACTACTGAGTCATCTACAAAGAAACAAGAAAATTACATTCAAATACTATGTCATTAATGAATATTAATGATTAGATCTGTTGTAAGATGAACATAGAGACCAGGGATTTCATCAAGAGGAGGAAGTAACTTAGATATTTTTAAAAGACATATTTTTTTATTTTATGTACATAAGTAAGTACACTGTAGCTGCAGATGTACCAGAAGAGGGCATTGGATTCCATTGCAGATGGTTGTGAGCCACCATGTAGCTGCTAGGAATCGAACTCAGGACCTCTAGAAGAGTCAGTGTTTTTAACCGCTGAGAAGGTGGGAAATTAGAATTCTAAGTTACTGCCGAGGGTGAATTATCAAATAAAGCCACCAGACATGTCTCAATTCAAGAGAGAAGAGAAGGGCAGGATAGATGCCAATCATCTTAGCTGTGGGTCCTTCGTTTTGAGAACAACACCTGGAAACTCCTGGCAGATGCTATTTTGTCACAGCCCATGTTTTTCTCTGCTTTCTAAAACTCACGTAACTGATACTTAAATGGGACCCTGTTGGCAGAGAAAGATGGTAAATATTTAAGATGTAAATGCACAATGATAAGTTAAAATTGACACAAAGGTAGATTAAAAAACATTTAGCTTCAGACTGGCGGTCTGGTAGTTTCCAAGTACGGCAGAATCTTCAGTGGGGAGTGGGTAGGATACAGAAGAAGGTATAATAATATCGAAATTCAGGATTTTTCCTACTTGAAATTTGGGGTAATATTCAATGTCAGCTCATAACAGGGATATTGTAAAACAATCCTCTATTCTCATTTGTAAACTTCAAGTGCTAACCCATCCCAGAGCTTTTCTCCAATATATCAAGTCAGAACTAGCCTCTTTAATGAAAAGTCACAGCTATAAATAGTAAAATTCAATTTTTATTTTCTCTCCTCATCTAGAATCCTTATTCACCAAACAACTTGCAAAGTCCTAACCAAATGAAATTAGCCTTAGTTGCACTTTTACGTCTCAAAGGAGTCAGTCCCCTTAAAATAACACAAATTGATGATCTTAGTGCCTGTAAATTTGCTGTCTCTCTGCTCCCTTGGTGTATATTAAACAATAAGAAATTCATACAAAAAATCACCAAAATTGCCTCTGCCCCTAGACCGAGTTGAAGTCCACATGTTTTGTGGATTGTCCTGTAGCCTTTTGTGTTTAGATGTTAATTCCACTTCTCCAAGAAGTGCTGCCTAGTCACTTACTCAGGTGACTTCATCAGAACCTTACCATTTTAATTAGTAAAATAAAGGCGAGAGCCAGTGATTGGGCAGGGGATGGGAAGGTGGAGAGAGAGGGTCAGAGGAGAGGGAGAGAGAGGGCACAGAGAGAAAATCAAGATGGAGCTCAGGAAGGATGAGCTGGATCCAGGTGGACTTAATAGGCATTAGGTAGCTATGAACATTTTAAGGATTTTATAGGTCTTTTTATTTCATATGGAAGGGCAGTTTGTATCTTTGTCTATTAGGTATAATCTTATTGTGTAAAGGGTTTGTGGATTGAGAGTTTGATATATAAACCTGTATGAATAGCTATCAGGCCTTAGAGTCATGTTTGTGCTGGGTGGGGTGGTAATTCCACCTGAGACAGAGGCAGTCATGCAGGCAAAGTGAGACCTTGAATTTCTGATCCTCCTGCCTCTACTTACCAAGCACTCAGATGATAGGCATGTACCCAGTTTGTGCAGTATGGTTTTGAGGTTCAAGCCCAGGGCTTCATACATGGTAGGCAAGCACTCTATCAATTGAACTACATTCCCAGCTAATTTATGAAGACCAAAATAATTTCATAATTTCTTATTAAAAATGGATATAACCAGCTATGATCATGTGTTTTAAACATGGCTAGAGAAACCACTTAGAGCTGAGTTGAAGCTGCTCTTACTGGGATGATTTCACTACCATTCTGTGTTGTATTAATGGCTGTGGAGTTAGTATTTTGATGTAAAGAAAATTCTTCAATCTTATACTTCCCCTAGCAACTACATGTAGGTTTGCTGCGCAGTTTATTTCCGAGTGAGACAGTAGAGAGGGGTAAGACAGCCACATTTGTTCTTGTTTCTCAACGGCCTGAAATCTTCAGAGACAAAATGTAAACTGTGGCCTCTTGAGGTTGTAAGAACAATTTCTCCAGTGATGCAAATTCATGTGGGACAATCGAATATTCTCAGTGTTTGATGGACATGGGAAGAAATGGGACTGGCAGCCCCATTTGGAAAGAAACAATTCTTCCATAATGGATTTTGGCAAGTTGAAAACAATTTCTAAAAACTGTGGTGACAGAGCCTAATCTTTCCATAGGATGCTCCCAGAGTTTTAAAAGGACATATACGTGTTAATGACTCCTAATTAGCCTCTGGGGATTTTAGATAAACCAGGGGAATGAATGTTTAATGCACTAAAACCCCTGCAGAAATGGCCCCTTTACCTCACTTCCTTAAAACATAAATATTACAAGATTTTTATGACGGAGCCCACTTTTACATCTGAGTTCTGCCCTTCAGAGTCTGTTAATGGGAAAAATTATTAAAATTTGACTGTAGTAAAGCATCCTAGCCATACTGTCTCTAACAAAGATGGTCCAACCCAAATAGACACCAGCAAACAACATCTAGGTTCCTAATTGAAATTTGTGTAGGTTCTCCATAAACTATAATGAAATGGACAGCTCTGCTAGAATAATTAATTCCATATAAAAATGAAATATGTATCTTTTAATATAACCAATTATTAAAAGACAACTGGTTCAGCTTCTCCTGGGAACCCCACTGTAATGAGCCTCAGCAGGGAGCCCTACGGCAATCTTGGGCTGACCTTGTTCTTATTCTACAATGCTGCTTCTAGTTTTAGTGAACTGCTCATCCATTTCATCCTGTCTTGCAGTCTCGTCTTGTGTCTAGAGAGGGTGAGCACTTCCTTGTCATTCTGTGGCATTCATTCTGGGGCTATTGATACTCTGTAGCCAAACATGGCTGTCAATAACAAGATTTCAAGTCCTAAAATAACTCAGGATTTTCCCCTGTACACTCTCAAACACTGAAACAGGTGAATTCTCCCTCATGAGCTGAGATGAAACAATTTCTAGTATGAAACAGTTATCTAATTTTCATTGCATCTACTGACACCCTACTTTCTGTAGACAAGAATAACATTTTTGAGCAAATTGCTTCTTATTCCTTCTGAGAAAAATCAATATTCAATTTAACCTCCAAAAAGAATAAATTAGGGAAAAAAGAATAAATTAGGGCATATCATTATAAGTGTTTTTTTGGTCCAAAGAAATGCACAAAGCAATGATGTTTGTCTTATTCCAAACATACGAGTCTTTTTTAAGATGAAGGGTAATACATGCAGTGAGCCATGGACAAGATGTTTCTCGTATAGGTGATTATCTTGTTATTTGTTTGTGTGTGTGTTTATCTATTTGTTTACTCTCTGTGTGTGACAGTTTGCTTACACGTATGCATTTGCATGCAGCACTTGCCAGCAGTCTCCTAATGAGAGGTCATCAGATCCCACAGAACTGGAGTTCCAGATGGTTCTAAACTGGCATGTAGGTACTTGGGAACTGAATTTAAGTCCTTTGCCAAAACTATCAAGTGCTTTTAACAGCTGAAACATCCTTCCCATTAGCTTTCTGTTTTTTGAGAGACACAGGTCTTCCCCCACCTGTGGTGGTTGGAAAGAGAATGGCTATAGGCTGGTATATTTGAACACTTAGTCAAAGTTAGTAGAACTGTTTGGGAAGGAATATGTAGTGTGCTGTCGTTGGAGTAGGTGTGTCCTAGGAGGAGGGTGTCTGTGTTGAAGGAGGTGTGCCCTTGCTAGAGAGGTTGTCTCCTTGTTGGAGAAGGGATACCCTCATCGGAAGGGTGTGTCGCTGGGAGTCTGAAATTCCACAAGCCAAGATCAGACAAGTTTCACTCTCTGCCTTTGCTTGCTGCCTGTGGATCAGGATATAAATTCTCAGCTACTCCTGTGTCGTTTCTGTCTGCTTTCCACCATGATGATCATGGACTAACTATCTAAGACTGTAAGCAAGGACCCAGTCAAATGCTTTCTTGGGTTGGAGTTGCCTTAGTTATGGTGTTTCTTCATAGCAGTCAAACAGTAACTGAGAAGCCACTTTTTTAGGATGCTCATAAATGTTTAACTACTTGCATTTGTAAAATATCTTTATACCTGAGGAAAATGTTGCCTGGCTATTCTGAGGGATGTTCCTATACTTAGGTAAATCTGAAAGTGGAACTAATGGAGGTCCCTCCATCTAAAACCAGGAACACAAACTTCTGATGATAAGACACTCTCATGTGCATTCACACCTGCAGAAAGCATCTTCTTTCCATCAGTAAGATGTGGCTCCTGGAAGAGAATGACAATTACTACCACTATCTATTTCTTTTCTTTGAGGCCTGGGACACTACATTCTGGGTCCTTCAGAAAACACATCTGGTTCACCAGCAGAGAAGGTCATTCAAAGTAGGGCTCTAGACTTGGTCTTGACAGGGCTCTGTGCCTAGCTCAGTTCCACCCACAATCCACCCCACCAGATCAGGCCAAGTTACTCCCCATTGCCAAGAAAATCAGTCAGTAACTATTAGTGTTTCACTTCTTTGCTTCTCTTCTTCCTCCTTCTCCTATTCCTCCTCCTCCTCTTCCTTCTCCTCTTTCTCCTCCTCTTCCTTTTTCTCCTTCTCTTCCTCTTCTTTCTTCTCCTCTTCCTTTTTATTCTTTTTCTAGTTTTCCCTGTGGAAATTACATTTTAAAAACTCTAACCCATAAAATAAAGTTGACTTAAAATAAGCTGTATATGTTTAAAGTGCACTTCTTGATACTGTTATCCACAGCATAACAAACACACCCATCGCTACAGGAAGATCATGATGATGTCCCCTCCCCTCACATAGTCTCATCAAATGTACAGAACAATCATAATGATCGTTTTTATGTGTTAGTGTGAGTTCAGTTGATTTGCCTCCTCATTATGAATCATACTTTTCTGATTCATTGCATACCTGATATATTATGAGATGCCTGCTTTTTTTCTGGGCATTGTGTATTTTTCCAAACATTACTGAGCTGTGGTCTACAGTGCAGTTAAGGTACCTGTCATTGTTTGAAGTAGGGCTTGATCTAATTCTAATTATTTTCATTTCTGAAGCAAGAAAGGTCCTCTGTGTACTTGACCTGATGCTTTATAGATAATCGGGTTTCTACATTTGTCTGGAAGGATTATGTATTACTGTGTCTGACATAAATAATAAATGCTGTTCCCTCTAATCTATTGGATCGTTCTTTCCTTGAAGAAAAGAATATTCTCACACACCTATGTTGTCCATGACTGCACTTAAAGCTTGATGATCAGCCTTGGTGTTCTCCATGAGCCTTGGTATGGCTGCTTTGTCCAGTGCCCTCTGGTCTACGTCAGTTCCACTTTAGCTCAGGAAGACCATCAAACTGCAGTTGGAATCTTCCTCCTTATTCCTCAACCTGGAGACTACCCAAACAGGAGGCAGACACAGTCAGGACATCAGTGTCTCCTCTGTGTGGCTTCACTGCCCTTTCTCCCAAGATGCCAGGACCCTGTTTATCACTGTGTTATGATCCCACTGTAGAATTGTAGCTACAGCCCAGATTTTAAGTTGGGAGGATCTGTTACTTCATCAACAATGTCAGTGTCAACAATATCAATGCATCCTGATTTATCTCCCTGTTGATTTTCAATCAACAGTGTACATATTTTTGGTTTTGTTTTTCTTTTTTCTTGAAGATTGTGCTTCATATCTTTTGTGGTGATTTTGAAACTTGGGGTTGGGTATCAAAATGTATATGCACAGGTGTAATCTGAGTATCTGTTCTAAGTGGGGAAGGCCAGGGAGAAAATAAGAATCCATCTTGAATAATCTTTTTGAATTGTCTCAAAAGTCAGTGACTGGGTACCAACAATAGATATGCATGTTTTTTTTTTTTTTTTAGGAAAGTTCTCCTTCACACTAATCTTTTTAATTAATTAATTAACTTTATAAAATATTATTACTGCTCACAAAAATTGTTACATAATAATATATGATGAATATACAAATTTTTTCTTTTTTTCTAAGAAGGACTGAGGCTTCCACATTTTGGCTTCCCTTCTTTTGGAGCTTCATAAGATCTGTGAGTAGTTTCTTTGTATTCAGAGCTTTCTGGGGCTAGTATCTAATTACCAGTGAGTACATATCATGTGTGTTCTTTTGTGACTGGGTTACTTCACTCAGGATGATATTCTCTAGTTCCATTCATTTGCCTAGGAATTTTGTAAAGTTATTGTTTCTAATAGCTGAGTAGTACTCCATTGAATAAATGTTCCACACTTTTTGTATCCATTCCTCTGTTGAAGGACATCTGAGTCCTTTGCAGCTTCTGGCTATTAAAAATAAGGTTTCTATGGATATGGTAAAGCATGTGTCCTTGTTATATGTTGGAGCATCTCTGGGGTATATGCCCTGAAGTGATATAACTGGGTCTTCAGGTAGTACTATTTCCAATTTTCTGAGAAACAGCCAGACAGATTTCCAGAGTAGCTGTACCAGTTTACAACTCCACCAACAGTGCAGGCATGTTCCTCTTTCTCCACATTCTCGCCAACATTTGCTGTCATCTGAGTTTTGATCTTAGCCATTCTGACTGGAGTGAGGTGGAATCTTAGGGTTGTTTTGATTTGCATTTACCTGATGACTAGGGATGTTGAGCATTTCTATAGGTGCTTCTAGACCTTTCAGTATTCCTCAGTTAAGAAGTCTTTGTTTAGCTCTGTACCCCATTTTTAAATAGGACTATAGATTCTCTGGAGTCTAACTTCTTGAGTTCTTTGTATATATTGGATATTAGACCTCTATCAGATGTGGGATTGGTAAAGATATTTTCTCAGTCTGTTGGCTGCCTTTTGTTTTCTTGACAGTGTCTTTAGCCTTACAGAAACTTTGCAATTTCATGAGCTTCCATTTATCAATTGTTGATCTTAGTGCATAGGCCATTGGTATTCTGTTCAGGAAATTGTTCCCTGTGCCTATGTGTTCTAAGCTTTCCCCCCACTTTCTCTTCCAATAGTTTCAGTGTACCTGGTTTTATGTAGAGATTTTTGATCCAATTGCACTTGAGCTTTGTACAAGGAGATAAGAAAGGATCAATTTGCATTCTTCTGCATGCTGACTGCCAGTTGAACCAACACCATTTGTTGAAGAGGCTGTTCTTTTTTTTTTTTTTTTTTTTCATTAAATGTTTTCAGCTCCTTTGTGAAAGATCAAATGACCAGTGGTATGAGGGTTCATTTCTGGGTCTTCAATTCTGTTCCATTTATCTACCTGCCTATCTCTGTACCAATACCATGGGGGAGGGGGGTTAACACAATTGCTTTGTAATATAGCTTAAGCTCAGGGATGGTAATTCACCCAGAAATTTTCTTGTTGAGAATATGTTTTGATATTCTAGGTTTTTTTGTTATTCCAGATGAATTTTCAAATTGTTCATTCCAACTCCAAGAAAAATTGCATTGGCAGAGATAATATGCAGTCACTGATAATTGGATACCAGCCCCAGAAAGCTCTGAATACCCAAGAAACAAATCAAAGATCATATAAATTTCCAAAAAAGAAAGACGAAAGTTGAAGCTTCAGTCCGTAAGAAAAAAATAACAACAAGTGTATAGCACCCACTCAGAGTGGGGTACACCTAGACCTTAAATCATTAATAACTCAAGAGCTAAGAAGATAGCCTTGTGGCAAATTTTGGTACTTAAAAATCATTATGTCTAATCTATGCACATCAAGAAAACTTTGACTATTTCCATGTTACATTTTGTTTTACATGTACATTATGCTTATGGTAACTAGTAAGATCTCAATGCATACTATCAAATCTTTAAAAAAAATAAGTACTGACAAAAATATATTCTTTTGTTTCATGCAAAAATGCTTTTAAAAGTCTGTACATGTATCTCTTCTTTTTAAAATAAAGTTGTAAGAAAAAATATATGAATATAATTATAAAAAAGAATATAACCACCATAGTATTTAGCTTGTTATTTCTATAAAGTCATTGTATTCTGTAAAATCATTGGGACAGAAGAATATGTATAGAATTTGACTTATGAATAAAGAAAGTATATGTTTAGTAATTTTTAAAAAAGAAAAGAAAAATTGAGTTGGAATTTTGATGGGGATTGCATTGAACCTGTTGATTGTTTTAGGCAAGATATCCATTTATACTATGTTGATCCTTCCAATCCATAAGCATGGAAGATCTTTCCATCTTCTGATATCTTCTTGAATTTCCTTTTTCAGAGATTTGAAGTTCTTGTCATGCAGAACTTTCACTCAGTTAGGGTCACACCAAGGTATTTCATATTGTTTGTGACTATTATGAAGGGTATCTTTTCCTAATTTCTTTCTCAACGTGTTTATCTTTGAGTAGAAGAATGCTACTGATTTGTTTTAGTTAATTTTATATCCAGCCACTTTGCTGAAGTGGTTTGTCAGCTGTAAAATTTCTTTTATAAATGTGAGTGCTCTTATATTGGAGCATAGATCTTCCAGATTGAGAATTCATCTTGATAGATTTTTCCTGTGATGAGTAAAAAGTGTCCTTCCTTATCTTTATTGATAACTTTTGGTTGAAAATCTGTTTTATTCAATATTAGAATGGCTACTCCAGCTTGTTTCTTGGGACCATTTGCTTGGAAGGTTTTTTCCCAGCCTTTTACTCTGAGGTAGTGACTGTCTTCGTCTCTGAGATGAGTTTCCTTTATGTAGCAACATGCTGGATCCTGTTTACATATCCAGTCTGACAGTCTATGTCTCGTTATTGGGAAATTGAATCCATTGACATTAACATATTAAGGAATAGTGATTGTTGTTTCTTACTATTTTTGTTGTTAAAGGTAAAATTAAAATTTTGTGTCTTTCTTCTTTTGATTTTGTTTGTTTTGTTTTGTGCATTATTATTTTCTTACTTTTCCCAGGGTTTAGTTTCCCTCCTTGTGTTGGATTTTTCATCTTTTATCCTTCATAAGGCTGGATTTGTGGACAGATATTGTGCAAATTTGGTTTTGTCCTGGAATATCTTGTTCTCTCCATATATGGTAATTGAGATTTTTGCTGAGTATAATAACCTGGACTGGCATTTGTATTCTCTTACAGACATTCTCTATGATGTCTGTACAGGATCTTCTAGCTTTCATAGTCTCTGTTGAGAAGTCTGGTGTAATTATGATTGATATGCCTTTATATGTTACACGTCCTTTTTACCTTACTGCTTTTAGTATTCTTTCTTAGATTTTGAATATTTGGTGTTTTGACTATTATGTGTCAGAAAGAATTTCTTTCCTCTTCCAATTTAGTTGGAGTTCTATAGGCTTCTTATATGCTCATGGTCATCTCATTTTTAAGGATAGAAAAGTTTTCCTCTATGATTTTGATGAAAATATTTACTGTGCCTTATAGTTGATATTTTTGCCTTTTTCTACACCAATTATCCTTAGGTTGGTCTTCTTATTGTGTTCTGGATCTCCTGGACATTTTGGGTTAGGAGATTTTTGGTTTTTTTTTTCATTTTCTCTGACTGTCTTGTCTGTTTTCTGTGTTGTCCTCTGCCCCTGAGATCCTCTCTTTCATCTTTTATAGTCTTTTGGTGATGCTTGTATCTGTGACTCCTTATTTCTCTCTTAGGTTTTCTATCTCCAGCATTGCCTCTTTTGTGATTTCTTTATTTTATCTATTTCCATTTTCAATTCCTTCATCCATTTGCTTGTGTTTTCCTGTAGTTCTTTGAATGATTTATTCTGGTTCTCCTTAATTATTTAAGGGAGTTATTCATGTGCTTCTCAAAAATATCAATCATCCTTAGGAATTATGATTTTTAAGTCTGAATCTTGCTTTTCTGGTGTGTTTGGCAATCCGTTACTTGGTGTGGTGGGAGATCTGGATTCTGATGTTTTCAGGTATTTATAGTTTTCATTGCTTGGGTTCTTGCACTTTCCTCTTGCCATCTTTTTGTCAGTGATTATAGGTTATCTTTTTGTTTCTGACAGTTGCTTGTCTCTCCTATGGGTCTGAAGGTTCATATACTCAGGAGGGAGATTGCTCCTGGGTGTTAGGCTTTTCGTGGTCAGGCAGTGAGTTCTGATTGCAATGACTCAGTTCTGTCTTTGTGGGCTCAGGTGTGATAGCTTTTGTGAGGCTGTTCTGGAAGCTCAGTTCTCTGCCTACAGGTCCTGGGTCCTAATGGCGGAGTCCAGGCTCTCTCTCTCTCTCTTGGCCAAAAAGGATCCTTTCCCAGAGACCACTGCACTCCCTGCCTCTGAGGATTCCTGGTGTTCTCTCCACGGTCCTGTGCCTTAGGCTCACTGTTGGTTCAGTGGAAAATGCCTCTGCAGCTGTTCTGGAAGCTCAGCCTTCTACAGGCAGATCCCGAGTTCTGATGACAGAGAGACACGTATGTCTTGATTCAGTGAAATCTCAGATTAGATTTGAGTCATCACACAAGGGCAAGGCATAGCAACATGACTGTGTCAAACTCCAAGATGCAGTTTGTTTTGTGATGAAGAGGAGTGAGCACTGCTGAGGTCTGGCATGATTTAGAAGTGGGAAGTTCTAGGGAAAGAGACAAAGAGAGGGTGTGTAAGCATGTCTCCTAAGAATTCACACAAATTAGCTTGAACTGCAGCTTTTACAGTCTAAGTAGCAGAGTGAAATGTTATGAATAATGGTAACTTAAAGGAAGTTATTTCATCTAGCAGACTGTAGATAAAAATTAAACAAACTGAGTTCAATCCTAAGAGACATTTTCATTTGGGAACAATATGATGCAGAACAATGTGACTCCTGGTGAAAAATAAGAGAGAAGGCGAGAACATACTCCACAATGATTCATAATGACAGGAGGCTAACCGGCTAATGAGATGAAAACATGGTTTGGGGTGTTTTTGGGTTTGGCTTTATTTTAAGAGAAGATATTGCATATATTTTGTTTTGGTTCTGCTGCTCTCCTCCTGGCCCAACCCTCATTTAGCTGTCACTGGGATAATTTCCTCAGCTCCTGACCAGTGTCCCTGGGTCCCCCTAACATAATGGAAGGATGCTTTGAATCTTGGTCATAGAAAGCCACCCCTCTGCTTTCCAGCTTCCACTGGAGTCCACCTAGTACTGGGAGTAGGGCCTAGATAGAATTGCTTTGGAAACTTCCCTGTATATTGGCCTCGGTGACCCACCCAACCCATCCTGTGCCCTTGCAGATATGTCCTCATCAAAGGACAATAGCTTAGACCAAATAGTCAAGTCACCTGTGACTTTAAGTTTGTGTTATATTATTTTACCTAGCACTTAAAATGAAGAGAACAAAAACAATATGCAATTGTAAAACTGTGATTTTTTAATTTAAATTTAATTGTAATTTTAATTAATTTTCTGACATTTGTATTGGCAATACAATAGGGTCTATCTCTTGCACCATTCTAGGCCTAGCTAGAAAATCCCTGTCTCCTACAGCAGGGTGCATTTCTCTTACACAGAATTATACGTGAAAAGATTGATTATGAAAGATAAACAATGTCAGACTGGATTGTTCCCAATTTCTTTTCATTTGGGAAATTCTGATAATACATTTTGGATTATACAAGGTATCGTCTCAAAATGCCAGTGTTTTTAACAATGACCGGGCTTTCTCCTTCATTTCCTCCTCTTAAAACTCTTATTAGAATTAACTGGCTACATGTACTTACATCTAATGATCAGCCACAGTTGTATTTGGTAGGTCAGGGACCTCCGTCTGATCCATGCTTGTCAGGGCTGACATTTATTTATGGCATGGAAGAGCCGGGAGTGTAGCAGCACATTTGAAAATATCTGCCTGAAAGACTAGAATTACTGCATTAATTTGCATGTTTCTTTTTAAAATTTAGATGAATGTAAGTATTTATGGAAAGAACAAATGCTTCGAGCTTGCACTGAGATCTGTCTTCTGTGTGGAACATGGGGTGTTTGGCCGTCGCAGTGTCTTTGCGTTGGGATTTTAAAGAGAGTTGCAGCATGGTGAATGTATGAGAAAGCTTTGTTGACTTGGCTTGACAGCCTATACTCTTCCACAAAGACTGGAAAGAGAGAAAAGAGGACTGAAAGCAAGCCAGAGTTTGGAACCATGGCAGGCCGTAAAGGAAGTGGGCTGACAACTGTAATTCAGGTTTATACTATGTTTGTTTTTGAATTAAAGGCATTTCCATGAAAATGTAAACCAGAAACAAAACGAGATAAAAAAAAAAAAAAAAAAAAAACAAATCTTCCCAAATGGAGAAATTTAGTCTCTTCAGTAAAGAAAATAATCGCTACAAGTTCTAAGATATTTGGCAAGAAAATGTACAGTGAGAAACATCCGAGCCTGACATTTGTAGCTGAAAACAAAATGAAAAGGCTTAATTTTTAATTCTCTTCCTTAGAAAAGCCTCAATTACATCTTCACAGTTATTGTGAAGATTAAAATATCATACTTTGTGAGGAATAAAATGTTTTGAAAGGAAACGAACATTTTTTAGCCTAAGTAGTCAACAGTGGGTAGGAGTCTCAGCTCTGCCAGGTACCAGCTGCCCAACTTGGTTGGTCATCCATGGTTTCAGTGTCCTCCTGCCTCTAATGTCAGCAGTGACACTAACAGGGGAAGCTTGTTGCCTTGGTCACCTGGCATTCTTCCTAAAGTTCCATGTGCTAGGATCTGGCACATGCCTGAGACAATGCTGGTTCTCGTCAAAGCTGATTCCTTGCAAGAACCTAGGAAGTTTATTTTTTTTCTTCTGCTTTCTATGCATTTGTTAACTTCTTATACCAAAATTAGTGTAATTAGTAATTAAAATCATCCGAAGGTAGACCACGTGCTTATGTTAAAAAATAGTGAGATTGAACGATGGCCTTGTGGGGGAGTACAAAGTGGGGTAGCAGGCAAGGCAGCTGCTAAGGGGTGATCCATTATGAAAGTTATTGTTCATTTCTATTTTAGTCTGTGATTTTTTTTCAGCAAACACAGCCCCCAAAAGTAAATGCATATGGTGACTGAGACAGATGTAGGTAGCACTTAGGATAAATCAGATGTCATCAAAAACAAAATCCAGAAGCGAGAGGTTCATCATGGAAGACTTCAGCAGAGAAAGGCATTTGCGGCCCATTCTAAAGGAAGGGAATTTGTTGAAGCCAGGCAGTAGGCATTTAATGCTTTCATTGTCTTCTTGCTGGAACAAGTCCAGTGTTGTGGAAGGGCAACCCCAAGCCTCGGAAGCTAAGGATTTGGTGCTGTCCTGAGATCATTAAATGAAATTTTCCTATGAGTGGGAAAGAGTTGGACAAGGTCTAGGGAGCAGCGTTTTCTGTGTGCTCTTCATTGGTAGCTTACCCTTGACTCACCGGCATTTGCTTCTTAAATGTCATTTGTTGTCACCCTTGAAACGGTTAATGGTACCTTCAAAGTAACAGCAGTTGCTGGCTATCAAAAGAATGTGTCAGTCCTCTTAGCCATAACAGATTTCTCTGTGGCTATGATTAATGCGGGATGACTCAGTGGTATTAGAAGCACACAGTGATCTGTGGCTGTTCCCCAGAGCAGTCATTCCACCCTCTCTTCTCCTCCACCAAATTATCCCATGATGCTTTTACACCAGAAATTGCTACTACTCAAGGCGATGTGTCAAAATGGTCAATGTTTTTATTCACTTCGTAGTAGATTCAGTTCATTTTGTAGCTACTAATAAAGAATATGTGTCCTACTTTGTTTTCCATCCAGCAGGTAACGATTGCATATTCAACACCCACTGCAAAGTAAAGCCAGTCAAGAGGCATGGAAGTACACGCTGCATGGACCCTGGCTTTGAGTACATCCAGACTTCCATAAGCATGGTATTCTCAGAGGATTTGTAAGCTTATAGACTGTACTGTGGTGATGGGGAAGGCATGAGGAGAGAAGAAAATTATGTGTGGAGATGAGACTGAGACGTGTTTGTCAATATTATTTACAGTCTTGAGTGTGCAGCAGAGTGAGAAATTCAAATATTCAACTCAGTCTGATAGGTCAGCTTTAGCCAATGGAGTTTCTTACAATATAGGAAACCATCCAGTTGGGAAAATGTTATTCTATCCAAACTAGTATCTTCAAGTAGATGTTCATGCAAGCACCTGTTCTAAGTTGTGCATTCCCCCATCATCCTTTGCTTGTACCCTTTGTCCCTTTGTTCATCCCCTTTGTCCCCTAATTTTGTTTGACTCTCTGTTTCTCTCTGTGTGTCTCTCTGTCTCTGTGTGTGTCTCTGTCTGTCTGTCTGTCTGTCTGTCTGTCTCTCTCTCTCTCTCTCTCTCTCTCTCTATATATATATATATATATATATATATATATATATATATATATATATATATATACATGATAGTATATATGTGGCATACATATACATACACACATATATGACTTTATTATCTGTATGCAATCTTAGATCCACAGTGAGAGAAAAGACACAACACTCTGAGACATGCCTAATTCACTTCATATGATGGAATATGAGCCAGTTGTGATTATGGTCTTCAGTTGCTCAGTTGTTCAGGTCTCATCATGTCACTTTCACAAGCAGGATGCCTTGGGCATCAGTACAGATGAAGTGAAAAATACTGAACGTGGCTGAATTTCAGGAACACATGTCACCTCAGAAGTCAGATCCCCCCCCCCCACCATTGTTCAGTATGAGGAACTTTGGCATGGACAGCTAGTTAAAATTACCGAGTGAAGTTGTACATAGACCAATGACAGAGTGCTTGCCAAGTACACACAAGACCCCGAGTTCATTCCCCAGCATCACCAAAACTAAACAAAGTAAATTAATTTCCACAGTTAAACTGCTATTGTAAGAGCAGAAGAAAAAGTATGGATACATTTTTATTTATTAAATTTTTATTAACTGATAATTTTATACATGTATACAGTGACACTTTTTACTAAATCTACCTCCCTTCCTTCCATTCTTTTCTTATTCCCCACTACTTACTCCCAACTTTATCTCTCTCTCTCCCTCCCTCCCTCCCTCCTCCCTCTCTCTCTCTTTGTCTCTCTCTCTCTCTCTGTGTGTGTGTGCATGTGTGTGTGTGTGTGTGTGTGTGTGTGTGTGTGAGAGAGAGAGAGAGAGAGAGAGAGAGAGAGAGAGAGAGAGAGAGCTGAGTCCACTTAATGTTCTCTGTATGTGCATGAATGTAGGACCATCTATCTGAGTGTAGACAGCCTCTAGGGAACCACATCCCTACAGAAAACTGATTCTTGCTCCCTCAACCCCTTTCAATTAGAAAGTAGTTGGTAACAATAATAATGTTCTTGCCACTAGTGCACCCGTGTGATATGTTACCAGGCCTTTGGTTATTTTAGCCAAGGTTCACAGCTTTGTAGGACTGTTTAGTACTTTGATCCCTTGGCAGCATGCATAGAAACTATAAGTGCTAGTTAGCCATGTGTGGGTAAAATATGAAGGCAGACAGCCATTGTGTCTGTGAGATCTACACAGTCTGCAGAGATTAAAATGCAGAACCTTGGCCCACCTTATAGCACTATGGACGGTCCCATAAAAAGCCTTCATAATACTTTGTGGTATGCTGGTGACTTCCTCCCCCCCACACACTTTCTGACACATTAGTTCAGTTTGAAGTGTCCTTTATTTTAAGAATCAAATTGGCCAAATTTCCAGCTTCCTTTGAGTAATATTGAAACCCAAAGCCACCTAAACAAAGAAAATCCAAATCTAGCATTTGTCTTTTCAGACATAAACGTTGAAGAAACAAATAAACCAACCATCTACAAGTAGTGTCTTTTGTCTTAGAATTCTGGAACACTGAAAGAAGTGTCCTCTGGCCAGATAGAGATAACTCCCTGGTACATTTTCCAGATAGAGATAACTCCCTGGTACATTTTCCAGATAGAGATAACTCCCTGGTACATTTTCCATATAGAGATAACTCCCTGGTACTTTATCCAGATAGAGATAACTCCCCTGGTACATTTTCCAGATAGAGATAACTCCCCTGGTACATTTTCCAGATAGAGATAACTCCCCTGGTACATTTTCCAGATAGAGATAACTCCCCTGGTACATTTTCCAGATAGAGATAGCTCCCTGGTACATTATTGAGATAGGGATAACTCCCTGGTACATTATCCAGATAGAGATAGCTCCCCTGGTACTTTTCTTCCTTGCTAAGTGCAGAGTTACCAGATGCTTACAGGAACCCTCTGTTCCTTCTTCTCAGTCCACTTGGGAATGATCTGGCAATCTGCTCACACCTCTCCCTTTACTACTCAGAACTCAGTATCCTGGGGACATGTTTTGTGTACCAAATCTTCCACTCCTCTTTTCCTACCGCTTGCAGCATCTCTATGTAACTCTGAGGCTCAATAAAAGTGAAAAGTCTAAATCTTAGCCTCAAAAAGGATTTTTATCATGTCCTCTGAATTACTCTATTTTGCTCCATAAAATAATTTTTATTAATAACTTTTAGAAATAGTCATTTTTCTCTATTTCTGGGATAACCATGATGTGGTCAGACAAAAGCACATAAACATATTTACTGTCAATTTACTAGAACTTTATGTGGTAAACACGGTGCTGTGTTCAATAGGTCTTAATTGTTTATTTTGCATATTTTTCTTGTTCCTTTTCTGGAGTTTGAATGCAGGGCCTTATGTAAGCTAGGCAAGTATGCTCTCATTGGCCCAAGCTCCAGTCTTGTTAGACTTTTACTATGAGAAAGGATTCTACTAAGTTGATCAGGATATCTTACTGTGTAGCCCTCTGACACTGAATTTGGGATCCTCCTGCTTAGCCTACCCAAGAGCTAGAGATTGGGGTCTGTCGCGCGCCCCACTTCCCGCCGGCAGGAAAAGGTGTGCAACAACAGGATTCTTCTTCGAACAACCTTTATTGTATGTTGAAGAGGAAGACACCGGGCAGGAAAAGGCACCCTAATTTATACCCCCCAAGGGTGGTGTGTCGCTGTGTGATTGGCTGCCCGCCAGTGGTCTGATCGTGACACCCCGAGATGGGTGGTGACTTGGCTCGCACCACTCTTTGCACATGTGCCCAGTGGTTATTTACCACACTTTAGCTGATTCATGGCACCTGAAACCAGTGCCATCTTGTAAGGGCGCAGCCTTCGGCCCTCAACAGGGGTCAACATTTTTTTTTTTTTTTTTTTTTTTTTTTTTGCATCTTAAAGCACTACTTCAAAGCTGTGTGATTCTCATGTAACCAGTTAACAACCGAGCATCATGATCAGTCTTGTCCTTTTCAGCTTCATCTGTTTGCTTCTCTGTGGTCCTCTTTTGATACCTTTTCTAAGCCACCACCAGTAGATGGAAGTATTTAAAAATAATTAGGGGGTGTGGCCTTGTCGTAGGAGGTTTGGCATTAGGGGGTAGGCTTTAAGATTTCATAAATCAACACCGTTTTTTCAGTCTCTCTGTGTGCCGGCGGCTTGTGAATCAGGTGTAAGTTCTTAGCTTCTGCTCCAGAGCTGGGTCTGCCTCCTTGCTGCCGTGCTCCCTCCCGTGATGGTCTGGAACCGTGAGCCCAGAGTCAACGCTTTCTAAGTGCCTCGGTCATGGTATTGGGTTGCAGCAATAGAGTAACAACTAAGGCATGCTTCCTTCCTCATTCTCATTTTGGTGCTGAATTTGGGGTAATTGTCCAAAGACTGTGCAATTACTTTTAAAAAAATCTATAAATGCTATCTCATATCTCTTATTTGGTGAATTTCCCTAATATTACTTTAGGAATCGCATGTCTTGTGTTTCTCCAGTTTCTTAATTAAAGAGAGATTTTATGTGTATGGGTATTTTCCAGTATGTGTATCTGTGCCCTAAGAGATCAGAATTGGGTACAGGACCCCTGGAACTGGAATACAGAAACTGTGATTCATCATTTAGGTGCTGGGAATGGAACCTGTGTTCTCTAGATAAGCAGGCAGGGTGGGGGTAGGGTGGACACAGAACCTCTGACCTGCCTTTTAAGCACCTCCAGTTATTTAAATGCAGTAGGATTAAAGCACTCTTGAGATTGAAGTTTAAAATCTCAAGTTTCTGGGTAAAAGACATTACATCTCATAATAACTGATCCTTGTTTGCAATGGACTGTGTGGTGGTTTGAATATACTTGGCCCATGTGAAGTGGAACTATTAGAAAGTGTGTCCTTGATGAAGTGGCTTTGTTGGAGGACGTGTGTCACTGTAGAGGTAGGTCTTATGCATGCCTAAGGTCCACTCTCCCCCTGGCCACCTGCTGAAGAGACTCTTTTCCTGGTTTGCTTCGGATCAAGATGTAGATCTGTTTCCTCCAGCACCATGTCTACCTGGATGCTGCCATGCTTCCTATCATGATAATAATGGACTGAACCTCTAAAACTGTATGCTGGTCTCAGTTAAATGTTGTACTTTATAAGGGATGCCTTGGTCATGGTGTCTCCTCACAGCAATAAAACCCCAAGACAAACTGATTATGCTCTTATTTGTAATATTTTTAATGGTTTCATCTTTTATTAATATAGGTAATTTCTTCTCTAGGGCATTTCTGTACAGCCTGAGATGTTTTCCAAATATCCTTATGTTTTTCCTTTGTCAGGTGTTCAACTTTTTGACCAATTTAAGCTCATTTCTCAGTTTTGATTATGCAACATTTTATATATTAAGCCCTGTTGGTTAATGTCAAGGTGATACATGATTGGACAGTAGGAGTGGGTGGGAATAAAGTTTTTGTATACTGGAAGAGGAGAAGAAAGGGAAAATTCGAGAGGAGGCAACATGGAAGCAGACATAGATGTTTCTCTCAGAGAAACAGAGATGTTTCTCTAAATGGATAAGGTTGTTATGAATTTTTTATAATGGATGGAATTGTACAAAATGATTTGACTTTTCTAGGTGGCAAAATTATATTATACCAATTAGATCAGAGTATTTTGGTGTGGTGTTTGATGTGGTGACTTGATTGAGTTCAAAGCCTGCCACAGAGTTGGTATGTGTGTGTACAGGCTTGGCAACAACACGCCAAGGGAAAGTGAGTAAAAACAACACGCTGGGCAGTCATGGGTCACCTGGGCCAGAAGCAGCCGGGGCGGGTGGAGTGGACCATGCCTGGGTCAAAAGAAACTGGGTCTGTGAGTTCATAGAGGCGTCCTGGAGCCACTAAGATAAAGATGCCCTGCAGTGCCATGTGGCCCTACAGGAGCCGACACGAGCCTGGGATAAATGGTTATCTCCTTTTCATTTTTACGGCAACAAGCTCTGGTCTCAGATTCATTTATTAAGTAATGTTTTCCATAAATAGAAGTAGTTTTAACTAAAGTGAAACCAGCAAATATGTGTGATATATAGAAGAGCATACACACGTTCCAGTCCCTCATTTCTCAGATCTGAGTAGTGGCCTATATCCTCAAGACAGCCAGTGGACACCCACAATGAGTTCCTGGTCTTGCCTTCCAAGAGCTTCAGCCCTAAGGCAATGTCCTCCCTCTTGCCCCTCCTACCACTACAAGCCGCTCCCACTACCATATGAGACAGTTTTCTGGCTACACCATGCAGTTTTCGAGAACCTGGAAAGGTTATTGAAAATTATCTGTTTTGATTTTTTCAGACTCTTTTATTCTTTGTGTGGGAGAGGCTTCCTGCCAGTCTGGGCTACTATTTTGCCAGAATTAGGCAGGGGTTTAAAAAAAGTTATTATTGTTTTAAAGCAGAATTTCTTCTAAGCTTGGGTAGAAGCCATTCCTAATTTCATAATAATTTGCAGCAAGACTTATATCTGCACACAGGCCAGAAACTATGTTTTAAAAAAGAAAGCATTACTAATAGTGTATATTGGCCAAAAAAGGGAGTGAGATGTAAGAGGGGATGTAACTTAAAACCCAGTCACCTGCTTTATGACATTGCAGACAGGACAGAATTGTGGCAGGGAACCTGATGATCAGTGTGAATGCCAAGCTCTTCCAGAGTGGGACTTTCACAGTGGTTCCCACGGAGGTTGTGACACTTGGGGACTGGAAAGAGAGCTACTTTCATAAACCATTTTAGCAGCTTCTTATAAGACACAGCCAGGAGCCTGGTGATTCCGTGTGTTTGAGTGGGTCTAGGGGTCTGAACCCGTGCAAGTGGCTGAGGCTACCTTCAGTGCCTTTGGAAAACCACAGTGAAAAAGCAAAGACGAGGAGTTGATGGCAGGGTCTGGAGTATAATGCTGTCTTTAGGCTTCGTGGGCAACGTGCACCAGCTCCTGGGTATGAAGCCAAGCAGAGCATAGTCTAGGCATGCTACAGGGTGCCTGCAGGGAAAAATCAATGTTCAAGGTTATCCTCAGCTAAACAGGGTTCAAGAGCAGCCTGGTTCAGTGTAGGCTGTTGGGGGTGGCGAAGGAGATGGAAGGAGAGAGAATGGGGGAAAGAAATATAGAGCTAGTTAATAGAGACCAGTAAATCCTCCCCCATCAGCATACTTTGTTTGTGCAGACAGCAAAGACACCACAGGAATCTTAAGAGCACATGACATGAAAACACAGAATCATGGTTGGTTTATCTACAGCATATGCTACAGCCATCCAGTCTGCCCAGAGGCCTAAGATAAAGCAGCAATTAAACAATAAGTTTTAAACCTATGGCCCAAGAGCCAAATGCTACATGCCAGTCATTTTCATATGTTTTTTGAGGCCAGAAAAGTTCCAAAGGAACATAGATAAGACTAACACACACACACATACACACACACACACACACACACACACACACACACACACACACAAACACGGGTCAGGGGGAAGACAGGGAGAGGGAGGGAGGGATAACAAAGTATCTGGTCAGTTTTTTGGAAAGAATCTTCTCCTGCAGGTTCTCCTGCAGGAAACTTAACAACGAAATGGGCTGTGAAGGATGCTGTGGGAGGAAATGCTAAAGGTCTCCACAGTTGTCTGAAAGCTCACACAGTGGCCCAGCATGTTGTTGCTTCTCCTCCTGCCCTCTCATGCTCCTGGCTCTACAGACAATGGAATGGTGAATCAAATCCTGTAGAAACTAATGTCACTGAGGTTCTGTAGGTCTCTACTTCAGAGTACGTTCCTAAAACACAGAATAAGAGTCATAGTAGGAAATACTAAGTATCAGAGTGAAATCTAGAAGGTTGTATTATAATCAAGAGTATAGACCATCAAAGAGCCAGGGACACAGGCCTGGTGAGACTGCACTGCAAGTAGATGGGGCACAAAGAGGTCTGGGGCAAGCACATGGAAAGCAACCCCCTCCATTGGTTCAGAGGAGCAGGAACTCTGCCTTAGGGACTGGGTTTCCACCCGGAGCGCCTGAGCTTGCAGAACAAATGCTCAGGCCATCTGCCACCAGGAACAGCAGAGATTCAGGGATACAGGCCAGGTACATGGGAGAGACAGGAACCAATCACTGACAAGAAAACCAAGTATAATCACAGACAACAAGATGGCAAGAGGAAAGCAAAAGAACTTACCCAATGGAAACCAAGACAACCTGGCAACATCAGAACCAAGCTCTCCCATCACAGCGGAATGTCAAACACTCCAGAAGAAGAAGACTCAGACCTAAAATCATACCTCAGGATGATGATGGAAATCCTTAAACAAGAATGGGAGGAAAAGCATTAAGAAATAGAAGCTTTTAAAGAGGAAACATGAAACACATTCAAAGAAATCAAAGAACTACAGGAAAACACAACCAAAGAGATGAAGGAATTTAGAAAGGAAATGAAAATGGAAATAGAAACAATAAAGAAAACACTAAAAGACACAACCCTGGAGGTAGAAAACATAAAAAAATAAATAAATCAGGAGTCACAGATGAAAGCATTTACAACAGACTACAAGAAATGGAAGAAAGAATCTCAAGGGCTGAAGACAACATTGAAAATATAGACAAAACAGTAAGAGAAGATGCAACATCCAAAAAGCTCCTAATACAACATGTCCAGGACACAATGAGAAGACCAAACCTAAGGATAATAGGAGTAGAGGAGGGCGGAGAATATCACCTAAGAGGCACAGTCAATATCTTCAACAAAATCTTAGAAGAAAACGTCCCAACCCTTAAGAATGAGATGACCATGAGCATAAAAGAAGCCTGCAGAACGCTAAATAGAGTGGACCAGAAAAGAAATTCCTCCCGACACATAATAGTCAAAACACCAAGTGACCAAAGCAAAGAAAGAATACTAAAAGCAGTAAGAGAAAAGGGTCATGTAACTTATAAAGGCAGACCAATCAGAATCACACCCAACTTCTCAACAGAGACTATGGAAGCTAGAAGATCCTGGACAGACATCATGCAAACCCTAAGAAAACACAAGTGTCAGCCCAAGTTGCTATACCCAGCAAAACTCTCAATCACCATAGATGGAGAGACCAAGATATTCCAGGACAAAACTAAATTTACACAATATCTGACCACAAACCACGCACTCCAACAAATTATAGGTGGAAAACCCAATACAAGGAAGGAAACTACATTCTCGTAAAAACAAGAAAATACCTAAGCAAGAAAATCAAAAGAAGAAAGACACACAGGCACAATTCTACCTCTAAAAGCAAATATAGCAGGAAACAGAAACCACTATTCCTTAATATCTGTTAACATAATGGACTCAATTCCCCAATAACAAGATAAAGGCTATCAGACTGGATACATAAACAGAATCCAGCATTTTGCTACATACAGGAAACTCATCTCTGAGACAAAGGGAGACACTATCTCAGAGTAAAAGGTTGGGAAAAAACCTTCCAAGCAAACAGCCCCAAGAAGCAAGCTGTTGTAACCATTCTAATATTGAACAAAGTAGATTTTCAACCAAAGGTTATCTTAAAAGATGAGGAAGGACACTTTTTGCTCATTACAGGAAAAATTTGTCAGGAGGAACTTTCAATCCTTAACATATATGCTCCAAATACAAAAACACCGATATTCATAAAAGAAACTCTACTAAAGCTCAAAAAGTACATTGCACCCCACACAATAATAGTGGGAGACCTCAACACCCCACTCTCACCAACGGACAGATCATGAAAAAAGAAACTGAACAAAAACACAGTGAAACTAGCAGATGTTATTAACCAATTGGAATTAATAGACATCTACAGAACATTTCACCCTAAAACAAATGAATACATCTTCTTATCAGCACCTCATAGCACCTTCTCCAAAAATGACCTTATAATCAGTCACAAAACAAGCCTCAATATATATAAGAAGATTGAAATACTCCCATGCATCCTATCAGATCACCATGGTCTAAGGCTGGTCTTTAATAACAACAAAGACAACAAAAATTCCATATACACATGTAAACTAAACAATGCTCTATTAAACGATAGTATGGTCAAAGAAGAAATAAAGAAAGAAATTAAGGATTTTCTAGAATTTAATAAAAAAGAAAGCATAACATACCCAAATCTATGGGATGCAATGAAAGCAGTACTGAGAGAAAAACTCATAGCTCTGATTGCTTCCAAATGATACTGGAGAGAGTATACACTAGCAACCTGACAGCACAGTTGAAAGCTCTAGAAAAAGGAAGAAGATACACTCAAGAGGAGTAGATGGCAAGAAATAATCAAACTCAGAGCAGGAATTGACCAAATAGAAACAAAAAGAACAATTCAAGGAATCATCAAAACCAAGAGCTAGTTCTTTGAGAAAATTAACAAAACTGATAAATCCTTAGCCAGAGTAACTAGAGGGCAAAGAGAGAGTATCCAAATTAACAAAATCAGAAAGAAAAGTGGAGAAATAACAACAGAAAGAGGAAATTCAAGAAATCATCAGATCCTACTACAAATGCCTATACTCAAAAAAGCTGGAAAATCTGGAGGAAATGGATGAATTCCTAGACAGGTACCAGATACTAAAGTTAAACCAGGACCAGGTAAACCATCTAAATAATGCCATAACATTTAAAGAAATAGAAGCCTTCATCAAAAGCCTCCCATCCAAAAAAAGCCCAAGTCCAGATGGGTTCAGTGCAGAATTCTATCAGACATTTATTGACAACTTGATACCAATACTCTCAAAACTATTTCACAAAATAGAGTCAGATGGAACACTACATAACTCATTTTTTTCGAGGCTTCAATAATCCTTGTTCCCAAACCACACAAAGACCCTACAAGGAAAGAGAATTTCAGACCAATCTGACTTATGAACGTTGATGCAAAAATATTCAACAAAATCCTTGCAAACCGTATCCAAGAACGCATGAAAATGATCATTCACCATGATCAAGTAGGCATCCTCCCTGGGATGCAGGGATGGTTTAATTAATATACAGAAATCCATCAATGTAATCCACCATATAAACAAACTCAAAGAAAAAAAACCACATAGTCATCTCACTAGATGCTGAGAAAGCATTTGACAAAATTCAACACTCCTTCATGTTAAAAGACTTGGAAAAAACAGGAATCCAAGGCACATACCTAAACATAATAAAAGCAATATACAGTAAACCAATAGCCAACATCAAACATAACGGTGAGAAACTTGAAGCAATCTCACTAAAATCGGGGACTTGACAAGGCTGCCCACTCTCCCCCTACCTATTCAACATAGTACTGGAAGTCCTGGTCAAAGCAATTAGACAGCAAAAGAAAATCAAAGAGATACAAATTGAAAAGAAAAAAGTAAAAAAATCACTGTTTGCAGATGACATAATAGTGTATTTAAGTGACCCCAAAAATTCCACCAGAGAACTTCTCAGCTGATAAAAAAGTTCAGCAAAGTTGCTGGATATAAAATTAACGCAAACAAATCAGTAGCCTTCCTGTACTCAAAGGACAAACATGTGGAAAAAGATATTAGGGAAAAGGTACCCTTCACAATAGTCACAAACAATATGAAATACCTTGGTGTGACTCTAACTAAGCAAGTGAAGAACCTGTATGACAAGAACTTCAAATCTCTAAAGAAAGAAATTGAGGAAGGTCTCAGAAAATGGAAAGATCCCTCATGCTCATGGATTGGAAGGATTAACATTGTAAAAATGGGCATCTTACCAAAAGCAATCTACAAATTCAATCCAATACCCATCAAAATTCCAATGCAATTCTTCATAGAGTTGGAAAGAGCAATGTGCAATTTCATCTGAAAAGAACAAAAGAACTAGAATAGCGAAATTCATCCTCAACAACAAGAAAATATATGCAGGAATCACCATCCCTAACCTCAAGCTATATTACAAGGCAATTGTATTAAAAACTGCATGGTACTGGTACAGAGATAGGCACTTGGATCAATGGAATAGAATAGAAGATCCAGAAATGAGCCCTCACATATATGGTCACTTGATTTTTGACTAAGAAGCTGTAATCATTTGATGGAAAAAGAACAGCCTATTCAACAGATGGTGTTGGTTCAACTGGTACTCTGCATGCAGAAGAATGAAAATAGACCCTTTCTTATCTCCTTGTACAAAGCTCAAGTGCAAGTGGATCAAAGATCTCCACATTAAACCAGGTACACTGAAATTATTAGAAGAAAAAGTAGGGAAAAACTTAGAACACATAGGCCCAGGAGAAAATTTCCTAAACAGAACACTCATGCTCTAAGGTCAAATATCGACAAATGGGACTTAATGAGATTGCAAAGTTTCTGTAAGGCTAAGGACACTGTCAAGAAAACAAAAAGGCAGCCAACAGATTGGGAAAAGGTCTTTACCAACCCCACATCTAATAGAGGCCTAATATCCAAGGTATACAAAGAACTCAAGAAGTTAGACACCAGAGAATCAAACAACCCTATTAAAAATGGGATACAGAGCTAAACAAAAAGTTCTCAATTGAGGAATATTGAATGGCTGAGAAACATCTAAGGAAGTGCTCGACATCATTAGCCATCAGGGAAATGCAAATCAAAACAACCCTGAGATTCCACCTCACACCAGTCAAAATGACTAAGATCAAATTTCAGATGACAGCAGATGCTGGGGAGGATAAGGAGAAAGAGGAACACTTCTCCACTGCTGGTGGGGTTGTAAACTGGCACAACCCCTCTGGAAATTAGTCTGGAAATTCCTCAGAAAATTGAACATAGTACTACCTGAAGACCCAGTTATTCCACTTCTGGGCATATACCCCAGAGAAGCTCCAACATCCAACAAAGACACATGCACCACAATGTTCATAGCATCCCTATTTATAATAGCCAAAAACTGAAAAGAACCCAGATGTCCTTCGGTAGATGAATGGATAAAAAATTTGTGGTATATTTAAACAATGGAGTACTACTCAGCTATTAGAAACAACGACTTTATGAAATTCTTAAGAAAATGGCTGCATCTAGAGAATATCATCCTGAGTGAGGTAACCCAGTCACAAAAGAACAGACATAATATGCAGTACTAATAATTGGATACTAACCCCAGAAAGCTCAGAACACTCCAGAAACAACTCACAGACTATATGAAGTTCAAGAAATCCAAAGGCCAAAAAAAAAAAAAAAAGAAAGAAAGAAAAGAAAAAGAAAAAGAAAAAAAGAAAAAAGAAAAGAAAAGAAAATGGAAAACCATTATGTTCAATCTTTACACACCAAGAAAACATTGACTATTTCCAGGTTATATCTTGTTTTACATGTACTTTTTCCTCTTTGTAACTAGTCAGATTTTAATGCATACTATCAAACCTTTAAAAAATCAAGTACTGACAAAAATATATTCATATACTGTTATGCAAAAATGCTTTTAAAAATCTGTACATTTACTTTGTTTTTTTAAAATAAAGTTGTTTGGAAAAAAAGAATTGAGAGTGTAGGTTGTGTAAAACACTGGAAACACACAAAGGAACAAGCAGTTGGGGGTTTGATAGAGCTCTCTGGTTTATATTTGATTTCAGGTAGAGATGCGCATAAAAGTTGGCTGTGCTGGTACATAAACATGCCTGACCCAAAAGACACTCCTTTCTTGTCTGAGTTTGCTCAAGACTCCATAGGAAATGTGATCCAGGCTAAACCTAATTCCTCCTGTAATATGGAAGCTCTGAGAGTTAATTGTCTAATGCACTGTCTACCTGAGGCTCTGAGACATGTCTTGATCTGCCAGCAACTAATTTGTTAATCAATAAAGTGTCAGCTGAAGGCGTGAATGGAAGTGATGAGAAGAGGCAGAACCAGAGCATGGGGAGGAGAAGAAGCTGTGTGCTAACAGCTAGGAATGCCTCTCCAGGGCAGGTAAGGTGAGAGCCAGTCAATCATCCTGCTAACCTGTCAGTATTGCTGTGATTGTGTGTGATCACAGATAGGAATGGCTCCCCAAGCCAGGTGGGGCAAGGGCCAATCAATGCATTAAATAATCAATATCACTACTTCTTTATTTCTAAGCTTTCTTGAAATGGCTAGCTACCTGAGCTCAGCTGTGGCTAAGGCTTGTTACCTGCTTGTAGATCTACTTGGTTTTATCTCCTGGGGTTAAAGGTGGGTACCACCATGACTGGATCTCAATTTAGTTGTGTAGGTCATACCCCAAAGTCTCATCCCCTTAACCTCTTATCTCTGAGAACACAGGATTCAGCTCCATTTCACTTCCTGGTGCCCTTTTAATACCTGAACCATATATTTTTCCTTCCTAAGTTTTCTATATTCAAAATGCTCTTCCTGAGACTTAACCAGAGAACAAAGTCTCTCTCTGCTGGTTTTTTTTGAGACTTCCTTTGTCAACGCAATTAATCTGAGTCTCTTTACCTTAGCCTGAGGCACACTCTTCAGACAAGGGCAAAAAGCAACCACATTCTTTACCAAAATATCACAAAAACAGTCTTTAGGCCACACACTGAAGTTCTTCTCCTTTGAAACATTTTGGGCCAGGTCTCCACAATTGAAATCACTCACAGCAACCAAGTCATATTCTTACTAGAATAGCCTATTAAGCCCAACTTAAAACACTCCATGGTATTCCAATGTCCTAAAATCCAACTGTCCGTCTTACTGTATAAGATGACCCAGTACAGGTACGATTAGAATTCTATTGGTGGCCTGTAAATGATGTAGCCACTGTGCTAACCATTTAGTTGGAATGCACTGGGAATAAAATGAAGCTATTATTAATAATTGTGCACGTACAAGGCCCAAGTCAGAATGTTCTTCTCAAATTTAGGGCATCCAGTTTCTTCTACTTTGAATTATAAAATGTTGTATACACTCTTCAATTAAAGTCAACCATCCTGAGACATATGGAACCGGAAATCCCATGGGTAGCTTACCAGTCAGTGCGTCTGAGAGAATCAGCCGGAATACAGGACAGCATTTCAAGGAGAAAGCTTCAATGTAGGAGAGGGTTAGATTTTGTAAAATGCATAGTGAAGAAAAATTACACCCCATAGAAATGAGTATACATTTCTGTCTGCCACTAAATAGACAGTATTGCAATTTTAAATATTAAAGTGAATTTGCTTGTTTAAAATGAAAAGAACAAAGAAAATCTTGATTTAATCTATTGGCCTTTTTAATCTGAGATTTAAAACTTACTTGTAATCACTCCTAGTAAATAATTATTTATGATTAAACAGTCCCTCTCTCCCTCCTTCTCTCTCTCTCTCTCTCTCTCTCTCTCTCTCTCTCTCTCTCTCTCTCTAACAAGCAAAAAAAAAAAAAAAAAAAAAAACCCGAAAACCTAACAAGATAAAAAGTACCAAAAATAATAAAAATAGATAAAATAAAATAACTGTCCAGTGGCCTGTAATGGTGACTCCCTGAAAGGTCTATATTGCCAAAAATGTTCTGGGAATAGCCAACCTCTTCTTATTTTTATTTATTTTTTCATTTCAGGTCACTCTGTGAGATGGAATCTGTGCCTGACACTACTGATGTGCTTGTTCCTTGTGTGTGTTACATCCATAGCTTGATTAGTGTCCCCACGGGTCCTTTTTCTGAAACATCAGTATTTGAGACACTGACCCAGGGCCCTAGGGCAAAATCATAAAAAGCTAAAAAATAAACTGCATTTCAAGAAATGGAAAAAGGTAAGAGAAACATACAGGTGATCGAAATTATTTATATAAAGTCCAATACATGACTTTACATATGCTGAAAATTCATGTGCAGAATATTTTTTAAAACAGATTTTAGCAACCAACAGAAGCTAATATGTGCAAACATAATTAAAGTGAAAATATGAAGGAGTCTTGGTGGCTTTTCAGTCACAAGATTCCTCCCACCACATCTGAAAATCCCATGAATGTCAGGTTAGAAGAGTTTGTTCCTTCTGGTATGGATGGGTACATTTAACCATCATTTCTAAGCAATGGAGATTAATATTACAGTCTTGATCATGAAAAGATATTTTTAACATTCTATTCAGTACTGAAAGAGCCTTAAATGTGAGATCTGATATTTCTCATAATGACATATGGTTTTAAGAAAAATAGCAGAAACTGACATTCTAGAAAAATAAAATGAGTGAGTCACTTAATATTACCTCCAGGACAGAATGTATTTTATGTGGCAAGTTAGTCACAGATTTGGGCCTTCCTGAAAGAGCCGCTACTAATGTTCCCAAGATGTTTTTGTTTTTCTGGTTTTTCTGAAAAAAAAAATTGAATGTATCCACATATTAAGAACTCAGAATTAGATAGCAAATCCCACCCAAACCTCTCACGCCTCACAGAACTGACAGTTACTGAGCTGCCCCCACCAGGAGCTGGAAACAAGCTCTGCAGTGCGTCCCACAAGGTCCTTCACCCTTCATGATAGGCTCCAGGAGCCAGGTGTAGCCCGTGTAAACACATCCAACCACAACTGGATTTTAAAGATTCCTTTCCACTTGAGTTAGCACACATCTCTCAATGCACCTGGCCCTAGTGATGGTGGGGGATACACAGAAGCCAAACACATCCTCCTTGCCCGAGCTCACATTCAGGATAATATACAAGGCCAACACCACAGCAACTTGAAACGTGCAAAGAAAATGCAGAAATGGGACTGTGGGGAAGGAGATGGAGAAGAAGAAAGGGCTCTGGTTCCCCTTCATTCAGCAAGCACCTTCCCCAAATTGACTAGCTTTGGATCTGGTTATAGAGCTTAGCAGAGGAAATGACAGCTGTTTCTTTGTTGTCTTCTGGCCAAACTGAGCTTGCCAATGCTTCTACCTCCTGTTTCTCAATTCAAACTTGAATTTCCTTCATCGTCTTCTACAAACACGCTGTTCTACATCCTCCCTTAAAGCTAATTGTCACAAGGAAGCACATTCAGTTCCATTATTAGAAATACAATGTGTACGATTATAATTGCCAAAAACATAATTTTATAAGTGCAGTTGAAAAATCACTACTTTTTATGATTTTGCTATTATAAAAGTAAATTCAACCATTTCCCCTTAATTTTTAGTAAAATGGGGCTGATACATGTAGAAGAGTCTTGTTTATAAAAAATAATAATATTTTTGATTATAAAAATAATTTTTTGATTATAAAAAATAATATAAAATTTATAATATTATATTATAATATTATTATAGTTAATTATAATATATAATTATAATTAATGATTAAACAGTCCCTCCCTCTCTCCCTCCTTCTCTCTCTCTCTCTCTCTCTCTCTCTCTCTCTCTCTCTCTACAACAAGCAAAAATAAAAACAAAAAACTTGATTATAAAAATTAATAATAATTTATATCTATTGTTTCAATCTGTTCAAAGAATTTTCATTTAAGTCCTGGTACCAAACCCATTAGTGTCCTTATCAGATTCAGAGTTGACTAGCAATGCTGATCAATGGAAGGAAAGAATAGGGTTTAGAGATTCCATATGGCAAAGACAGAGTCTTAGGAGAAGTGCTTACCAATGATTAACTAGCCCCAATGCTCAGGATGTCTATGCAGAGATTGTTCAGGCCTTACAGACTGGAATGCCATCAGCAATACATTGATTGCTGCACATTCCCCATTCATAATGTATCCTATTTTATATATGGTATTTTCATGCTTTATTAAAAATTCGTATTTGAATATATCTCGCTGATAAAAGAATGTATTTAATCATATACAATATTTTAAAGTATATTTATATCTTTGTAATTTAAAGTCTTGCATATTATTTATCTGTGTATGGTGTGCATGTGAGTGCAGGCACCATCACAGAGAATGGATTGTGGAGTCTGTTCTCCTCCTCCACCTCTACCAGAGTTCCAGAGATGAACTCACACTGTTAGACTTCTGCACCAATCACCTTCACGCACCATGTCACCTTGCTGGCCCCAGTCCCAGCTGGCTCTAGCCAAAGCATCCTGAACACTTGTAGGACAGGAGCTCAATCAAGTCAGTCCCTCTTCCAGTGTTTGACACAGACACACAACAATTAGCATAAAGAGAAAATACGTAATTCTGTTTATTGCTTTGGAGGTTCTGGCTGTGATCAGTAGGTTCTCATGCTTTGAAGCATGTGTGGAAGAAACACACCACAGAAAAAAAACTGGAGTGGAGCAAAGACCATGAGCCTTACAAACACTAAGCAAAAAAGTTTCAAGGGAGGTGTGTGGGGTCTCTCTGTCTCCTTCAAGGACATGTCCCCAAGGGCCTAATGACCTCTCTGCTCACCTAACTTTCAAAATTCCACCACTTCCTACTAGCCTAACCAGGGAGGTGGGGTCTATAATGTGGGCTTTGGGAAAGGTATCAGCAGAAAATAGAAATCAAATTTCTTTACGTTTTCCATGTTTTGGGCAAGCTTCTATTTTGATTCTGCTCTGTGTAGAGTGAATGGTTCTCAGTCAACTCCTGCTGTGGCCCATATCTTCATCTCCAGAATCCTTCTGGTTGTTCTTCCTGTGTTTGTTTTATTTAATACTGTTGACTGCTTGAGATGTGGACATCACCTTTTCACTTGTTCTGGATATTTCTCATTTAGTCTTTCTAATAAGCCTGTGAGTTAAATCCCATTTTAGACCATTTCATAACAGAAGAAGCAGAGACCAGGTTAAGGTGCCCAAACCTGCAGCTAATAGGTAGACATAGAGAATTAAATGTGATCTATGGATTCTCATTCTTCTGGATAATTTTACAGTTGGAGAGAAGGGTATTCTACCATTGTCCATTAGTAATGCTTTCAGAGAAAATAACAATGCTTTTAAAAATGAATGGCCACTCAACCCTCTCCCCCACCCCAGGTGTCTGAGATCAGCTTGGTCAAACAACAGGTTCCCCAGGACAGGAGGGAGGATTGAAAGAAAAAGAGACAGTCAAAATTGTAGCATGACTTAGGCCAGTCTTGAGGTTATTCATTCCTCTTTTAAAACACTTTAATTACATGCAGAAAGATAACATCAGTTCTGAGTCAGGGAACAAAATGATCAAAAATCCTGTAAACATCTTTTTGAAGACTAGGTGGACAGATCAGGGACAAGTGGGGGTCTCGAGAGACAAAGAGACTGCTACACCTACATCCTGTGAACCTGCCCTGAGTGTAAAGGTCCTGCCCTGAGCTACAACTCTTAAGTGCTCTGCCCTGAGCTTCAAATGCAAATGTTCTTAATCCAGGCCAGTTTCCTGAGTACAGGACCAGAGTCAGATTTCTACCTTGACCATCTTCTTAATGTCCTGGTGATGTAAAAACTTCCCACTACCAACTGTCCAGTGGTGCCAAAATGCTCTCCATACCCAGGCACAGACTAGTAAAATCAAAGACAGGCAACAATGCACAGTAGCTGGGTCTTTCATATACTATTAGTGCAGATAAGACAACTTCTCTTAAAGCTCTTTGAAAAGGCTGAGCTGTAGTGCACTGGTACTAGAGTATTACTCAGCCATGATAATAGCTGTATAATAATAAATGCAAAATGGCATAAATTTCATCAACTTGAGTAAAAGAAGCCTTTGGCCAAAGTTAGTATATACAGAAGAGAAAAGAGAGAGAGAGAGAGAGAGAGAGAGAGAGAGAGAGAGAGAGAGAGACAGAGACAAAGACAGAGAGACAGAGACAGAGAGGGAAAGAGACAGACTCACAGAGAGAAAGACAGGCAGGCAGACAAAGAGACAGACAGACAGGGAGGGAGACAGAGAAGGAGAGGGAGAGGTAGAAAGAGAGACAGAGATCTGAACCATATTTCTGACGCCTACAGGTTGTTTTCAAACACTGAAGCAAGCATCAATGTTTTACACTTGTCTGTTTTACCCTCATGATCTGAAAGACTCATATTACATTCTCACATGTGTCTCATCTTTCATTTACTGAAAACAATTAATTTTTGGAGCCTAATCACCAGTATCATTTTCTACAGTTGACTATATTGCTCAACCTGGTTCTAGAATGTTCTCTTTCTGGATCCTGGTATTGCTCTTGCTGAGAAGTGCTCTGAAAGGGCATAACTATGTATCCTCCCTATATGCTGGAATTTCAGCAGTATCTTCTTTCCATTGGTTTTCATGAGACATGCCCTTGTCATGAACAGGACAAAGGCAACACAGCTGAGCAGCTCCCTTAACTTGGTACCATCTCTTCAGCAAAAGTGTGCACCATTCATTTTGAACCTAGCTAAACTGTTTGTTTGATTGTTTCTAGTTCCTTTTTGAAGACAAGTTCTCCCCCCCCTTTCAGTGTGTGTGTGTGTGTGTGTGTGTGTGTGTGTGTGTGTGTGCGCGCGCGCGCGCGCGCGTGTGCGTGTGTACAACAGTTCTCTCTTGCCACTTTATGCAATGTGAGAAACACACTCAAGTCACCGGGTCCATGAGCAAGCACCTCTACACACTGTGCCCACTCACCAGCCCTGGTATATTATGTTTCAAGGTGTGCCTACATGTGGCACGCAAACATGTGTGTGCCACTGTGTACATATGAAGTCCAGGGGACAACATCTCAGGATTCTGCTCTTCTTTTCTACCTTTCTGATGGAGAGCCTCTCTTGTTTCTACTGAGCAGGAGACACTGGGCCAGCTGGCCAGTTTCCCTCTGCCCAGTGGTCTGTCCTAGCCTCTCAGTTCACTGTAGAACTTTGAAAGTTTCATATGCATGCACTGACCAGCTCTCTGTCCTGTCCTGAGTGTAGCAGAGAATCTGAGGTCTTCCCTTCTGCTCCGCACTGTGTTACACATCTTATAATTGATGAGCCCATTCCTTGAACTCTGAGATAATTGACCATTGTCTTTACGGGTGGATGCCAGTCCTTCAAGGTGAATCTTCACACAAGAACCAGTGCCCTTCTTGAAAGAGTATAGGTGGCTTTGGGCTCTGTAAACTCCCAATGTGAGGTTTGTAGTGTTATTTGTGAATTTCTAAATTTGTCTAGTGAGAGGGGAAAAATATAAAGAAGAGCCTGCCAGAGCCATCCATCTGTCTGTGCCCAGAGTCTGCAGTAGTCTTTCTCTGACTGGCTGGAGTTACGGCTGGCACAGAGTAACCACAGTGCACCTGTACGAATGCGAACATGACAAAAGCATCTGTCTGTCAGTGCAGTGCCTGCCCAGCATTGACATTTAGTCATCTACTTTTACTTTGTCTTTAATCTTGTTTTTCCTTCTACAGTGTCCATTGGCTTAAATCTCCTTAACATGGAATGGTCTTGTGGTTATTTTTCTCTGCTTCATAATTTCTCTTGGCCTTGTCTGCACAAGGCAGCTTTAAGTGACCACAATGCAAACGTCTCGGTCGCAAGAGACAGATGTGATAGGACAAAAAAATAAGTTGCCACTGAGTTGAGAGGAACACAAATGTCACACATTCTGCCTTTTATTCTATCACCTTGATTTTCTTTACTGGGAAGTGCTGCTTCCTTCTCTGGTCATCTGAGCACATCAGACTGTTTTACTGCTGCCAAATGCCACCTGATACCTTCAGTGGCAAAAGTCTGGAGCTGGTTCTACTTTCAGCATGGGTCTTTTTTCCACCCTTTGCCCTTACTCTCCCTTGTAAAACTTTCCTGTTTCTGCTAAATTCATTTCTTGCTTTCCTTCTAATGTAATTTCTCATTCTCTAGAATATGTGTAATTATTTCTCATGCATGCTTGTATGGAGGATAGGGGAGGCTGATAGATACCACAGTGCCCATGTGGAGCTCTGAAGACAACCATGGAGAGTTGTTTTTTGCCTCTCACCCTACATGGGCTCTGGAATTCAAACTCACTCAGGTAGTCAGTTCTACCTGGTGTCCTGATTTCATTTCCTATTGCTATGATAAAATACTCCTACAAGGACTTCTTGAAGCCAAACGTGCTTATTTGGCACAGAATTGTAGGCTGCAGTCCATCATTGTGGGGAAGTCAAGGCAACGGGAACTTACAGCAACTGGTCACATCACACCCACAGTCAAGTGCTGGGAGCCAGGCATTAATGCCGGTACACTTTTCTTAGTCCACATTCTCTACCTTAAACATTTCAAGACACTCTGTCCAGGAACTGATTCCACAGAGCAGGTGCATCTTCCTGACTCAATTAATATAATCAAGGGACTGCTACACATACACACCACAGGCCTACCTACCTGCACGATGCTTTGCTTTGAGAATCCCCAGATTTTTCTAGACCGTGTCAATGTAACAAAAGCAGCCATCAACAGCTCCATGCACCTTTACTCGATGATCCATCTCCCAGGCCAGGCCATCCTTTTTACAACTTTTAAAATTCGGGTTTCTTTCATTTTGAATGTGTTTGCTTTGAGAACCAGGCAAATTCCCTTTATTTCCTGTCTTATGTGTACCCTTAAGATGGCCAAAAAATAGTACAACAAAGAAGGTATGGGGAATGCAGCAGCCAAGAGGCAATCTCATTTCTCTGCTCTCTGAGACTTGTCCTCAGTAACTTTCTCACTGGAGATGCATTTGGACCATTAAAACTGGTTAACCCAGGTCAAGTGCAAACAAAATTATAAACAGTATTTTCAGGCGAAACCATGTCGCTGAGACTCTAAGAGTCTCCATCTTGATAAGGACAATAATTAGCAAATTTATTTATTATTTTGGGTACCATTCCTTCTGTGAGGAGAATAGAAAAGGGAATGAAACACAACACACTCAACCCTCAACACTCCACATGGTGAAATTGGCCCTAATGATGGTAATTTACATCTAACTACAAAGTCCTTAATTGCAGTGTTTTAGTGGGTGTTTTCTCATAATGCTAAGGGCTGGCAGTCAGTGTTTGAAGTTTAGTCTTTGGTGAGTGGGCTAATAGGATCACAGCTGGAAGATTAAAAAGGGGGCCAAAGGTTTTAGGGGGTATCTTTGGTTTGCCACTGCCAGTCTGCCTGCGTGGGGGTTCAGGAACATGTCCTTTTTCTGGATTTGTTGTCTCAACAGTCCCAGGCAGCTACGAGACACACATTGTTAGGATGCCCTTTCAGCATCTTTGCAGAAGAACCTTGATTGAAACACAACCTGAGGTTTCAGTATACTTACCCAGCAACACTCGGGAGAATGGCACTGACCTGTTTATTCTGTTTTTGTGTGTGGCCTTATTGTCCTAGGTAAGCTCTCCACCATAGTCCCACCACACCACGTTCCTCCCCAGGAAACACTGATTTTTATAACAGGAACATATTGAGTTACAGCAGTAGAGGTTTCAACATGTCGTCAGGGGAATGCAGCCTAAACAAGAGAAAGATGACAGAGGCAGGCAGTAACCTGACAGAACAATCATAGGTGACTGGCTTTCCAATGAGTACCAAAAAATGGCAGAGCACTGTTTTCCCCAGAAAGCAGTCTCTGGGGTCAGCAGCCAGTCTCACTGAGGGTGGATACAGTTACTGCCTCAGGCATCACCATTGTGACCACTGCTACCCTGGGAGTAAAGGCACAGAAGGGTGGACGATACATCACTTTAGATCATGACTTACTTTGTTGTCCGTTAGCTGTGTGACCTGGGAAACATCTAACCTCTTGGAACACCAAACTTTTATTCTAGAAAAGAGAAAAAACATCATCTCACGTTTAGAAGAGACAAGCTGATGAAGCAGTACATTGTCATCACGAGACCAGCCACTCACAGCAAGAATTGCTGATGGTTGTTTCTGTACGCGTGAAGGCTGGGCCTTAGACGAACCTGGGAGCAAAATACGCACAAGCACATTTGGGAAATTAACTCTAAGTAAAAGAATACAAAGGCACATTTCCTTAATTTCTGATGAGTGCAAACTATACATAGTCCTGAAGCTGTTTATATTTTAATGTTAATTCCACTTCCCTAAGAAGGGCTGCCCAGTCACCTTCTCAAGAGGTGACTTCATCTGAACCTTCCCATTTTAATTAGTAAAATAAAGGAAGGTCAGTGACTGGATGGGGCAGGGGAGAGAGGAGAGATCTGAGGAGGTCAGAGGATGGAGGGAGGAGGTTGTGACAAGATGGAGGTTCACAAGGACCAGCTAGACCCAGGTGATATCAATTGGCATTAAATAGCTAGGAACATTAAGGATTTTATAGGTCTAGTATCTTATATAGAAGGGCGGTTTGTATCTTTGTCTATTTGATGCAATCTTGTTGTGTAGAGGGTTTGTGGATTGAGAGTTGACTATATAAACCTGTATAAAAAGCTATCGGGCTGTAGCGTTGTGTTTGTGGGCTTTTGGGGTACAGAAACATCCTGGGACAGAGGCAGAGAACAAGTAGTAGAAAACCACTAAGGGAAGGGAGTTTTTCAAACGTAGTGAGATCCGTATGGCAGCTTAGACAGGGTGTGCGAGGCTCTGTATCAGAATTGGTGCTGAGTAGTGAGAGCTCAGGGCCGATAAAAACATAAACCAATTTTTATTTTTTAATATTTACTGCAACACCACCTCCATTCAGCAGATTTCATGCATGAGAATATTTCAGAAGTGTAGCTTTACTGATTTCTCTTTCTCTCCTTTTTCTGAAAGGTTTTGCCAGTATGTTTAAAATTAAAGATAGAAAATGTATACATTTAAAAATGTTTCATCTCGTCTCAGAAAGACAAATACCATAATTTCTCTCATATATGAACTCTATATTTGTGTATGAGTGAGAGAGAGAGAGAGAGAGAGAGAGAGAGAGAATGTATGTCTCTCTGTGTGTGTAAGTGTGTGTGTGTTAGAGAGAGTATGTATGTGTCTCTGTGTGAGTGTGTGTGTGTGTGTGTGTGTGTGTGTGTGTGTGTGTGTGTGTTTAGTAATGAAAATAGAGAGGAGAACATGACCAGAGAAAAGAGTAAGGGGCAGGCTGGTCGAACACACACAGCAGAAGAGAGAGAGCTATTTGGGAGAGGAAAAGGACCCATAAGAAGGATGAGCCAGTCATTGGGGGCATGAGAGCAAATCAGAGAAAGATTCAGGACACATGTGCATGTAAATATCAGAAGAAAGCCTATTACTGTGTGTGCCAAGTTATAAAAGCAAACGTTGTTTAGTCTGGTTAAGTCAGTCTACTCTAATGAAGCAAGCGTGCTCTTGTCTTATGTATTTAGCTGTAGAGAACTTTCCACTCCCATTTCTCAGTCTGCTCAACACCCACACTAGCACATTAATCCTCAGATTGTTCCCATTTCTTTCTCAGCCCCCACCTCCAGTTCTTCCTATAGAACACTGGCACAAAACCTCAGTTATGTGCTGTGCTGACCATGGCCGAATGTGAGTCTCAGTGCTTAGCTGACTTCCTGTAGGCAGTGCCAGGCCCGAGAGTCTGCTCAGGACAGCTGGAAGGAACCATGCCCACATCCCTGAAGCTGCCTGTCCACTCAATCTGTCTCCTCGGGTAAATTTAGTCACGAGTCCTGCTTCTCTTCGTCCACATCTTTTGAGGCATTTCTGTTGCCTGTCTGTTACCTGACAACTTTCCCTTATCCCCAAGTTACTGCTCATCTTTTGAGGATGCTCCATTTTCACCGGAAGTCATGAAATTGTCTTTGCTCTTCCTTTGAAATCATATTACTTCAATATATGCAATATGTAATAATAATAACAAGTTCCAGGGGTTTTCTTGAGGCTCTAAGATTTTCTGGAATCTGTAGCAACTTCCTTCTTTCCAAATGACCAAGTAGACCCTAAGCAGATCCATTGTTGAAGCACAGTAATTCCCTAGAGGTAGGCCCCCACTTCTACCCCACTTCTGTTCCCTTACCCTTCACAAAAGCCTTTGAAATGTCTTAAATAAATCCAAATCCAAGGGAAAGTCTGGACACACCTGGTCCTGCGGTTAATTTTTTTTTCTAAACATCTCTAAACACTTGGTTCATAATTTTTCAAGGTCAAAACAGGATAACTAAGGAGGAGAGATGATATTTTCATTAGGAGAATGAGAAAATTGACACTAGATTCATCTTTAACATATTAGTGTGAGGAAGATGTCCATTCTTCCTCTTAAAGTAGTGTTAGAAAAACAACACATGTAAGAAGCTCATTGCCTTGGAAGCACACAACCATTCTGCCATCTGAGGAATTCTTATTGTTGGACAAAGTTTTAAACAAAAATGCTGAATTAATAAGTGGGTCTACTAGGCCAACACTTGCTATTATGATTTGCATTTTATATTTTGGTTTTGAAATTTGCAGTATTTCAGCTTTTTCTCTAGAACTTATGAAATCAATATCCAGAATAGAGCTGTAAAAACTTAAGCATAAAATTCTTATTAATCAAAAATAAAAATCCATTGAAAATTGTCCTTTAGTGGGGTGGGCTAAGCACTGTGTGGTGAATGAAGACATGAATTAAGGGGATTGTTGTATACCAAAATGTTCAAAATGAGCCTGTTAAAGCAAAACTAATAATCTCTATGACAGAATATATTTTTTCTTTATAGGTAAATAAAAAATTCACTTTGTAGAAACTACATCTTAGAGCTCTTTCTTTTAATACTAAGAATCTAATAATCTAAGTTTTTATATTTTTAAAATATTTGTGTACCTACTTTTATATTTTTTTCCTGTTTATATCTTTAAATTGTTATCTTAAGAGATTCAGAGTTTCTTTTTTCTAAATCAAAAAGGAGACGTAATTTTAGTGATACTTAATGCATAAACATGAAGAATTCTACCAATAATATAGATTATACCAGAGTGGATACCACTATTATTGGAATAACGTCTCGAGGAAGAAAATAAAGCCTTAAAATGTTGCCACGGGGAGAATTCTGTAGATGACTGGCTGGCTAGATAAATGGTTAGATACCTGCCTTGAGTCAATCCCCTGGTATGACGAGGGGTGGCTGAGTGGTCAGACCGGAGCTGGCCATGAATGGAGTTTAAGTTCTGTTGGTGGCACTGCAGGTTTCTGTTGTGAGCCTGAGACAGCAGTGAGGAGGAGGGAGAGCGCTTCTCATGACACCTGTGACTGAGTGCAAACCCGTAAGCAATTTTCTAGTTTTAATTAATACCTTAATGTTTATGTATGTCTTCCCACATCTATATGTATCTATTACTATGCATTACGATTTGTATTACAAATGAGCATTTACGTTTAAGTTTTGAGAACACTATTTTTTTTTCCTCAAAGTGTTTGGCTAAGTGTATATGTTTAATAATCCTAGATATATTAAGTAAAACATGATCTCAATTGCAACATGCATGCTTTCTGTCTATGTCTAGGGCTGATTTAGTAGCAGATGATGAAACAGAAAGAAAAACCAACCCATAGGAGTGACAGGCACAAGTGGGTGGAAACACTCTTGAGAGCTGCAAACATGGGCACCAAAGCATGCATTCACTCTGTGGCTGCTGCTGACGGCTTCCCCTCCTGATGAGAAATTACTGCATCTGCCAAGAGCTGACCTGTGCCCTCCGGCCACTTCAGGACCTGCTCATCTGGTGCTGGTGCACACAGGGCAGAACCCCAGGACCGGCCGTGAGAAGGATGATGGTACAGAATGGCACCCTTACAGAAGCCAGGGGCGACATTTGATTTATCACAGTCCACAGGTACCGCTCCGTGGACTTATTTGGTGAGTTATTTGAAAAGAATACAGCTGAGGAAGCTCAGCACAGTGAGTCGCCACTTGCAAGACTTTTAATTTTTGGCAAAGAGGAGCAGCCAGTTTCGGCTCAGTTTGCTTTGCAGTCTGGATACTGTTTTCAGACTAAGGCAATGGCTTTGACTGTCAACCCCAGGACTTGTTAAATGATCGAAAACAAAATGACTGGCAGCTTGTGTGGATACAAACACAAACACTGATGTAAACTCACAGTTTATATCCACAAGACATTGTTTCCTTTCATTTTCCTGGTGAAGAACTGCATGCATTCATGGTAGAACGGTAAATATATTTGGAAAGTATCAAGTTTGAGGAAAATTACACCTCCAGTACTCTCCTTGCCAGAGTCGTAGATACAAATTACATCTACATGTTTATATTTCTGGTTGGCCTGAGTTCATACAAAGGAAGGGTGTGTAAAAATAAAAGGTATATTATGACATGTGCTGTGTATGATTTGGGTCAGTTGGTGAAGTTTTAGCAGGGCAGCTTTGAAAGAGCTGCATACAGCTGTCATCTTTTTCTTTTTCTTTATTTTTTAAAATTTATTTATTTATTATAAAGTACACTGTCGCTGTCTTCAGACACACCAAAAAAGGGCATCAGACACCATTCCAAATGGTTGTGAGCCACCATGTGGTTGCTGAGAATTGAACCCGGGGCCTCTGGAAGAGCAGTCAGTGCTCTTAACCCCTGAGCCATCTCTCCAGCCCTGCATATAGTTTTCAATGGGAAGAATTTTAAAAGTCAAACCCTTTTCAGTCTCTGTTGACAGTTGATTTGGTTTCCGGTGTCCTCACATCCTGATGTCTGTCTTAGCTTTTAGCGATCAGCAGTGGCGTGGGTTTGAGTTGGAGCATCACCGAGGCTGTGACGTAGAAGCAATGGTGGTGTTCAGCTCTTTCACGTGCTCAGAAGCAACTTGACTTTGTTTGGAGAAATGTCTATTGAACTCTTTTTTCCTTAGTTTTGTTGTTGTTTGTTTGTGTTTGAGTTGTTTTTCTAAGTCTGTGACATTATGAGAATTATGTACCTTCTTTACACTAAATGTACATAGTGTGTGTCTGATTATGATTTACAAATGAGCTTTCCTATTCTGTGGGGTTTTGCTTTATTTTTATTTTTTTAAAAATTACACACACACACACACACACACACACACACTTACACACGTTTGTCTGTTTGGAGGGGCAAGCACGTATGGAGTACATTACACTTGTGGAAGTTGGAAGACAACTTGCTGGAGTCTATTTTCTTTTTATAGTGTGCAGTTCTTAGGGCTCAAACTCAGGTCAGTAAGCTTGCCAGCAAGTGCCTTAACACACTAAGTCATCCTGCCAGCCTATTTTTTGCTTTCTTAAACACAGCCTTTGATTCATAACAGTTTAACATTTTGATGAGCTTTAATTGACCACTTTTTGTTTTGTTTTGTATTGTTTCCCAAACTTTTGGAGCAGAATGTAAGAATCCATTTCTAATTCAAGGTTGCCTGTGTTTTCATTTCATATTTCTGTGAGGCTTTATGGTCTTCGGTCTGAGTCTGCTTGCCTCTCCATTCTATAATCTTGGTGGGGTAAGGCAGAAGACCCCATCTTCTGTGTCTGGAAATCCAGCTGCCTCGTCCTCACTGCCCCATCTCTGCAGACTGGCTTTACACTTGGGCACTTTTCCAGTGTTTACCCAGTTTGTACTGAGCCAAGAAATAAACCACAGAGAACGCCACAGGCTCATTTCTACTCTGCTCTGAAGACCTACACAGGTCATAACACCCTAGCATGCATAGGCACTTTAAAAATATTCCAGCTTCCCAAACAGATGCCCCCAAGTCTTCTTCCCCAGCTTGGTAGGTTCACTTATTGTGTGTCTCAGCTCCAGCCCTCTGTCTTAGGTGCCAGCGTTTCCTATAAGTCAGCTGGCATTTTAAAACAAAACCTACTTATTTGCTACTCCACGGTGCTGGGTGCTGTGGAAAATGAAGATAAGTATCTCATGCCCATCCTTCTGAAAGTCTTCATTCAGATGAAAGGGAAAAAAATCACTAATTTCAAAGCAAGGTCTAATCTACTCTCTCTTAACAGGAATGAGACTTCACACAGCCCAGGTTGTGACGTTTAAAGTTGCTGGGAAGTCAGTAGAGGACAGCAGAGAAGTCACAAAGCTGTCCTATGATTTAAGCAGCAACAGTATTCACTTGGTTAATATAACCTCTGACGATTTGTTCCTGGCTTCTCATAGTCACCTCTGGCATGCAATGCTGATGAACTTCATAATTCTAAATCATTAGGCCCTGTCTAAGAGCAGAGTTTTATGATAACAGCAACACAAACAATAACAGCAAAAACGCACAGACACTTACTAACCGTCACTCTAATATTTCATCCTAACAGCAACCCCAGAAGGCCAGGTTTGCTTTGGTGTGCATTTTAACTAGCAATGAAACAGAGCTCTTACTTGCTGTTTGTTTTAGGGCCAAAGAACACGATCAAAACTCTGTTCATAGAAAGCTAGCTGTTACCATTAACAATAAGGTTCATGCATATGATCTTCAGCACAGCACATTTCCTATCTGTTAACTATGAGAATGATATTTTATACCTGTCTAGAGCATTTTACAGTAATTTGTAATTACTTTGTGTTAATCATTAATAAAGTGGCACCATGGTCGCCAGTGACTGATTCGGACTCTGGAATGACAACTTGGCACTTGATGTCTAGTTCCTTGGTTTTCCTTGTGCTACTGAGAGGAAGTTCTGAGTTATTGTCCTTGGCAATGGTTCTCAACCTATGGGTCATAACCCTTTGGGGGGTCACATATCAGATTCCCTGCATATCAGATAATTTTACATTATGACTCATAACAGTAGTGATGTTATAGTTACAAGGTAGCAATGAAATAATTTTATGGTTTGGGGTCACCACAACATGAGAGATGGTTTTCAAGGGTCACAGCATTGGGAAGCATCAGAACCACTAATATATGGGATGGAAGATCTACAATGATGCCGTGTACCTGTTGAGCAACTGTCAATACAGCTTTAAATACCATGTTGTCAGTAAGTTTACACACACGCAATAGAGAGCAGAACCTCGTACATAATGGAGGAATGTTTCACTTGCGGGGGAGGGCGATTGTCAGTCCACATAGACCAGGGGGAAATCGTAGCTCACAGTTCTGACAGTGGAACGATCAGCCCATAGCCAGCCATAGCTGTGCCCTAAGAACCTGGAGACTAGAGAGGCCAGTTCACAATCTCTGTTTTCCATCCTCCCCGAATTTGGTTCTCTACTTAAGATGGTTCCCCTCATACTGGCTTGTTCTGCTGTCATACTCTGCAGTACAGAGAAAACAGCCACTTAGTGTATGTACGACACAACTAAGATGCATTGATGTTAACAACGGAAACTAAAAGAGAGAGAGATAAGTAACTAATCTTGCCTGTGTGAGTTCATCGCCCACTTACTAGAGCCCAGGTTACCGGGTATGTACCTGCTCCGCTCCACCAGCCTATCAAATGCTCGGATTTGGCAGAGTGGATCCAGCCCTTCTCCACCTTCCCTCTATCACATCCCAAGCACTTCCTGCTGAAGTTGCTGCTTTCTTCCAATGAAGAAGGATCTTGGTTACTTGCTAAGACTAGAATTGTATCTCACTCATGACTCGACTATCCACATCCCAAAGAGCCTTCTGAGTGGTTTTCTTGTTGAATGGGTAAGCAAACTTGTGAAGATGTTTGACTCTCAAGGATTTTCTCACTTAATAATTATGAAACAGTGAAGAAAAAATGATTCCCTGGTTTTTCTCTTTTGGTTTGGTTTTCAAATTATAATAAAATGTGAGTGTGTCTGTATATGAGAGTGGGTGTATGAGTGTGTATGGGTGTCTTGTGAATGTGTTTGTGTATGGGGTGTATATGAGTGTGAATATGTTTGTGTGAGTGTTTGTAAGTGATATGTGAGTGTGCATGTCTGTGGAGTGGTGTGTGAGTTTGTGTGTGAGTGTGTATGTGTGTGTTCGTGTGAGTGTGTTTTGTGTTTGGTGTGTGAGTGTGTATAAGTGTGATGTGTATTTATGAGTGTTTGTGTGTGAGTGTGTATGTGTGTGGTGTGTGAGTATATATGTGTATGTGTGTGTGAGTATGTTTGGGTGTATGATGTGTATGTGTGAATGGATATGTGTGTGAGTTTGTATGAGTGAGTGTGCGTGAGTGTGTGGGGGGTGTGATTACCTTCCAGTCTATGTAACACCTGGAACCTAGCTCAGCGACAGGCCTGTTGGGTATTTCTATTCTCTATGCTTTCACTGAGGAGACCAAAGCAGACTGTTAGCTTTTGTCTCCATCAATTTTAGTAAATCACTCTTAATTAAATATCATTTCAAAATATAGTGTCCGTCACATAGCTAAATAATATTCCCCATACAACTTTACTGAACTGAGTGAAAGAAAGGGGCTACAATCATTGGAAGATAATAACAGTTTGTGACTTAGCCTTCTACTTATGTTTGATGGTGTGCAGTATACTTTCTATTTCATTGCCCCAAATTGAAAGCTCTATTGTAATCATCCTGCTGATGTTTTTACTTATTTAACATTAGAGCCAGGTCACCTATAGTGGGACATGTCCTTTTTATGCCATACAACAGAAATCTTGTTTTTCATCTAGTGATAAGGAGAGACAGCAATGACAGATATAAAATAAACATATCATGAATAATGTTTTGGATACATTTATGCCATAGCATGTTGTACATATATCAGAGGGGGTGTGGGAGAGAAAGAGAGCATAAGAAGTTAGATCAATGTCGAATTCAGAAGAAGAAATTATTTGAGAAGGGACTTGAAGAATGATAGGAGTTAGCTATGTTATGCAGGGCAGAAGCTCTGTAGCTATAGAAAACAAATAAAACAAAACTTATCTTGCTAGATAAGATGTTATCACAAACTCAGAAAAAAACCAATATCTACCCTTTTACTTGTGCTTATATAGTGCAGAGAACTGGCGGACTTCCCTGGAATCATGCTTCGGAGTCTCACTGGTAAATAGCAACAGTGTAGTCATGGCAGACTATAGCTGGAAGATCTGAGGAAGCCTCCATTCTCATCCACTATAGTCACTGGTCAAACTCAGCTCCATGTGCCTTCGGACTGAAGCCATTCACTGTCTGGATTCTGAACTGCACCAGTACCTGGTGGTCATGCTTCAACCTTCTGTTCAAATAGCAGAGAAGTCCCCCTCCCAAAGGAATTGTTCTTCCTTCCCATCTCTCTTGCTTCCTTTTCTTCTCATGTAGATTGTGTGAACTTAGATAATCCTCTTTGGTGTGAAGTCAAAGACACAGGACTAGTATCTATCAGATCAGCAAGATGCCTTTACTTGATAATAAAACAAACTGTTGAGGAGTGATCTCCCATTGCCATGATCAATATTGGAGAAAGGGGTCTTAGGGAGATCATTGTTGAGGTCTTTCCACAACTGGCCCTAAGGCAGTTGTATTTAGGAAACATTAATTAACAAGGCAAGGGCCTCAACTGAATGTGCACAGCAGGTCCAGAGAGGCAAAGAGGGTCTGATATATATGGGAGGAGCTCAGCATCCATGGGGAGGTGCTGAGGTGGGTGTTGTAGGGTTTAAAGACCTTTCAACCATCCAAGGAATGGAATCTGCAGATCAGGGGTTTGGTGAAGGCTTTAAAAATGCTTTAGGGCTAAGACAGATTACAGGAGAACAAAGTGCTGTTTTTTTTTTCTATTCCTACATATTGTTAAATATTTTATAATAATAAGTAGCTTTTAAGTTCTTATAATTTATTTCCAGTTTTCACATTAGAAAGAGCTTTCTTTCTGAAATGAGATCATTATGGAACTAAAAGATTTTTTTCTTTCTCCAAGGGAAACAGATGATAATTTCTAAAGCAAATAAGCGAGGAAGGGTAGGTTTCTCAGGAGAGATTTATTTTCCAGCCATCATTATTGGATTCTGTGTTGCAATTATAAAATCATTGTCTGTGTCTTTGTTTTGGAGTTCCTTTCTGTTTGATCAAATGTCAGTGGTGAAAATGGCAACAGTAGTAACAATACCGACTCCCTGATGGCTCTGAGAAGACATTTTGCTCATAGACTGAGATGCCTACAACACACAGTGACAGGCAGACACAACTGCCCTCTTTTATAAGACTTTGCTGCTTGGAAACACAAAGTTTAAGAAGCACACACTGCATATATTGCTTGCCTTTCTCTGATGCACACCTTAAATATGCGCGATGGTTCGTAAGCAAAGAATCTGCTCTAGGTCACAGAGTTAGGTTGAGGCTAAAATGAATGAAGCCTATGAGTCTCAGATAAACCTAAGAATTTGTCATGAGCATGAAACGACATGGCTACAAAGATTGTCCCTATTTAGCAGCAACAATAAATACATTATATTCTAGGTAGGTTGGACAACTTTTGCATATGCTAATGTCTGTTAAGTGGTGAGTCTGATGTGAACTTATGTGTTTCCTTTTAACACCCCCTTTATAGGGAACATGGAATTCTAGGGCCAAGATGACTTTGAAACAAGGAACATGCTGACAATCTCTCCACATAGAATAGATACATATTTTAGGCTTTGAAAATCATATGACCACCACTCCCCATGTCTCAACTCTACCTTCTATTATGAAAGGGGCTACAGCAAGCACACGTAACTGAAGGCTGCTATATTATGGTGTTTAAATAAAGATATTTAGAATAATAGGTACTGGTTCAGAGTTTAACCCATGAGCTATTTGCTTACCTCTGCCCACAGCTCAGCATTAACAAACTACCACTGCACAACAACACAGAAAAATAATATACCCTACCCTACAGAATGCCAAATATGTGCAAAAGAGAGCATATTATGTAAATGGATTGGCATAAAATTCATTTTCAGGCAGACCTGCCTTGTGGTTGCTAAAAGGCTTGGCTACCTTTGTGGAGTGACAATGACTATGAAGGTCCAAAAATGGAGTATCTGCGATGCTGTCCGCATTCAAGCATGACTGTTCGCTGCATGAAAAATCCACATGTGAGTCCTTGATTGACAGAGTCTTTGTCCTCCTTGGATGTAGGTTTCAATATCCAATAAAACACAATTCGAACCGATAGAGACTTGGGAGATGTGACAAGAAAGCCTTGTGCAGTGCAGCGTAGTGGGTGATAGCCATTAAAATGAGAACATGCAAGATGCTGGGACAGAAAACAAAGAACATCCGGTGATAACAACAGTAGATTCCTGGGAAAGGAACTGATGGGATTATAAATAACTAGCATTGGAGTGACCTCCAGCACTGCCTGCATGCTAATTACTATCATTACCAATCGTTTTACAGTTGAGGAGCTGAAGTACCAAAAACAGCTACTTTCCACAGTCACAATACTTGTGTTGGACCAGGACACAACTCTGAGTAGGAGACATAAGGAAACAGAAGAAAGAGCAATGACTGTGGTTGGGGACTCGAGAAACTTTAAGACCAGGCCCTAGCTAGGAAGATGCTAATCTTTGTAGACATCTAGATGATGAGGACACATTGTGGACATTGTAGGTGACAACTCACATGCTTGCAATGGTCCTCGGTAAACCCTTTTTATATAGAAAACAACACAGGAGCTCACATCCCACCGGACTATGAGAAGGAAAAGCCAAGAACCCTACGTCACCGGGCAGTCTACAGCAGATGGACAGGCTGATCTTATTTTGTAAGTTCGCCAATGGAGTAAGTTCTCATTGCTGTGACAAGATATCTGATAAAAAACAACCGGCCCCAAGATAGGTCTGTTTTGGTTTACAGCTCCAAGAAGTTGTCATCCATCATGGAGTGGTGGGTGTGGCAGCAGGAGTGCCAGGCAGCTGGTCACATTGTCCTACAATCAGAAAACAGAGTGTGAATAGAAACCAGGGTTCAGCGATTAAGTATCAAGGCCACCTCACAGGAACATGTTTCCTCAGGCACTGCTCTACTTCCTGAAGTTTCTACAACCTTCTACTATGGTTCTACCAGCTGGGACCAAGTTGTTAAAACGCTTAAATCTATGGGGTGCATCTCACATTGAAGCCACAACAACCCCTAAAAAATGTATAGTCTTCTTAATTTAATAGAAAGAGGTTTCTTTGCTGTAATGAATAACCCAGTTATCAGGCCTCAATGTGAATATCTTACCACATTTGGAAACTACAGGTCTCATTCAAAGTCTTTCCTGATGCTCTTCTCAGGATACTTCTTGTGATACTTTGTGATGGTTATCAAAGGGAAATGAACTGCCTCTCCTGCCCTACCTGAAGAGAGCTTCCTGCCAAGCTCTCTTCCTTACCTCGTGTTCCATTTCAGCTGAGCTAGTGTGAAGGGCACCCCCATATCACAGTCACTGACTTCCCTGATGACTCACTGTCTGAAGCTCTGTCCACAACACAAGCTTATCAAGTCTTAGTCTGGTGCGGTGCTCTTCAGTGGGCCAAGCATAGACCGATACCCAACAACTCAAATGTCGTTCTGAACATGTGAATAAGTGTGCAAACACAAGAGCCCCTAAGTCAGAGGCAGGTTGCTTTAACTACGTGTATAGAGCAAGTAGAAGCACTTTTTTTTTTTTTTTTTTTGAGATTTTTCAGTCCAATCAGTTGTTTGTTATCTTTTAGATTTAAGGGGGAAAATTAAGTAAAGGCATTTATTTTTAGCAATTTATAGACCTTGACAATTAATAAAGGCATGTTCACAGGTGGTGTTTTAGTCATTGTTCCCAGAAGCAGTGGGAACGTTGAAAGAAAAAGAAACACATGGGAATAAAAATATTGGCCATTGAAATGAAATTTAAATATGTAGATTTCCAAATTATGACTCAAGGTAACAGGCTGGTGCCTCTTCATCTTCTGCCAATAAAGCCTTGCAAGTGGAAGTATTATTCCAGAGATAGAAGGCTTAATAATGAGGGTTTAAAACTGAAATTCTGGACAGGCAAAGCCATTCTGCTGGGAACACACTTGAGTCTCATCTCTGTGCAAGTGAAGCTGAGGAAGTCAAAGAATCCCAGAGAGCAGCATTAAAGTGGAGCTCAGCTGAACTTCCAAATACAGATGTGGAGAGAGAACAGACATCACAGGGAGGATCTTCCTACCCGATCACATCATTCTCTAAACAACCCAAGCATATGAAGAAAACATGCAGGATCAGGATGGGAAAGGACAGGGGATGGGCTGCAGAGATGGCTGGGTGATTAAGAGCTCGGGCTGCAACATCAAATTAAATGAAAAAATCTCAAAGAAATTGCACTAATTCAGAAACAAAAACAAGGCTGTGCACTCCCTCCATATCTATTCAATATGGTATTTGGCACTTTAGCTAGAGTAATAAGGCAGCTGCAGGAGACCACAGGAACACAAGGAAAGGAGGAAGTTAAAGTATCATCTGCAGATGGTGATAGTGTATATTAGTGAAACTGAAAATTCCACCAGGGGACTTCTACCACTCATATACACTTTCAAGGATTTAGCTGGATACAAGGTCAACGAAAACAAACAAACCAAATATTCCTCTGATACACAAACAACAAATGGAGCCCCAAAAAAAAAAAATCGGGGAAACAATACCCTTCAAAATAGAGACAAACAATATAAAATATCTTGGGGTAACCTTACCCAAGAAACTGAAAAAACTTTTATGGTTAAAAACTTCAAATCACTGAAGAAAAAAATTTAATAAGATATCTGAAGGTGGAAACACCACCCCTGCTCATGGATTGGTAGAATTAACATAGTAAAAAATGACCTTCGTACAGAAAGCAATCTACAGATTCAATGCAATCCTCATGAAAATTTCAACAGAATTCAACTCGCAGACTTTGACAGGACTCAATTTCATATGAAACAAACAAACAAACAAAAACAAAAATAGCAAAAAAAAAAATTCTGAACAGTAAAAGAACTGGGGAATCAGCACTGCTGATGCCAAGCACTACTCCAGAGCTACAGTAATAAAAACTGCATGATATTGGCATAAAAACAGACGTGTTTATCAAATCAGTGACTCGTTTATAAATCTACACACCTATGGACACCTGAGTTTTGATAAAGAAACTAGAGAGACACAATGGAATAAAAGAGAGTACATTCAACTGATGGTGTTGGTCTAACTATATGTCTACATGTAGAATGCAAATAGATCCATACTTATCACCCTACACAAAACTCAAGTCCAAGTGAACCAAAGACCTCTACATTAGACCAGATACACTGAACCTGATAGAAAAGAAAGTGAGTGATAGGTCGGGGAGGGGGGTATAGAGGGAGAAAGTACAGGAAGAGGAGACTGGAATAGAGCCATTTAAGGGATGATGTAAAAACAGGGCTCTTGGTAATGAAGAAAACAGAACCTGATCCAGCCTTCAGTAACCAGACAAGGCTCTCAGAGATGTGACCAAAACACCAACCCAGCCACAAATCCTTCTTCCCACGCCTGTCCTACCTGCAAGATGTGCTAGGGCAGTGGTGGCTCAGAGCTCACGGGAGTGGCAAGCCGATGACTAACCTAACTCAAGGCCCCCACAAGAGAAAGTCCATGCCAGGTACTGCATGGATGACCATGAACCAGAAGCTGGATGGCTTGGAAACCTAGGGTAGAACCAAGTACAACTGCCAAAAATTAATAAAATGATCCTACTGATATTCTATATTTATAGACCAATGCTTAGTTCAAATAATATCAGAGAGGCCTTTTCTGGTAGCTGATGGGAGCAGATGCAGAGATCCACACCTGAACATTAGGCAGAGCTCAGGGAACCCTTTGGAAGAAAAGAAAGAAAGATTGCAGGAGCCAGAGAGTTCAAGGACTCCTCAAGAACATAGCCCAAACAATCAACTAAGTAGAGAACATAGGGCCTTCACAGGGACTGAAGCTGCAATCACAAAGCCTGTCTGGGCTCATGCTAGGTCCTCTACACACATACTGTGGTTGCTTAGTTTAGGGATTTCTGGAATTACTATATAGGAGTAGGGTTGTCTCTAACTCTTTTGAACTCTTGGGACCCTTTTCATTTTAGTGGGTTGCCTGATTTACATGTTGAGAGTCTGTGCCTAGTCTAACTGCATCATCTTATTCTGTGTTCAGTTGTCATCACTGGGAGGCCCGATCTTTTCTAAAGGGAAGCAGAGGAGCATTGAATCTGCAGGAGAAGGACTGAGAGGAGTGGAAGAAAACAAACTGAATTTGGATGTTTAGTATAAGAGAAGAATAAATCAACAAATAAAAAGAGCTCTGGCTGTACTAGCAGAAAATACAAATGTGATTCCTGGGAACTACAGTAGGCAGCTCACAGTCATTTGAGGATAGAGCAGCTTCCCACCATGGGTGCCTGCATGCATATGTGATTACCTCAACAAGCACAGACACACGTACACACAACTGAACTAAACTAATCATTCTTTAACACAGGATGACAGTGGGAAAATCCTTAGTGTGAATAAACAGCCATACAGATATAGAGGAATTAATGTTATTGTGACATGAACCTACTCGAACCATGGATGAATTTGTATATGAATTTATGGGAGCTTATTCATATTTGCTTGTGTAATAGTTTTCCTTCTGCGAGCATGACTCTCTTCTCCTAGTTCAATAGAAGTTTATTTCTCCAAACTTCCCCCCAGCCCGACAAGGGAAAGGCTTTTGGACCAGAGAAAAAGTTCCTAGTAATTAATCCTTTACTTACCACACACACACACACACACACACACACACACACACACACACACACACACTGATGCTTTTTGATGAGATACTAAATGCCAGAGACTGTAGTTTCTGGCCTCAGAGGATCTCAGACAGGAACATAGACCACACGAAAGTGACTTAAACTCAAGACAGGTAAATGTTTTATTATTCAGCATCAACCCTAAATATCTCTCCAGACCAAGTCTTGTCCCCACCAATGCTCAAGAGGGAACCAGAGAATAGAAGGACCACTAGGGCTGGCCGCCAGTCATTACTTAGTTATATATTAGGACCATGAAACCCTTTCAACTTCCCTCAAACCCAAGTTCAAAATGAATTCAACACATTTCAAAATACTAATTTCAATAGATGAAAAATAAGCTTGCCAAACATTTTTTATACCATAAAAAATAATGTTTGCAACATTGCTAATGGTGGTGGTAGAAATCATAGTGGCCACTGGTCAGAAGGTGGAAATTTTCCCTCCCAGGAATCTGAAAGCAGGTTGCTGGGTTCTCTCTACCCCAATGCAGGCAAATGAGCACTTTATCTTGTGTTTTAACCATTTCTACTCTCCAAGAATAAAATAAATGATGAAAGGAATTGAATAGTGAACCAAGTGGAGAAATATGTTTTTTCAAACAGAAAAAACAATAATAGTATTGGTAAAGGTGGAAACAGAAACTCCCAGCCCTTCCTGTAGAGTAGCCTACGTCAAACTTGCAAAGCCACTGGGGAAACAGTTCCCATTGCACAACACGAGACTACAGGTATGTGTCAATCTACACAACATAGCCTTGTCTGTACAATCTCAAAGAGATGGTATATAAAACCTTGGCATAGAGAAACAGTTAAAGAGCAGACTTAACACCCAGCATAAACCCACCGGATTCAGTGCAGATCCAGCGATGGAGACTGTAAACACTGGGCCTCAGAGCCCACAATGTAAACACCATGTCACCGCAGCTTGTTAGCCTCAGTGTCAAGATGTGGTTATTCTGCATGTCAACCCCATTTAATTTTAAATCACAAGAAATTGAACAGTACACACAATTTTTAGTAGGAGATCACATAGCCTGCACACGATTATCATGCTCTAGACAAACACATGACCAGAGGAACTGACCACATAATCACAGGCATGGCCAAAGGGTCTAAGAGTGATGATTAAAAAGTAATTGTACAAAACTATCACAAAACAGCTGCTTCTTACAGGGAAGGGTTTACTGTTCAGAAAGTACTATATGCACTGAAAGGAGTGATGGAACATCTGATTGGTTGCTGTGAGGCTAGAAATGAGGAAGCAGGAAGAAGTTAGGATGGAACATATGATGCTAGATTAGATCTTCAAACATCAATATAAATGCTATTTAATGTGAGCACTTACATTCTCCTACAGGGCAAGTTGTAGACAAAACACTCAAACACACACATATACATATACTTATACACACTTATACTCTCATATACACACTCACACACATGCACATGCATACATACACACACATACACTCATATATACACTCATATACACACATACATTCATACACACATGTATTACTCTGCATACACACAAATAAATAAATAAAAGTGTAATGAAAGAGACTGTATACAATAGTAGGGTAAACCACTAGGACCCAAGTGGATGAGCACCTGGTGGCCAAAACTCAAAAGAATTGAGAAATGAAAATAACCGTGTATTGGATTACAACCCAGACTACCAACTAAATACCTACCTAAGTACTCTGGTATAAACATAGTTGAAATAGTAAAGAAATAAGAAACACTAGATAGAACTTTTACACAAAAAAAAAATTCCAAACAGTTATGTAGGCAAATTTCCCAGAAAGAAATTTAAATGTATCTCCCATTCCCAAAATAAGGCTTCATGTAGTAGATTGCCTTCAAAGGAAAGAGTAAGGACAGATAGATGGGATGATGGTGATGTTTTAAAGTATAGAAGACAGTGTTGCTTGTACCAGGAAGTCTGGGCTAGCATCATAGAGTAAGGTATGCTGTCAGCATGTAGCCTTAGTACGGTATCTTCAGAATATCACTTGACGTCCCCTAAAGCTTCTCTGCCCCCTAAAGCCCTGAACTTACATCTGACCATAAATAGCATAATTTTATAATTTAAGGAAATAGAAGAGAGTTCTAAAGAAACTGACTATAAAGAAGTGATAAATGCTTGAGGAGATCGATATTTACACATGTATTGAAACAAACAAGTGAATAATTTATATGGCTTATGTATAAATTAAACACAATTACACAAAAGAGGAAAACTACTGGAAAACATAGCAGACAATGGTATCTTAAATCTGTCAGTCATTAAAGAATAGTGTCAATGCTGACTGGTGTGGTCGGGCAGGTCTTGTCCAGTCAACCGCACTGCTGAGATTTCACAGACAGAGCACCTCTATCCTGTCGAGGAGACAGCGCCTACTGGTGGCTGTCTCCAGCCTCTGGCTCTGGCAATCCTTCCACCATGTAAGAAAGTCTTCTTAAAAATAAATTGTAAAAATAAATTAAGATTAAATAGTCTGAAAAAGCATCACCAGCCATAGGCACCCACAGGTGTAAATGACTAAATGCAATGTGGGAACAGAGTGCTACATTGAAAAGGAAGGTAACTATGGTGTCAGTCAAGCATGGAACTGAGCTGACGAGCTTCAGTGATGGTTCATGAACTCTACAAACATGTTATGACCTAGAGCACATCAGCTGAGGATGCTGGATGGATGTACGGAACACAGGCACTGTTGCCTTTGCAGGTTTTCTGTTTATCAGAAACTATAACAACATACAAAATACAACAATGGTGTCCACTGTGGGGCTTTTCCAACAGTTGTTAACTGAATTTATACGATGATCCAAGCAGTCTGTTGAATGTTAGAGACATATTCATGGGACTTCAAGGGTGACTGTCAGAAGAAAACGGAACACAAAGCAGGAACCAAAGAGTAATCCACAAGCGTGTCAGGGATGATAAGGAGCAAGCCCACAGCAGACACATCTGAAACACTCACTTCAAGTAGGATGTGTCTAGGTTCCTACAGCTCCACAGGTCTTAGTTCCCAGCCTCACACCGCATTCGGCCACATGACTGTGAAGGGAGTGGTGGTGTTTAACCTCGGGACTCCACATCCCTCAGGGCTAACCAACCATATTTGTATTTTGTTTGGCACATTATGCACACTTCGGAGGTTTGCTGAGGAGCTTCTCCAGTTGCACAGTACCGCTGACTGTGTGCGCAGAACCTGAGAGTTGATGAACACAGCTGCACAGAGCAGACCAAAACCTCAGGTCATGTTTGGGGTTAATGGAACTGCACTGAGTACAATGTTCAGTGCTTATGAATGTCTGCATAGCTGTGCACTTGCTGACATCATTATGGAGTAAGACATCTAATGGAAGAGTCTCCAGGGAGTTTCTATGATTGGAGAGAAGGCTGTTTGGGTTGCATGACGTTTTGCCCTTCAGTGCCATACAGACAGCTATGCTGGTGGCTGTGGGTGATACTGCAATCCAGTGTGCTCTTGTCACAGATACAGATGCCCCGAATGCCACATGGCTGACATCCCAGCAGCTGGGAGGCTTGAGATGGCAAGGCTATGCTGAGTATATATACACGCAGTACCAAGTAACATCAGAGGATTCAGGGTTCGGATTGGTTCACCACTTCCGAACCATGTGCACAGGATATGAGGAAACCTACCTGGATGTTAAAGGAAACTAGGAGCAAACTCAAAGTGCTTTCTCCAAAGTGGAGATACTTCATGGAGCTGTGAGAACTTGCATGAAAACACGCTGAAATGTCATGAATGTTGAAGTCCTATCATTACGTCAGCAAAGAGGTTCTGTGTCACTGTGTCTCAAAACTGCATTTGATCCTACACACACACAAAAAAATTAAGCAATAAAACTTCTCTTTTGGGATTATCCGAAACAAATGTGCCAATAGACTACACAGAGAGCTTTTTTAAGGAAAGTAAAATCCCAGAATGGTAACAGTTAAGGCACAGAACAAGAACACACTGAAGGAGAAATGGAGAGTCATTTAAGTGAAATATAAGGGTTTTTATATTCATAATAATTTATAAATTTTTCTCTTATAAGACAGTTCTTCCTGAGGGCAACAACTTCACTAAGCTCTACAGAAGACCATGAAATCTCCATCCCATGCTTTTAAAGCAAGGGGTAAGGGAAGGTTTAGCACTAGATTCCCTTTTAAATCACTAGATAACATTTTAAAAACCTTCTGTAACACTTCTGTCTAATATCAACACCATGAACACAGTGTTGCTGGGGCCTCCTTCATAGGTAAGGAAGATGGCAACTGTGCATTAAGCCTGAACATGTGACATGATTTTTTCAGGGCCTTTTCTCTCTGCCCTCTATCTCTTCCCAAATAACATCATGCTTATCTGATGGTGGAGAAACCTTGGCTTGCAGAAACACTCACATACCTGTGATGTGTGCCTTTACCCATTTTGTAGATGCTATTAATAGAAAACATGGTGTCTTAGTCAAAGTTTCTATTCCTGCATAAACAGCATGACCAAGAAGCAAGTTGGGGAGGAAAGGGTTTGTTCAGCTTACACTTCCATATCGCTGTTCATCACCAAAGACAGTCAGGACTGGAACTCAAGCAGGTCAAAAAGCAGGAGCTGATGCAGAGGGCATGGAGGGATCTTACTCACTGGCTTACTTCCCCTGGCTTGCACAGTTTGCTTTCTTATAGAACCCAGGTCTACCAGTCCAGGGATGGCCCCACCCACAATTGGCTGGGCCCTCTGCCTTGATCACTAGTTGAGAAAATGCCTTACAGCTGGATCTCATGGAGGCATTTCCTCAACTGAGGCTCCTTTCTCTCTGGTAACTCCAACTTGTGTCAAGTTGACACAAAACCAGCCAGTATACATGGTCATATTTCTTCCTTCTTCAAGCCAAACTAAAGTCTTTAGAAAATTACAGAGATTTTCTAGAGCTGGGAGATGGCTCAATGTCAAGGAGCATATACTGCATTTGTTAGGACCTGAGTTCAGTTCCCAGAACCACCTTTAACTCTAGCTCCAAGGGATTCACCTCCCTCTTCTGGCCTCCAGGGGCACCTGTACATATGTATGACACCCTCCCTCCCCACTTACCACCACCATCACCACCACACACTGTATGTACATAACTCAAAATAAAAGTAAAGTATTTTAAAATACACAAAGGTTTGAATAAAGAGCTTGTCATACACATGCCCAACAGTGTTAGTTTGCCTACAAGATATAGACATTTTCTTGGACTTGTTAAAATTCAGCAGCTATAGAAGACTGTATTCGATCAGAACAGAGATGAAGATTAGCTGTGGGGTAAATAGGTAGAATTTGACTGAGGCAAAAGTTTTCAAGTTGCTGGAATGAGCTGGTGGCAAAGCACTACCAGTCCTCAGGAGTAAGACGGATCAATGAGTACAGGCCATCTGCACTACTAATCAAGCCGTGTGAAAGGTAAACACCCAGTGTCCTATTGATAATTGAAATGAAAAATGGTAGCATTAATTCAAAATAGTATGATGTTTTATTTTTCTTGTATGTGTTACAAAAGGTGTGTGCCGAAGAAAAAGGCAAGCATATTTCCATGGTGGTTTCAATGGGAAAGGTCCCTATTTGCTCCTATGTTTGAATGATTGGGCCCTCCATAGTGGAACTATTTGGTAAGGACTAGAAGGTGTGGTATTTTGGAGGAGGTGTGTCACTAGGGGTGGACTTTGAGGTTTCAAAGCCCAGGCCATTCCCAGGTAGCTCTTTAGGCCTTGTGCTTGTAGATTATGACAAATGCTCTCAGCTGCTGAGGTACCATGTTTTCCTGCCTGCTACCATGCTTCCCTCCATGATAGTCATAGACTCTAACCCCCTGCAACTCTAAGCCCGCTGAACTCTTTCTTCTGTAAGTTGCCTTGGACATGGTGTCTTTTCACAGCAATGGAAAAGAAATGAAGGCAGTCCTCTGTGGGTATCGTGAATATTCACAGCAGATTTGTACAAAAATCAACAAAATTGGAAGTCAGGCAAATGTCCACCAGAAAGTGAGGTACAAAACCCTTTGCTCAAGCCACACCATGGAATCTAATCAGTATTTAAAGCAGATAAAATATTGATGTGACAGAAATGAGTCCCCCAAAAACTGAAGCAAAGGAAGAAAATAAATATGTGCACATAGGGTGATCTTACTCATATATAAGTCTAGAACTAACAAAAAGCTGATCAATGTGTACAGATGTGGGCAGAGATTGCATAAAAAAGGAATTGCACATAGTAAGGATAAATTTGATAGGAATTTTGTTATGATGATATATTGAGTTATCTGTGTACCAAACTACAAATCCAATAGAGCATTTTAATATACAATGGTTGACATATAAACAGTTATTTTTTTGTACTGCCATGGAAATTTTACTCAGGGTCTTATGCATTAAATTACAGTCCCAACCCTAAATCATATCTTAATAATATCTTCTAATAAAATGCAATGAAAATGTCTAAATGAAATCAGAAGCATAGTTTGAACTTGTTTCATATCTAACATTTAACTGTAATCACTTATTTCATCTTCCCGAGGACACATGTAAGGCTGACATGGGTTTCACACCTATACATTTAAATTTTCAAAAGACTAAAACCTCGATATTTTATTTCTAGAATTAATGAGAAAATTTAGAGACAAGCATCATAAAAGAAGACCTTCACACTGTATGTAATATAAGAATATATACCATATATTATACTGTCTATACTTCCTAAGGCCTTTTTAATTTTTTTTATTTGCAAATTTCACATATGCATATAGTCTGCTTGTTTTCTTACACCATTCTCTCCCTCCTTCCCTATCAACCTTCCCCTTCTCCCTTGACTATCTCTATCTCAGATTCCTGACTTTGGGTTTTGTTCTGTGACACATTATATTGACAGGACTCCCTGTGTGATCATCTACTGGAGTCTGCTAGTGTCATCAGGAATACAGCTGAAGCCAATGACCCCTCCTCTCCTTAAATCTATCCATAGTAAATATTTAACAGTAGATGGGTATCTGAGGTCCTAACTACAGGACACAATGAAGGCATCCTTAGTAGCTCTAGGTTTCTGCTGCAATGGCTTTGTCTTGGCCAGGAAATGATTTTTCCTAGTCTTTTTGCCTTCTTTTTGGCTCTGGTTTTTTTAAAAACATTTCTTGTGTTTTGTTTTTCTATCTGTTACTAAGCAGTTTTTCCTTAGCATCTGGCTCTACTTGATAACTTCAGTGTCAAAATACTGAACAAAGAGAAAAACATTTTGTTTTCAGTTGTGTGATTTTTGTTGTTGTTTGTGTGACGCAACTCCCACTCAGATGGCAAATGGTTGGTGTTTGTATCTCACTTGGTGTAGGGAAACCCTTTACCCACAGATGGTCACTTATGAGAAAGTCAAGGACATCCCATACACCCTATTTAAACATTCATAATAGAATTATGGATAGATTCCCCAAACTAAAAAGGAAGTAAATGTCCATCAGGAAGTTAATTGAAAAGTATTTTTCTACATCCATATGCTGGAATATGGATGCACCCATTCACCTTCCACTATGTCTCTACTAACCATCATCGATTATATATCTATAACCTTCTATAGCACGCCTGCTATATGCCAGACCTGAGCTCTCTCTGATGGAGTTGCACCAACTACACAACAACCTGAAACCTCTGTTTCAAAAGCTCTATCTCCTCTTGACAATGATCAGATTTTGAGTCCACTGGGAGCTAAATCATTCATCAGGTCAGAACCCTCACGAGCTAATAGTTCTAGAAAAAATTGCAGGGTCACACCCAGAAGTAGCTTCATTAATTGTTTAGGCATTGTCAATCCAGTTAGAAAATGACCAAAATGAATGATCAGAGGGGCATCATCCTGTCTATGCAAAGAAAACCCCTAATTCTAAACTGTGATGATGGCATTCTTCAATATTTTCCTCACTAGGAAGAATATTCAGTGACTTTACAGTGATAGATAGGCAGATGGTAGATAGATAGGTAGATAGATAGATAGATAGATAGATAGATAGATAGATAGATAGATAGATATTTTGTGCTAAACAACCTTTAGTAAACAAATGACTCCTGTCTAATCTACCTTTCAGAATTATGAAATTTAGTGGGTAACTGATCACATGAATGTGTCAAGCACTTGTGGTCAGGTGGCCTAGACACATCTGATTCAGAGGCCCCTTATCACTGTACCTGGAAATATCAGGGTCCAGTGAGTATATCCACCAATAAACTAAAAGAATATTATAAAAATCAGCCAGTCAAGCTTTTAAAGGAATAAGCCTGGAGGGTGGATAGAGGCACCATTTACCTTGTGGCTTTATTAAGACACAGTTTTATAAATTGAGCCTTTCTCCCAAATTTATACATTGTCCTAAATATTATTAACTATACAGAGACATTGGGACATAAACTATGAAAATTAATCTCATTTATTATTCAGCACCTAATGAACCATGTGAGCCATAGAAATTATTTTTAAATCTAATTATCTATGTACATCAGGGAAAAAAAGATTTGTGATGTAAAGGTTTAAGATTTGAATATTAGAGAAAATCAAGCTGACTTATAGGAAAATGAAGAGTGATTAAGCAATTATCATGGTGGAAACTTCCACACAGGAACAGACAGATGGGCTGTCAATGTGCTATTGGGTTGGTGGATAGAGCAAAGAGGGGCACACACAGCATTGCTGGTTACGACCAGCCAAATACACAATTCAAGATGCAAAACTAACTATGTGTCACCTACGGTCATCACTGTCACCTTGCTCCCTTGCGACACCCTCACCTCTTCCTGCAAATTGCCGCTGTTAGGAATCACTGGGACAGCACACAACTGTATTTATACTGGCCCTCCTGACAGAAATTCCAGTTTATACTTATTTGGTAAATTTTATGATATTTTAAATGGTATTACAGTGGGCTTTTTACCACATTTCTACCACGCATGTGCAGAGGTTGGAGGGCAACCTGTAGGGATGGGTTCTCTCCTTCTACCAGTATGAGTCCCGGGGAGCCATCACAAGTCATCCAGGCCTAGTTGTGAGGGATTGTTTCTTTCTGCTAAGTCACTTTAGTGTACTGAACTACGTTTCCTCAGCTTCTCTCTGGGTACTGCTATCAGCAGACAGGTCAGCACCCTGTTTTTGTCTTTGTTTTTGATGATTTAATGTAGGTGTCCTGCGCTGGGGCTGTAGCATACTTGTATTGCATATACAAGGCCTTGAGTGCGACCACTAACATTAAATTATAACCCAATTAAAATATCAAGGCAAAGTTTCCAGATAATTATACTGTAGTAATTCATATGTATTATCAGTGTCTCTTTAATGCTGTTGAACAGAAATATCCAATAAGAAGAAGAAGAAGTAAGAGAAATGAAAACATGAATTTGCTTGGACAGGAAGGTGGGTATGCTCTAGGAAGAGCTGGGAAGAGATAAAGAATGAGATCAAAATATAACATATAGAAATATTGAGAACTATAAAAATATAATCATACTATTTCCCCTTTCCTGCATCCTTCCCCTCCCATGTCTGCTTTCTCCAAAATTACAGCCTTTTATTTCTTAACCATTTTGTTCTATAGCAGATAAATGAACATGTAAATATAACCTGAAAAAAAGGAATGTACAGAGCCTCAGGTGTCTTTCCTTCTTTATCTGCCAGTGTCTCCAGTGCCATTTTTTGCTTTCTCTGAACAAATGTCTGTGCTGTTCAGGTAAATCTCTCACTCAAGACAGGTGTAGGTGTGTGTGTGTGTGTGTGTGTGTGTGTGTGTGTGTGTGTGTTCTAATCAGCTGAGTGCTACACAGACACAAATCCAGCTGGAACTGAGTTGAAAACTTTGTTATTGGCTATCTTTTAGACCACTGGAAGGTGCTATGAGAGATGGTGGCATAGAAAAATCATTAGTGGCAGCCAGCAGTAAATACCAGTATGCCAGATAAGTTACCATAGGTGTTGAGTATGTTTACAGATATTCTCTGACATGTGTGATATAGACTTTATCCCCAGCCAAGGATCGATTTGCAGTTGATGGCTCTGAGGACCATAGTGGCTTGCCCATGTTCCAGTGGGCAGTGTTTCATACCCATGAATGTGAAGGCAGCACTAGTTAGATCTACTAAAGACAGAAATCTAGGAAAGGAACTTGGGAGAGAGCCATCTAGGAAGCACTGGATATGACCTAAACAGAGTGGCTTCATGTATTAAGTGACCAAAGAATAGATAAAATGTTTTTAAAATGGAGAAGCAAGATAGGCAGGAAGTCCCACGCCTGAGGAGCCATTGACATCTGATAGCTGATTTGGTGAAAAGTGGAAAGGCAGTTTTTTTTTAGGATGTGACTGCCACCTTCCATGGCAAACTGCACTCCCAAGAGTATCTGAGCAGCATGGGTCCTCTGCAAGAGCAGCAAGCCTCTGTAAGCCATCTGCTCAGTCTTTGTCCCTTCCTTCTATGTTCCTCAAGAAATCTGTAGGAGTGCAAAATGCATTTCATGCTATTGCTGATCTTAACACATGGGTAAGAAGTGCATAGCACTCAGTTAACAGCCCTTACCAGAGGTTGTGAAGAAAATGAAAACTTACCACTGGTTCATATTGTTAAGAAGGAAATGATGCATTCCATCATATAAAACACAGTGCCCCTTTAAACTGAAGGTCAGTGTAAGCCTGTCCTGCCTCCAGACCCACAGATGCTCCCGGAGTCTGCATAGAAGCAAAGCAGCTCTGGACCTTATGACTCAGGATTTCCTCTTCTAACCAATCCTATAAAATATTTAAGCATATGTGTGTGTGTAAATGTCACTTCCATTTCTCTTAAGTCATTTACATTTCTTTCTTGCTGGGTTAATTACTTACAGATGTGCTATAAAGATTGTCTACTGAGCATCACCTGGGATTTTTTTTGGTAGATAATTGGAAGACATTAACTGATAATTCTCCTCTCATGAATCAGTCCCACCCACCTTTCCTGACTGTGACATTTCCCAACTATTCTAAGAGACTTCCTGTTGTGTACTACCTCTAATTAGATTTTCTGTCACAGACAACCATTTGCATCTCTAATCACATTTTTCAGGTTAATTTTACATCTTTTTGGAACCTTTTTGAAGGTGTTTTAAGAAGGAGAGACTTAAATTTAGGCTGAAATACAAGAGCAGTTATCATTTCCAATCTATGGGTTAGTGATTTGGTCAAGACAGAGCTGCTTTCATCTGCCCCAGGTTTCAAGCACAGTTTCTTGCTTTGTTCATAAGCATCATCCCAGTTTCACTTCTGGAAGCTCAAACTCGCTTCTGTGATGTGACAGAGAGAGACAGCCACTGTCCCCTGGAAACTGCCATAGCAGCTCATATGGTTTGACAAGAATGTCACAAGCCTCACTTCAGCCTGTTTTTCCTCTGTATCTGACCCCCATTTATCACAGCCCACGATGACACATGTAGCGACCCACTGGGAACCAACCGCAAGCTCATCTGACAAAGAACCCGACTCAAACATAGTCTCTAAGAACAAGCTGGGCTGCTTCTTCTGACCTATCGTTTATGTCACTGCTTGGAGGCAGGAGACAAAATGGACTGAAGAAATCCAACATACCAGTAACCCCAGAACCAAACTAGAACCCTAATACTGACAACTGATGGGTCACTTAAGAAATGGCCCTGGGTATAGTCCCTGGAACTCCTAGTTTTTCCTTTAAAATCCAGGTACGATTTCTCATATCCCTCTGTGCTACATGCTGCCACACACAGGGAAGGACTGTAGTCCTGCAACGTACAGCGAAGCATAAAAAGATTTGTCTAAAGAACTGCCCATATCAGTACTTATGGGCAAGCATAAAAGGTGAGCATCTCCCCGGTCCTCAGCCTCTGAGGAGACTACCTTTATATGGGGTTTCTGTTGCAGTAAATATTAAAAAGTATTAAGGTTTTATCTCTCTACTGGCCCTGATGTCTCACTCCTCAGGCCCAGTTTTATTTTGAAGCCCCACACATTTCTGGCACCTGGTCTGAGCTGCCCTATGGCCCAACTTGTCCACACAACTCCCTTCCTTGGCAGTTTTCTACTGCCTGTTTTCTGCCTCTGTCCTGGGGTGTTTCTCTACCCCAAAATCGCACATAAATACAACTCTACAGCTTGATTGCTTTTCATACAGGTTTATATATTCAACTCTCAATCCACAAACCCTCTACACAACAAGATTGCATCAAATAGTCAAAGATACAAACTGCCATTCTATATGAGATACTAGACCTATAAAATTCTTAATGTTCATAGCTATTTAATGCCAATCAATATCACCTGGGTCTAGCTGGTCCTTGAGAACCTCTATCTTGCCACGACCTCTCCTCATCCTCTGACCTCCTTAGACCTTTATTTCTCACCACCTCCCTAGCCCCACCCAGTCACTGGCTTTCCTTTATTTTACTAATTAAAATGGGAAGGTTCAGATGAAGTCATCTCTTGAGAAGGTGACTAGGCAGCCCTTCTTGGGGAAGTGGAATTAACATTAAAATACAAACAGCTTCAGGACAATCTACAGGTTTCCTACCTTTTTCATCTTATTAAATCTCAGGTAGCCTGGAACCTGAGTAGGCTTGCTTATCACTAATCTCCAAGTCCTCTCCTAGGTGTTTACTTATATAGAACATCTCAGGCCTTGGTGGCTATCTGTACTTTCCCTCCACACTTTTCCATGGAACGTTAGTGTCTCAGGTTCCTCAAGTCCTGGAGCAGGTCAAATACACCAAGAAGATTTCTGAACTCGATGTGACTTTATTTTTTTCTCAGTAAGATCCTTTAAGCCCGAGTTTTGAACATATGTCCATCTGTGTCCTAGGCAAGCTACAGGTTCTGGTGGTTTTGAGGTCAATAGTAAATAGTTTTCCATTGCTTTAAGGAAAAACAATGTTAGGCATGGTTTGCTGACCACTTGCATTTCAAAGTTCTCTTCATTTTCAGAATGGCCCTGCCTTGTGCTTTCAAGGCTGTGGTGAAAGGGCCAAGAAAATGGCCTTTCTATCTTTGCCTCTTCACAGAGCTCTTTCTAGGGACTTCTTCAGAAGACCATGGAACTACATTCACACTCTAGCATGTTATATTTCAAGCCTTCCAGGGCAGAGCTCCTGAATTTTCTCTGTTGGAAAAGGCGGTAGGCTCCCAAGGAGCTATCTTGAAATCAAGATTTCTTTGGCCTGGGAAGTCTTGTATCCAATTATCCACATATAATTGTGGTTCCTCTTGTTTCTCAGACATCTGTGTTGTCTAAGCCATTTTAAATTCCCAGGTGGGAATTCTGATGTAGCTTTGTTAGATTAGTTAATTTCATTCCCTCAATAAGATCAATGTTGATAGAAGAAATGCTCATATATTCTTGTTTTATAAAGATTTAGAGTAGGGTGATTAATTAGTAGCCTTTTCCAGTTTTGTCTCTGGAAATCAAATGTTTAATAATAATTGTGTTCCTAAGAATATTAGTCACTGTGACCTTAGGAAGAAGGCACATCTCTCTGTAATGCTACAATATATCTAAAATCATAACCTCTTTCCTTTAAATTTCACTAAGCAAGACCTGCATAGTTGTTTGTACATCTCTCAGTGCTGAGTACCATTGAAGTCCCTCTAAGTTCTTCTAAAGATGCCTGTCTGACTCAGTGAAAAAGCTATGGGCACTCCCACAGCATTCATGCTGTTATTTCATATGAGCACATCTTATCTGAAAGGGAGAGAAAGATTTTCTAGATTTCCTGTTAGATCTGTTAATGTACCATAATGAATGTAAGAATGGAGATCTGTTTGTATATATATTATAATATGTTCAAAAGCAAATACTCACCTGTAAGAGGAACAAGAAACCCAGACAGTTGTGCATGAAAGCCCTTTTAAGATGAGGCGACTTGGCAATCTACAGTATCTTTTACCTGAAGGCATTTGGCAAAGATAAAAACCAAGACTCAGGCCCATAGTTGAGCTGTAGTAACAAGAATAAAAATGAGCATAGTAAAGATTATCTCTGGTGAAAACAAACACACGTTAAAACAACGTTCTAAAATTCTTATTCACATTGTCAAGTAGCTAATAAACACACCCCAAGCATTCTAAGGGACAAAATCATGTCCCAGAAATCATAAAGTTGTAAAGTTAAAGCCATAATGGATTAACTTTGGAATTAGCAGGTTAGTATTTTACAATTGCTTAAGAACTAATCAAGATGATGAACATTGTAATGACATATTGGGAGAAGTAGAAACTGGAGGATGCCATCATTGGGACTCTACCCATAATCTGTGAAATCCTGATAGTGTCAGGATTCTGATAAGTTTGAGGTGCTTTGTAAAGTGTGTACAGTGGGCAGTGTTGGAAGGATATCTATGTTCTGTGAGGAAACACGGAAATGCACTGTATAGAGTGTAAGTATAGAGAATTGTTATTCTTTTTATTTATGCTCTCAGGACTGTTTGCAAATTTAAATACCCCATTATTAAAATGCACATATAATTAGCAGAGAGCAAAAGCAACACATAATTTTTAAAATGAATGGGGAAAACTATTTGACAGCAACCACCATTCATTTATGATTTAGATAATAATTCCTGATTGCTTTGTCAGGCGTCACTAGGAGGGGAGCCCCTTGGTCCTGTGAAGGCTAAATAACCCAGGGCAGGGGAATGCTATGGAGCTGAGGCAGGAGTGGGTGTACAGTTGGGAGAGCACCCTTATAGAGGCATTGGTTAGGGGGAAGGGGATAGGAAGTTTGTGGAGAAGATATTGGGAAGAAGAATAACATTTGAAATGTAAATAAAATAACCAATAAAAATGAAACAAAATGTTAAAAAATAAAATAAAATAACTCTTCAATGTTTAAAAAAGACAGAATTCCTAACAAACCCTGAAACTACATTATTTTAAAATACAAAAAGAAAGGTTTTAAAGACAGGTGTTTATCACAGCTAGATTGGATTTTGCTAGAAAATAAAAGTTTTACATAGAAATCAAGAGTATTTCTCTAAACTAACAGCAATCTTGAAAACAGACTTTCTCAAAGATGGTGGTGTTTGATGACATCACAGCTTGTTAAGGATACCTTTGTCACCGTAAGTCCAAAATGCTAATATCACCATGGGTGTGTGTGTGTGTGTATAAAACAAGAGCCTCCTCTAAAACATATTAGAATATTGTATAAAACAGATAAGGAAATCAGTGGAGAAAAGACTTTTTAATGTACTAGGAAGGGGTAACTATCATTTCCATGTTATTGAAAATGAATATAGTGCCACTAAGTTTAAAAGTAAACAGTGCACACCTTTAGCGAAAGACATACAGGAAAGCCTGTGTGTCACATCAAGAATGATTTTCTTTCTTTTTAATTTGTCCTTTTTAAATTTATTATTCATCTACTTATTTTATAAAATATTATTATAGCTCACAAAATTTGTTGCATAATAATATATGATGAATACACAATTTTTTTCTTCCTTTTTTTTTTCTAAGAAGAAGTGAGGCTTCCACATTTTGGCCTTCCTTCTTTTTGAGCTTCATATAGTCTGAGAGTTGTTTTTGGGTATTCAGAGCTTTCTGGTGCTAGTATCCAATTTCTGTGGCTGCATATCATGTCTGTTCTTTTGTGACTGGGTTACCTCACTCAGGATCATATTCTGTAGTTCTATCCATTTGCCTAGGAATTTTGTAAAGTTGTTTCTAATAGCTGAGTAGTACTCCATTGTGTAAATGTACCACGGTTTCTGTATCCATTCTTCTACTGAAGGACACCTGGGTAAAAATGATTTTCAAGATACAGATTTTGAAAGAACAGAATCACAAAGGACTCTGTACCAGGCGAGGGCTATCAAGACCGTGCCTGTAGAGTGCAGAAAGCAAGGAGAGGGCTATCAAGACCGTGCCTGTAGAGTGCAGAAAGCTAGGAGAGGGCTATCAAGACCGTGCCTGTAGAGTGCAGAAAGCTAGGAGAGGGCTATCAAGACCGTGCCTGTAGAGTGCAGAAAGCTAGGAGAGGGCTATAAAGACCGTGCCTGTAGAGTGCAGAAAGCTAGGAGAGGGCTATCAAGACCATGCCTGTAGAGTGCAGAAAGCTAGGAGAGGGCTATCAAGACCATGCCTGTAGAGTGCAGAAAGCTAGGAGAGGGCTATCAAGACCATGCCTGTAGAGTGCAGAAAGCTAAATGCTCATTGATGGCTCATGTGAGTCAAGGCATCCTTCCTTGGGGTTTGGTGATGTTCTGAGTTGTAGCTCTCATTTTCTCTTTTCTTTGTAGCAAAAGATTAGTAAAAGCAATAATTTGGCCTTGGTCATTCACAAAACTGATCTTCAGTATTCACTTTCAATTCCAACTGGATAAATTGTGGAAATTAAAAAGAAATCATGAGAAAATAATAACAATTGTATTGAAAATATTTTAAAAGGTATTTAAGGCTAGCCCATTGTCAGAAAATTTCTTAAGTACCATAAATTTTAAGCAGAAAAAAATAATCTGTTGTAAATTCTCCTGTGAAAATTCACACTATTAATAAGATAGCTGTTGCTGTAAATATTTATTTGGATGGCTTATTCCTTTAACGGCCACTGTGGTCTCACTCCACGGATGCTGCTCTAGTGTGGAGCCAAATGCATGGGCTCTGTCACATGGTCCGCAAGTCACACTCTCCACACGACTCCCTTCCCAGGCTGTTCACTCCTGCTCTGCTGCTTCTGTCTTGGGTAGATACAACCACCCTATGTTTCTTTCCTTCACTGTCTGGCACAAACGTAACTCTAAATCCCAGGAGCTTTTCATGGTAGGTTTATATATTAAATTTTAAATACAAATTACACAATTTTATTACACAATAAGATCAATTCAATGGACAAAGATACAAACTGTCCTTCTATAAGAGATAAAAAGACCTATAGAATCCCTTAAGAATATTCATATCTACCTATTGCCAATTATGGCCACCAGGATCTGGGTCCACATTCTCCAGTTCCATCATGATTTCCTTCACAATCTCTGCTCCTCTTCCATTTTTCTGCCTTTTTGCCACCTACCTCTTCATTGTCCAATCATGTATAACCCTAACATAAATCCACAAACAGCTACTTCTATTAATTTAGACCTTGTCTAAAACATATTTTTGTTGTTTAGGAGTAAATTATTAATGCAAAGATTGTATCTAAGAAGCTTTTGAAGAATTAAGAATTAAGACATGTTGTTCACAAAATAATAGGTAATAATAACTTGTCCAAGATAGGTTAAGCTTTATACCACATATTTTGGCAAACTTATCTTTCCTTTACAAATAATGGAGCACATTAAATAGTCCATAAATATTCCCTCCAGAACTGAGTAAATATACAACAGGAAACCTAAAACTGCTGTCCTAGCTTCTGCTCTGTAGCTAAAAAGAGTAATTGAGAGGAAAGTACTTACAAAATAATTATACACTTTCTAAGTCTCTACTGTGTAAAGTGTAGGACACATCTAGCCTGCCATCTTTGAAATCCCTATCATTACAGGGAAGGCATAAACTCGGGGTGAGCTAGTCGAGGCTTATGAACACATGTTCAAATACGTTTAAGCTTCAACATGAGCATCTGTAAAAATTATACAGTCTGAAATGGAAAGCACAGAAGTCTGCAATCAAAATTTTGAATATCTTATATTTATCCTGTCCTCGGTATCTTTTGTTTCCTACCATTGCTTATTAAAAACCTGACTATAAAACTCATCTTTCTCTTAAGCCAGTGACCAAAGTTATTGGCTAGAATTAGACAACTCTATAACTGATGAACTGCTTCATAAAAATACTTGAGCCCAGAAACTGGCTATAAATTATTAATTTACTCATTTGTTTCAAATATATTTTAATCAGCAGATGCATCATCTAATCATGCCGTTGTAGATGCTGAGCTGCAGAAGTAAAGACATTGGGATTCCAGCTCTCATGAAGCATTGTTGATGACACTTTACAGTGGCCACTAGGAGGGTGAAGGCTGCTTACGTAGTTCTGTAAGTTTGAAAGGAGCTGGGAAGTAATTCCCTCAACCTGAGGACAAATGTGCTCTGCATAGGAACTGGTAAAACCGTTTCTTGGAGCACTGTACTACCTAAACAGAGTCACATTATCGTGATAATGGAACTAGAGGTGCCCAGAACCTTATTCAGCGCTGGGTAAAATCTTTAGATTCCATGGTTGCATTGATTATTATGTGTTACTTTGTAGAAAACTCAGCATTTAATAGAGAAACTTTAAAATATTATTTATGTTAGCATATTAACTAATTAATGATTCTGTTTAAGGCATCTCCATATACCTATACTGGGCCAAAGACATAATAATTAGTAAGGCTACATTTCCTATGTTTGTCCCCCCAACAACTAAGAATCTAGTAAGAGCATTAAAGACACACACACACACACACACACACACACACACACACACACATCATCATCATCATCATCATCATCATCATCACCATCATCATCATCACCATCAATCATGATCCTAGCAAGGCAACCATATGTCTATTCACAGTCCTCTGCACAGTGACACATACCCAACAACTTCTCATGCATCAGAAACAGCCTGTCTACATCAATAAACTGAGTCATGGGAACATAGAAGAGGGGATGATTCCTGTCACCTTTGTGGGGGCTATGGAGGGCTCACAGAAGAATTGCTTGTTAAAGAGATGTGTGCAAAGTCACCCAGATTCTGTCACCCATCAATGAAAGGGGAAAGCAAATGCCCTTTCTCAACATTTTCATCTCTGACTAAAAATGTTCTGAAACTTCTCTCTCATCACTTGAAGAACTCAGCTCCAACTGCCCGTCTGAAGACGTGTGAGACAAAGGACATTGTTTTACACCAACAACATGTAAAAGTGTTGTCTGACTTCATTCTAAGGTCATTTACTTTAAGTCAGCCTCTGAAACCCATGGAAACGAGGCTCAAGCAACTGAATATATGGAGAAAGGAAACTTAGATTTGAGGATTGCAGAGAAAAAAAACCACAAATGATGCAGAGGCATTTATTGTTAAATCAGAAATATTTGCAAATAATTAGGAGCAATTAACAAGTCATTTTCATATTGCCATGAAAATGTGAGAACGTGAGGTGCATGGTTAAGAAAAAGGAAGAGAGAACAGCTCTGAAAGGTCATCTGATGGAAGCATGCAAAGGTGCCAACAGTTCTTAAGTTGCCTCAAGCAATAACATAAGCACATTTATCACAGGAACTTAAAAATAATTTTATTATTTAATTATGAGAGAATGTTGAAATTTAGAATAAAGGTTATAAGTGAGAAGCCTTAGGCATATGTGGGGCGCCGCCCACACATTCCCACACATTTTCCATTACAAGATGGCGCTGATATCCGGCTGGAGTTAGCAGTAAACAAGCCATGTGCGCATGTGCTGGGTAACTTTCCACTTCTTGAGCTCTGCCTCTTCCGTGGCGTCATAGGGCCTGATGAGTTTCAACCAATCAGGGGGCTCCGCGTCCAAGGCAAGGACTGATCCCTTTATAAGGGGACAGGCTAATTAGTTCCGCTCTCTCGTTGGTTTCGTCCGTCTCGTGGATCTTGTTCGTCTTGTTCGTCCTGTTCCTCTTCTTAGATTTCTTGGTTTTCTCCGTCTTTTTCGTCACGTGTAGCAAGTGCTGGTTCTCGAGGATAATAAAGTTTACCGCAGAAGGATTCTATTTCGTGTGCCTATTTCTTGCAGGCGAGACGGTTGCGCGGGACAGGCATAAACCTTTCAGAGTGGACCTTGTTGTACATAGCAGTGGTTATTGAACAGCCATGTCTTGGATTACCAAACTTACATGCTGTAGTAACATGTTCTTTCCTGGCATTTAGGTGACTTTTAAGACTTCCGTGGCTTAATTTTATCTTGTTTCATTATTAGCTCCTAGTTACTCTGTTTATGAACATGAACATGGTTGAATGCTGAAAAGATAACAGAATACTTGATAATTTTAGAACTACTAACTGATGGGGGTGGAATCAGAGGAGAGGCCAGTATGGTGGATAGTGTGTCTAATGTGCCCATGGGGAAGGGACAGCCTCCTGATGCTGAGGAGACAAGGATGTGGCTTTGCTGTTCTTAAACACAACACTCTGAAACCTCTGCAAAAGTGAGTTCAGGGGTCTTTGTGTCACCCCAGTGATTCTCAGCCTTGCACATCTGCTGTTTCCTTCACTCTCCTGTGAGCTGCTTCTTCAACCCCCCTAACTCTCCAGAGCAGCACCCACACTTTCTCTAATTACTGAAAACATTCATGACTCAACAATAAACGTCCCTGTCATCCCCTTTCTTAAAATACCACATCTATTTCTGCTTCTTCCAGTGGATGCAGTTGGCTACACATATCTGCTCCTTTCACTCAGATAATGTTTAAAAGACACGCTTTAACCAGCTTTAGAAATTGTCTCTTCTTGTATCTTCAGTTTCTATACTTAAGAGGCATTGGTAGAGTTAAATTAATTAATTTAAACATTACTTCATTTTCTATCAATTGGTTGTAGGGTTAACTATTTGAGTATATTTGAGTGCAAGGAAAATATTTTTGCTTTTTCTTGCTGAAACATTGATTTTTTTCAATTGACTTCTAAACGCACTTCCTATGTCTCCCCTACATCCCATCGTTTCCTTTTGGAGAGCTCCCTTACTGATATTTCAGGTTGACAGGTCTCAGTTTGGCCTGCACTCAGTGACTGTACCCAGAGCACCTTCTTCATGCTCACTCACCTAATGCACAGTCCCACCATCAACACTCTCCTAAGAATGCCAGCCCCAAGTATCATATCTAACACTAAAGATGCTGGAGAGTCATATGCAAATGCAGAATTTCCATCACCTCTCCGTGTGAATGTATTTCTCAAACTATGCTTTCTAGCACAATAAAAACACCTCCATTCCATTATTTGGGGGAGAAACAGGACAGAGAGGACTAGCCTACAGGATCACTCCTTTGTGATAATATCTCAAGCACCATCTGTTAAAAGTCCTGAGATTCTTTTTAATGTGACAATGCTGATCTAAGCTAGCATCAGTGTCCCTGACACAACTACAAGAAGGTGCTTACCATTTAGAAACCACATGCTGTCAACTACATCTCAACTCTAAGCTCTCCACAAAGTTACCTATCACTTGTAGAATGAGATACTTTAATCTATGGCTGGGAAATATGCTTTTGTTGTTAAAGTTTGCCTAGCATGATGAAACCCTGGGTTCAATTGCCAGTACTTCATAAAATTAACAGAGAGGTATAAAATGAAAAGCTATTTCATCTCTACCAGGGCTTTCAAGGTATGAGATTTCTTGAAGACATCTCCCAGTCCTTTCCCATTTTTGAACTGCCTTGCTATAGAGGCTTTCTGGATGTTTTTCCTTTGAAAAGTCCTTTGCTCTCCAAAATTGAAACTGCTGCTGAGTCAGGTAATTCACATGCCTGCAGGCTTTCTCAGCTACTTCCAAAGAAACTCCCAGACTTTCCGGAGTAAAATGGCCCTGACTCTTCTATTTCCTTAGTTGCCTTTGTTAAAATGGCACCTCCAACTGTTGAACTTCCCACTGTAGGATCCCCTTTCAGGGACCCCCACTCAAGTCTCTGGACATGGGGTTACGCAGTGAAACACGAGAGACCTTCTTGCTGCAAAATCACGAGGTAATTTAATGGTGGAGCTCCGGGCCGATACGTATCTCACACAGGAAACAGAGGTATCGACCCTGAGACTTGAAAGCTGGGGGGTTTTATAGGAAGACGGTCAGGGGCTGGGAAGAATTAGCATGAGTACAAAGCTCACCCAACCCTCACAGCTTACTGCAGTCAGGAAGTCAGGAGCCTGAGCCCCACACAATGACCTCCTGACCCCATTCCCCTATGTGAGAGCATGGACTCTTCCCAGGGCCCTGGTATCTACACAAGAATTAACTACACTCTTGGGTTCCAGGCACCGTGGTGTTTATACAAGATAAGTTACAGCTTCACTAATGACTGTGGATTCTGGAGCTCCACAATTGATGGTGCCCAGGTGTCCCGAGAAGGCAGTTAAGTCCTAAATCTCCTAGCTAACAACTGAAAGGATACCTCCCTCTGTATGCTCACCCCGCATTCCATCCCCTTGTATAAGAGACAGCCTAAACAAATCACATTCAGATAACTAAAACTAAGGGAAGTATAGGAAACATTATTTCTCCTTAAAGAGAATTCAGCATTGCAGAGACTGTCAGATTGTGGAAGGTCTTAATTATTAAAGACTAAAATATACTATAAAGAAAATACCAAAAACCAGCAACAGGATTATCAGACCTTGAATTTAATTTTCTTTCACCACCATAGCTAAAATGACACCCTAAGATCTTCACCTTCCTGCCATAGTAAAAGTGGTGCTTCACTCTTTACCTTTTCCAGCTGCCTCATCTAAAATGGCACCCCCAACTCTGCCTTTTTTATTTCTATTCCCCCTGTTACTTAACAGTGGCAACATAAGAACACCATCAGAGCCTGGAGTCATCTTGCAAGAAAAATCCAGAGGAATCTGGGTCATAGGTTGTACCATAATCTATAGCCTATGACTGATTATGACCAGTGTTAACACATATCAAGGCTCAGTACCTCTTCTTCTAGCTAAGCTTTTTGGAGAGAATACCATTATCAGCTCTCTGTACAGCAGAGGAGAAAGATTGGGATGCCCAATAAAGATTATTGGGACAGAGCCAGATAACTTTCAATCTTCCTGTCAATCTTTGTAGCCTACTTTCTTATTTATGTAATAAGCAATGTCATGTTTCACTGTGTTCAGATATGATTGGACTATATCTGTGAGCAACATGCTTTACCACATACTGAAGGAGATATATACCTGAGGCAAGAATAGATGACCAAGATAAAATTCTTAACACATAATATTAAGGCAGAATATAATACCTTCTACAAGACAGATACATAGGATATTATGAAGCTCAAAATGAGGTATAAATCCCATCTCAACTTAATCAGAAAAGATTCAAAGAGGTGGAAATTGTAGTTTGCATATGTACATGGATTGATTATGAAGTAAAATGTAAATATTTCATGTGGGGAAAGATACATGATAAATATCATAGAGGCAAGATATTCACAAACTATGGAAAGAGACAAGAAAGCTGCTACTGGCTGTGTGTGTGTGCCACTTCTTCTCTATATGCAAGGGATTGACTCAGGATTTGCCATGGACGCTTAAGCTTCTGTATTAGACCAGGTAATGTTTTACATTAAGTCATCTCTGAATTAAGACACCGAGTATAAGAAAGTACAATGCAACCAGTCATGTCATACTATATGGAGACAAATGACGTGAAGAAAGAATGCCCAGGTTCAATGCACACATGAAAGATCAACTGATTTTCTAGATGTGATACTCATTTGACTAAAAAGCTCAGTGAGGGATCAGAGCAAGCAAGATGTTGAAGGCTAAGCAGAAAAGTGATCGTCACTGTAGAGATAATAAAAGTTGTTAGAAATCTTTTTCGTTTGTCCATGTATTTATTTAGGGTGTGTGTTCATGTGTGCACATACACGAATCTAAAGTCAACTTGCAGAAGTCTGCTCTCTCATTTTATCATATGGGTTCCAGAGATTAAACTCAGGTTTTTAGGCTCTGTGGCAAGCTCCCTTCCCTGCCAAGCCATCTCTCTGACCCTGTTAGTATTAAATACAGGTTTGTAGTTAAGAGACAATAACTTCAGTCTCAATCCTGCAAGACCATCACAGGATGGTTTTAATTGACTGGGAGGGTCTCGTGTCTCTTAATACTGAGAAGAAAGGCTTGCTGCCTGAACTCTGGCTCTGATTGATGGTAGTAGGAGTGTAATAGGTGATACCACCTGACAGAGGTTAACTAACAGAGTTCATTTTTGATTGTCTCTTGAGTTTCTGCTTGCCATTAGGAGTGCAACACCACTAAATATGTACCCACCATGTTCGGCCTCATTATAGAGAACCAGGGACAAGCAAACATGGCTGATGATTTTGAGACCATGAACCCCAAAAAAAAAAAAAAAAAAAAAAACAAACAAAAAAAAACCCTTCTTGCTTCTTACATGTTAACTGAGTCAAATATATTGTCACAGTAAAGAAAATCTGCCTAATGCAAGAAGGAAACAACTGAGAAAAATACAACTACCTAAGAAAGGGGAAGATGTGATAATTCCATGTGACCACCAAGGTCAGTTGGGTGTTGATTCATTTGAGGCAAGAAGGAAGGCATATTTAATCACAGCATAGTTTGCGGAAGATGTTTCGTGATAATAATTAAATCCTACATTACACAAAGCTTAAGACATGGATATGTTGAAGTTCTTTGTAAAGTACATGGAAGTCTTCCATAAATGTGAGTAGTATAGATTGTCTACAGGTGACATCTTAGGGGTGTAGGGAAGGGTCTGGTGTGGTCATGATCATGCAGATAGTGCAAAGGTCACCAGGCTATTAACCACCTCATCTCTCATATTTGTAAAGTATATGTAACATCTTCCATAAAGAACGGTCCTATTGGATTAGAATTGGTGCTCAAGATGAGAGTCTGTGGAAGATGTCTGAGATAAACATGAGAGTCTGGGGAAGCCCGATGTAGACTCAGTCATAAAGATGGTAGAGGGGTCGGCAGGCTATTGTTCACATCCATTCTCAGCCTTCTGAGTGGAAAACAGATAACACAACTCTTTCTTTAAAGAGATAACACTGTATCATACCTGGTTTCCTAGTACTTATTTGTGAGCACAAAAACCTTAGTATCCCCGAAAGAAAGAGAAATCCAAAAGTGTAGTGGCCAAGCTTCAAAAACAGCAAAAGAGTATTTTTCACAGCATACCCTAAATACCATGATATGTGTAGTAAGCATAGTTTTACACATAGTAACTTAAATTTTCCGGATGGTCTCATTATCATTCCTAAATTAGATAAATAGCTTAACTTTATATACTTAAAAAGTCTGATATAAAATGTAGACAAAATTCTGCCATGCATCTACTAATGTTTACTATAAACCATGTCTGTTTGTAGATGCTATGCATTTGATTGCCTATGTTGCAATTGATCTCCTTAAAACACATGTGCTGACAGGTCTATGTTCTCAGAACTTAGAAATGGGATCTAAGGAAAGAAGTCATATCACTGAGTCTTTGCCCTGGAAGAGGATATAGAGATCCTGGCTCATCCTCTCTTTTTTTTTACTTTCTAATTGCAAATTTTGGGCCCACCATGATGCATGGTGCCAGAACAAAAGGTACAAAATATCACAAACAGAATTTCTGAAGCCACAGACAAAACAGGAAAATAAAATCCTGTGAATTATCTCGGTTACTGGAGACTGCTAGGGGCCAGGCCCGACAGGGTTAGGTATTGAAGTGGAATTTAGTATCAGAAGAAGAACAATAGCTGATGACTTCTGGAATTTAACTATCTCTTACTGTTCTGGGGGCCAGAAGCTGATGACTTCTGGGAATTTAACTCTAGTTATTCTGGGCCAAAAGTTGATGACTTCTGGCAATTTCACAGAGAAAAGGAAAAAAAAGGAAAAAAAGAAAGGAAGGAAGGAAGGAAGGAAGGAAGGAAGGAAGGGAGAAAGAAAGAAAGAAAGAAAGAAAGAAAGAATCAGGCATGTGCATGTGCACACAAACACACACACTGGCTGTTACCATCCAGGCTGTGCCCAACCACCTGTTTCATCATTTTCACAAGTATAAAAGAATACTTACATGATATACACATATCTGCATACATATAGATAGACAGACATAAACATATATCAAAGCAGTCTTTTATTCTATAAGTTTATTATAAGTTCAAAGCAACAGTTTTACATGGCCTTGCTATATCATGGTGTATATGTCTGGCTTCATTCTTGGACCTGACTTAGAATGAATGTTTTTCTTTAATCACAGTTTCAAGCTTATTTCTCAGTGCAATTTATGAAAGCTCATTATGTCCCTTATTATATATCCTTTACTTAATATTCTATGAGGAAGGAGTATATTCTATTCTTGATTCTAATGTTATTGCATTTTTCTGTCAAAACAAATAAAGCCACCTCCTTAAAGTTTTTTTTTTTTTAATTATTGAATCAAATAAGGAACTCTATAAAGTCATTATTTCAACTAAATAGCATTAATTCATGAAAGGTAATTTTCATGTTGGTCTGTATAAAATGTGCTCAGTAGGGTGGACAGTCATCCAGGAAATACTCTCAGAAGGCTAGAGGTATTGAGGGTCTCCCAGTGACCACTCACACCACACCAAATCAATGAGGAGTATGGCAATGAAAAATGGCAGAAAGCACATGGGTAGTAAGAACTAATTCTAGGATAAAGTCTCTGGGGCCATGACTCACCAGAGTGTACCCATCTCAGCTGAGCAAGATGACGGGCTGTCTCCAAAGAGATCACTTGCCCACTGCAGCAATTTTTGCATGGAATCTGCCAGGAAAGAGTGGTAAAATGCTAAGTTGCACCACAGCATAACTATGGACATTGACACAGACAGAGAAAATTGATGGCATAAATTATTGAGGAATAAGGGAATAGTGATATCAAAAAAAAATCACTTCCCACACACACATCCTGAAGCTACTGAGAATCACTGACATACTGTCATCCAGTTTCACAATCAGATTCTAATTCTACTTCTGCCTTAACCTAGTGATGGTTGAGATAGTATAAATTTATATGCAGAATTATAGTATATAGAAGAAATGTAAGGGTTAAATCAAACACTAATATAATAATTATTTACAGTTATAATCTAATATTCTATAGATTGGTATTATTTTTAACTTAGTGAAAATCTGTGCATGTATGTTACAATTAGCAGCAATATATGTGTTCAAATACTGAAAGATTTTTCTGAAAAGAATTTATTATTGTTAACCATCAAAAAATCAGAAATAGTAATTTTTATAACTACAGTTTTTGATGACAAATTGAGATGGCCAGAAATTAAGTAGTTTGCTATAAGTCACATGTTGCTGACTTTAGAATTAGAATCCATGCCTACACAAGGGTTTTATAAGCTTATTATCTATTTGAAGAGATACTCAAATTAAAACCCAAATAGCAGTAACCTCAAGAAGGAGCATGGTTAAGTAACCAGAGTAGATAAATTTCCCCATCAGTTTGTTACTGCTATGGCAGAATGTGCCCGAAAATTTGGTGGGATAAAACAAATCAGAATTAGTGTCTTAAAATTCCGAGGATCTGCAGTTCAAAACAAGACTTCCTGGGTTAGAATCAAAGTTCATAAGAAGAATTCTTTGTGTAGGCTTGGAGGACAGTTTATCCTTATCCCTTTCTGGTAATCAGTAGTTATCTTTGCTCCTTCATGCATGGCCTGCTTCTACCACCCACACTAGCAATGGCTGCCTAAGTTGTCCTCTGTTCTGTGTTACTCTAAACTTACTTTTGCCTGTCATCTACAGGTAAGGACCAGAATCAGATAATCTTGGATATTCTCCTTTACAGAAGCTCTTTTAACTTAAGCACATCTGCAAAGTCTCTTTTGCTAAGCATGCTAACAAGTTCCTTGTTCCAGAGACTTCCTTGCCCTGGCAAACATGGTCTGAAAAGTTTTCTTGAAAAAAAGGAAGAAAAAAAAAAAAAAAGAATGGAAGGCAAGGGGAGGAAGAAAAAGGAGGGATGGAAGGGAAGTTAGGAAAAACATAAGGAAAGAAGGAAAAGGGGAGGAAGGAGAAAGGAAGGAAAAAGGAAGGAAGGAAGAAAAGAAGGAAGGAAGAAAGAACCTGGAGTTGAGACCCTGAAGTTAAATATTAGAGAGTTTACTTGAACATTATTATCAGAAGAATATAGTGGGTGGGGGGGCACATTGTCATCGGGACTTGAAATCTGTCTAAAAAAAGGCAATTCTTGCAGATCAGCCACACAGACATTTTTTTTCACTTGGACCAGAGGTGAGCCTGACACATACGCCTGGGGAGGTTGCACTGGGAGTTATTAGAGCAGAGAGAGTGCTGTGCTCTCTGGAAAAAGGTTCTTTCCAGCCCACAGTGAGGGCCAGGTCTCTGTCATCAGGACTCCAGATCTGCCTGGAAAGGTAGTGCTTGCAGATCAGCTGTACAGGCTTTTTTGCATCTAAAGCAGCAGAGAGCCTGGGGCACAAGTCAGGTGAGGTTACACCAGGAGGTCTCAGAGAGCAGAGAGTGTTGTGCTCTCTGGACAAGGGTCCTTTTGGGCTAGAGAAAGAGCTGGATCTCCTCCAGTAGGACTCAGGACCTGTGGGCAGAGAGCTGAGCTCCCAGAGAAGCCTCACAAGAGCTCCCACACCTAAGCCCACAAAAACAACTGAGTTACTGCCATCAGAACTCAGTGCTTGCCCACAAAGAGCCAAACAATCAAAAGCAATTTTCTTCCTGAGCCCAATGGCCCTTAATTCACATGGGAGACTGGCACCAGTCAGTGAAAACAAGATTACCTATAATCACAGATAACAGCATGGGAAGAGGTAAGCCAAAGACCTTAAGCAATAGAAAACAAAACCTGGCAACATCAAAACCCAGCTCTCCCACCACAGCAAGTAGTAGATTGCCAAACACTCCAGAAAAAGAAGACTCAAACTTGAAACAAAAATAACAGGAAGCAACCACTATTCCTCAATATCTGTTAATATAAATGAACTCAATTCCCCAATAGAAAGACATAGACTACCAGATGGGATATGTAAACAGGATTCAACATTTTGCTGCATACAGAAAACTCATCTCAATGACAAAGACAGACACTACCTCAGAGTAAAAGGCTAGAGAAAAACTTCCAAACAAATGGCCCTGAGAAATAAGCTGGAGTAGCCATTCTAATATTAAATAAAATAAATTTGCAACCAATAGTTATCAGAAAAAAGGACACATTTTACATATCACAGGAAAAATCTATCAAGATGAATTCTCAATCCTGAACATCTATGCTCCAAATACAAGGGTAACCACATTCATAAAAGAAACTCTACTAAAGCTCAAAGCACATATTGCACCACACACAATAATAGTGGAAGATTTCAACACCCGATTCTCATCAATAGACAGATCATGGAAACAGAAACTGAACAGAGACACAGAGAAACTAGCAGGGGTTATAAACCAATTGGAATTAACAGACATCTACAACACATTTCATTCTAAAACAAAAGAATATACTTTCTTATCAGCACCTCAGGACACCTTCTCCCAAACTGACAATATGGTCGGTCACAAAACAAGCCTCAACAGATATAAGAAGATTCAAATACTCTCATGCATTTTATCAGATCACCATGGACTAAGGCTGGTCTTCAATAAGAACAAAGACAACAAAAATCCCACATACACATGAAAGCTGAACAATGTATTACTCAACAATAACATGGTCAAGAAAGAAATTAAACACTTTTTAGAATTTAATGAAAATGAAAGCACAACATACTCAAACTTATTAGACAAAATGAAAGCAGTACTAAGAGGAAAACTCAGCTCTGAATGCAACTCTCCCAAAAAAACTGAAACACTGATACACTAGCAGCTTGAGAGCACAACAAAAAGCTCTACAACAAACAGAAGATACACCCAAAAGGAGTAAAAGGCAAGAAATAATCAAACTCAGAACAGATATCAAATAAATGGGAACAAAAAGAACCATACAAGAATCAACAAAACCCAGAGCTGGTTCGTTGAGAAAAACAACAAGATCTATAAACCCATAGCCACTCTAACTAGAGGGCACACAGAGAGTATTCAAATAAACAAAATCAGAAATGAAAGTTAAGACATAACAATAGAAATTAAGAAAATTCAAGAATACATCAGCTCCTACTACAAAAGCCTATAATCAATAAAAATGAAAAATATGGAGGAAATGGGAAAATTTCTAAAATGATACAAAATACCAAAGTTAAATCAGGATCAGATAAACCATATAAACATTCCCATAACACCTGAAGAAATGACTATTTCAAAAAATAGAGTCAGATGTAACACTACCAAACTTGTTCTTCTAAGCCACAATTACTCTCATTCCTAAACCACACAAAAACCCTACAAGAAAACAGAACTTCAGACCAATCTCCTTCATGAACATTAATGAAAAAAATACTCAATAAATGTTTTGCAAAATGAATCCAAGAACACATCAAAACAATCATTCAACATGCTCAAGTAGGCTTCATCCCTGAGATGCAGGGATGGTTTAATATATGGAAATCCATCAACATAATCCACCATATAAACAAACTCAAAGAAAGAAAAGCATATGATCCTCTCACTAGATGCTGAGAAAGCATTTGACAAAATTAAACACCCCTTTATGTTAAAAGTCTTAGAAAGAGCAGGAATCTAAGGTCCATACCTTTACCTAAACATAGTAAAAGCAATATACATCAAACCAGTAGCCAACATCATACTAAATATTGAGAAACTTGAAGCAATCCCACTAAATCAGGGAATAGACAAGACTGCACGTTATCCCCCTACCTATTTAATATAGTACTGGAAGTCCTGGCCAGAGCAATTAGACAAGAAAAGGAAATCAAAGGGATACAAATTGGAAAGGAAGAAGTAAAAATATTACTATTTGTTGATGACATGATAATACACTTAAGTGACCCCAAAATTCCACCAGAGAACTTTTACAGCTGACAAACCACTTGAGCAAAGTGGCTGGATATAAACTCAACTCAAACAAATCAGTAGCCTTCTTCTACTCCAAGGACAATTATGCAGAGAAAGAAACTAGGGAAAAGATACCCTTCACAATAGTCACAAACAATATGAAACAACTTGGTTGTGACCTTAACTAAGAAAGTGAAAGATCTTTATGCCAAGAACTTCAAATCTCTGAAGAAGGAAATTGAAGAAAATCTCAGAAGATGGAAAGATCTCCCATGCTCATGGATTGGAAGGATCAACATTGTAAAAATGGCCAATTTACCAAAAGCAATCTACAGGTTCAATGCAATCCCATCAAAATTCCAACTCAATTCATCATAGATTTGGAAAGACCAATTTTAAAATTTATCTGGAATAACAAAAAACCTAGATAGCAAAATCTATTCTCACCATCAAGAAAACTTCTTCTGGAATCACCATCCTTGACCTTAACCTAACTTACAAAGCTATTATGTTAAAAACCACATGATATTGGTACAGAGATAGGCAGGTAAAATTCCTAGGCAAATGGATGGAACTAGAGAATATCAACCTGAGTGAGGTAACCCAGTCACAAAAGAACAGACATAATATGCAGTCACTGATAATTGGATACTAACCCCAGAAAGCTCTGAACACCCCAGAAACAACTCTCAGACCATATGAAGCTGAAAAACAAGGAAGGCCAAAATTTGGAAGCCTCAGTCCTTCTTAGAAAAAAAATAGTGTATAGCACCCTTTCAGAGTGTGGTACACTTAGACCTTAAATCATTAATAATTCAAGAGCAATAATGCAACCTTGTGGCAATTCTTGGTATTTAAAAATCATTATGTTTAATCTATACACACCAAGAAAACTTTGACTATTTCCATACTATGTTTTGTTTTACATGTACTTTATGCTCATTGTAACTAGTAAGATTTCAATGCACAGGATCAAACCTTTAAAAAAATCAAGTACTGACAAAAATATATTAATATAGTTTTATGCAAAAATGCTTATAAAATCTGTACATTTATCTCTTTTTTAAATAAAGTTGTTTAATAAAAAAGAAAAAAAGAAGAGTATAGTACTCACCCCTTATTATTGGAGAATATGTTATAGGACTTGAAGGTATTAGACCCTTTTTATTCTGCATGTACACCTTGATAAAGTTTAATTTATGGATTAGGCACAATAAAAATTATCAGTAAAAATATAACAAAATAGAACAATTCTTACAGGCAATAATAACTATAATGTGGATGAGGTGTCCTAGTTACACTGTTAATTCAGTGAAGCCTGGAGTTGTCTGAGAGGAAAGCCTCCACAGGACTTGCCTGGATCACATTGGCTTGTGGGCATGTCGATGAGGAATCGTCTTATTAACTGCTGCAGGTAATTTAGTCCCATCCTTAGACATGTGATTCTTGATTATGTAAGAAAGACAACTAAGTATGAGCCTGTGAGAGAAGTCAGAGAGTGAACCAGGAATTAGTGTTCCTCCATGTCCTCTGCTTCAGCTTCTGCTGGCCTTCCTGCCCTGACCTCAGTCACTGATAGACTGTAACCTGGAAATGTAAGCCATATAAGACCCTTCCTGGCCTAAGTTCCCTTTGCTCAGAGCGTTTTTGTTACAGTCACAGAATGGACCTGGGCCATATCCTTTCTAGCTGTCTGTGCCTCTCACCTTCACATCACACTCAACTTTCTATGAGATAATGAACTCATAAACCTGGACAGGAAGTGAAGTGGTGATCTAGGCAAGATGCCATGGTCCTAAGATACAACATAAGGTTAATACAACCCCAGAACTATAATCTTATGACTGAATGGAAAGGGACTCAGGGGTGGATAGACTGAATGGTGAGGTCTTGATTGACAGAACAATGTTGTATTTCAGAAGAATGGAATAGAATGGAATAAAATAGAATGGTATAACTATCCTATTGTGCACAATGGCATGCAATTTAATACTTAGTTACTGCTTAGTTTTGGTTATTTTCAATCAATACTTTTTTCCCACCAGGCTATTGAAGCAGAGAATATCTCTGTTGTAGATAAGGCTCTATATTCTTGTATAAAGACAAGATAGGAGGTTGGATTATTACAGCAACACAGACTCAGAGCCAGGCCTACTGCAGCAACAATCTGCTGGGTGACATTACAAGTTTACTTGAAACAACAAGTATCAAGGTCTTGGTTTTCTCATCCACAAAATGAAATCATTGGGCCACGTGGCGTCTGTAGATTCTCATTCCAATCTCCTGTGGAGTCACATTGTCCAAATTGAAATTTGTAAGATTGGGGGATTAAATAAAACTTACAATTTCAGAAAGACATGAAATTCATTAGGTCCTTCCCCAGGTTGAGAAAGCACAGTAGAAAATCATCTCTGAGAGGAAGAGAGCCATTTTCAGTAGCACAGGGAGCTCCAGGGATGTATCTCTGAAGAGCATTACCCATGCTGGGATGGGAGGTATCTGCCTTTGAGTCACCCACTCCCCTGCAAGCAACCCCTCTCCTGTGCACTGAGAGTAACTTCCAAGCTAGATTTGGGCAGGAGAGTTTCCCTTGTGTCCCTATTTGGGAGAAATTATAGGAATATAATTTCCAAAGATTGATCCATTAAGTTCAAGAGGTTTCAAGACAGCAGGGAGTACATGGCAGACTGACAGCAAGTGGGTGGCCTGTGCCTTGTGTTAAGATCAAAGCCTTACACTTGTCTTTTTCAAGAGCCATGTGTTTTATCCTCAAGCCTATCCTAACCAGGTTTCTCCCTCATGTTAGTTACTCCATCTCGACACCTCTCTTCTTACTTTATAAATTTCTCATTTTTTTTTTTATTTTTCAGCAACCTTCTATATGATTCAACTCTTTCTCACATATACTTTCAAATTGTTTTCTCAAAGTAAAGAAGGTAGAAAGATATTAAGACTTGGCACATGTTATTAATATGTGTTACAATTATGTCTTCTGAAACATCCTGGGCAGCTGTCTGAATGTTCTACCATTTCTTTCTGTAAATTAATTCTGCTGCCGGCACTGACTTCCACAAGACAAATGAATCTAATGATCTAAATTGAGGATCAATCCCCCAAAGAGCTGCAGAGCCTATAGATCTTCTGTTAGTGACAATTCTTATAAAATAAGTAAACAAACAAAAATTCTCTTCTGCATGGAGAAGTCACTTACTGGCCCTCACAGAGGAAGCATAACTAAATGGCATCATGCATGTGTTGGCAGAGTGGACCCTGAGTAAAAGTAAAAGTAAAACTTTACTAAGTTTCCTACAGAGATGGGGAGGGACGACTCAGGGAGGCTCTGCAAATTCTCTCCAATGACTTTCTGAACAGAGCTCCTTTCTCCTGTCCAGACAGCATCCTAGGTGGGCTGTTACACCTCTTCCTCACTCTGAAGACTGTCACATACAAGCTCTCCTATATTGGCTACTCCATGCCCCTATCTCCAGGCTTCTGTTGTCTTTGTCATGTGCAATAGAGAAATCAGAGATTGTCATAGTGCAGACAATAGCTTTTTCATGTTAATGCGCTTTTAAAGCACATTTAAATCACATTTATGTATATATTTATCTGTGGTATATGTGTGTGCATGTGTGCCTCAGACACATGATGCTTTCTACATCTGCCCTTCAAACCATTTTCTTGCCAAGTAAGTCTGGACTCCCCTTCCCTCTAATCCTGTCTTACCAACTCACCTTAGGAATCTTTTATCTCCCTGCATTTATAAACCATTGCTCCCAGGAAATGTAACATGTAGTTTATAGTCTGCATTTGTCACAGAGATATTCCTGAGTTTTCTTTTGTACAAGTAGGTTGCTCTTCCACCCTAGCCGTCTTTTTGCTCCAGCTCCACCCAGGTCTCAATCTTCAAATCACGATTCCCGTTCTCGCTCGCAGGTGACTTTCTGTGATGGTTATGACGACTAATCTTAAGTTTTGTTTTACATTTTAGTAGCCTAAAGTACATATCCATAAGAAGTCTCTCTGTACACAAAGAAATATGGGTGTGTGGTATTTGTATAGAAAAGCCCTTAGGTTACAAGATTCACCCAAGTTCTAAGCCATAATTTTAAGCTTCATTGTGGACTCTGACGTAGCCCATATCAGGAATCACCATGGGACTGTTATAAGCAGTGGTTTATAGTACTCGACGTATTGCTGTAGATATTTATTAAATACTGCCCTGCTGTAGGAATTTAAGGATCAGTGATGTCTTAATCAAGTGCCTTAAAGCAGAGGTAAAGTTTTGCCTTAACATCAGAAAGTTTGTCTCACCCCAGCAGGATCCACACACCAGAGTGCACGCAGCAGTGACAAGTGTGCACACACCAGTGTCCACACACCAGCGTCCACACACCAGCGTCCACACACCAGCGTCCACACACCAGCGTCCACACACCAGCGTCTACACACCAGCGTCCACACACCAGCGTCCACACACCAGCGTCCACACACCAATGCCCACACGCCACTGTCCACACACCACTGTCCACACACCAGCGTCCACACACCAGCGTCCACACACCAGCGTCCACACACCAGCGTCCACACACCAGCGTTCACGCACCATCTTACTCCTGACTGTCAGTCACAGTGCTAGTTACCTTTAGTGACTCCTATTTTCTCCGATTTCCCCCTGAAAAGATTCTTATGTGAGAGGCAAGAAGCCAGTGTTCTATAACTGCCTCAGGTTTTCTCACTCTAAGAGCCTCCCACCACCCTTTCGAACGTGGCTTCCACTAGTGCGTACGCTGCCTTTTCCACCATAGCCCTTGCTGTCTTGGCCCATGGCTTTTGTTTCCGTGATGCTCACACTCACCAGCCTGAAGACTTTTTCTGATACTTTTCTTTTGTTACTGTTTTTTGTTTGTTTTCTTCGCGCTGCGACACTTGCACGTTAAAAACGTCCCATAAATGTTTATTAACTCTGCGCTTTAAGAGCATATGGAAGCTTGAAACATCGAGCACCTGATCTTGGGAATTTATTCCCTCGGTTGCATCTGTGAAGCCTGAAGCCGGCAGAAGTTCATCGAGCCAAAAATGAAGTGCAAGGTAAAAATAGTGGCAGAAAAGCAAGATGCTGAAAACGCCTCTGTCATTGTTACTGTGCACAGCCTGTCTCCCATCCTCAGTGAGGACTTCCCTGGTGAGGGGTGAAACGTGAGCTGCTCTAGATGGGACTCTTCCATAACAGCAAAGGGATTGGCGTCATACATTGACTACAGTGTTGTCAGCGCATCATGCTGAGTGTGAGGATGCTGGCTCATACTGCGTGCGCAGATGCATGGTGTGCCCGATACTCTCGTCTCTGTGGTTCACACATTCCATTACGGCTGAAGAAGTTATTAGGACTATATACTCACTCAACTTCTCATTCCTCTTTCTGGAAATATCATGATTCATGTGTAAGTCCATGTTTTTTTTTTTTTTTTTTTTTTTTTTTTCAGCAAAAGCTGTAATTCTATATGCCATGTTACAATAAAAAGGCCACTTTTCCAACTGTGAAATCTGAAGGGGTTCTGAATATTTCCCACTTGTAACATCCTCGGGTTGATGGTCATGTATAGGAGTGTGCTATTGAGCGGCTCCTAATAGAAGCATCCAACTCTAGACCAGAACTTTTTCAGACTTAGCAAATGTCTGCGGTAGCTGTTCACTCTCCGATCCCACAAACAGAGTTCTGCAGAGCGTCATCCTGAATAATTGCAGAGCTTCTGGAACTGAACCTTACCAGCTGGCTTAACTGTGGAGAGATTGAAATGAATGGGATGATGTCACTTAGACACCTGGGTGTCTTTGAACAGCATATGGAGTCGGGAACTTGCACTCACAGTATTTTTTTAATGGCAAACTCATTAACATTTTCAAAAGTAAAATTCTGATGTGGCAGCATGTTACCCACACCCATTGCTCAGAATTCCCACCACTTTCGCAACACCAATTTCTGCCAAACATTTACATAGATCTCAAGTAATTAGCAACTACACCTGTTGTGACTTTTTGGCGCTCAGAAGAAACAGTGTGAACTGGAAAATCAGAAAATACAGTGTGATTTCATCTTCTTTAAATTATGTTTAATGTCTGAGTTCATGGAGGAAGACAGGGTTGTTTGGCCCTTTGCCTCAGTGTGATGTGATTTATTAGAGTTCTGCGTTAGTGTCCAAGGGAGTACTGTGGACCATCCACAGACTCTACACTGCTTTCTTCTGACACACTCCCCTTTATCTGATTTCATTTAAAGTCTGAGATTAATCTTACTGGGCAACAGTGCAAAGACCAGGGCTTTTATGAGCTGAGTCATGGAATGTGGCCATATTAATAATTAGCGAAAGCTGTTTTAAAGCAATAGTGATGTCTCCCAGTTACTACTGCAAATAATTCGACAGAATTGAAAATAACGTCTAGGTTCTGGAGAGACAGTTCAGCAGTAAGGAACTGCTCTTCCAGAGGACCCAGGTTTGATTCCCTGAACCCACTTGGTGGCCCACAACTGTCTGTAACTTCAGTGCCAAGGAATCTAATGCCCAGGTCTGACCTCCACAGACATCGGTCTGTACTTGGTGCAACAGATACACACACAAGCAAAAAAAACATACATATAAAACAATCAAAAAAATTTTACTACTACTACTAATGGCAATGGTAATATCTAAAAAGAAGGAAATAATCAGAGTTCAAGAAGGACGGAGTCTTTGCCACAAACACACTTCTAACACTCTCAATGATTTTCATACCATGAAGGTCAAAGAAAGAGAGAGTTGGTGAGAGAAGGGGGAAAGGGTGGAAGGGAGGGGACACAGAAAGGTATGAGAGGGAAAGAGAAGAAAGGGAGAAGAAAGGATAGGACTGGAGAAGACAGGGATTTACTGAATTACATCCTTACAAGGAAAGAGAACAAGTTAGAGATTTAAAAGGTTTACCTGGGGAAAATTACATCCATTAACAAGATACCAACAAATACCATGGTTTCTTAAACGCTGGCTTTGGTGTAGTAACACTGTCTGGCTAACACCATCTCTCTTCCTCCCAGCATAGGGTCACAGGGCACCCTGTACCTGGCTTTTTGCCTGGGTCCTGCAGATCCAAACTCAAGTCCTCCAGTCTGTACACTTACCTGACTGAGCCAGTCCACAGGTTGGACTTAATTACCTGTTAACATTCCCATCTGAAAATGGAAAATCTCAGCCACCTTCTTTTCTGTTGTTTTTTTCTGTTCCTATCTGTTGATGATCTTATGGCTTTTCTTGTTGGTTTGTTACAGCCTTGCCCTGTCATTGTGGATTAGATGCTGGACATCTGCTGTTTATTACTGTAGGGACTCTGGGTGTGTTACCTATTGTCCAGTAACGCTGTGTTCTTCAGGTGGCTGGGTCACCTGGATCTTTTCACGCATTCATCTGGGCTTTACTGAGCCTGGTACATTGTATGTTGACCTCTGCATGTCCTCTACTGTGCTTCTTTCCCATGCTCTGTCTTCATTAATGAATTAATGATAGACACTAAAGCCAAGCTGAATCACTCAAATGTTGGAATCTCACCTCAGTGCCTGAGACCTCAGGCTGATTCTCCTTCTGACTTCCTGAGTTTCCTGTATACAGCAGAGGATCAACCCATCCACTTAAAATGATTTTCAGATAAATTTTCTAGTTGAATTGTGATTCCTTGACTCAGCACATTTGTTGTTTAAGTTTCTTCTCCAAACTCTCCGCCCTCTCTCTTCAACTGAGTAATTTTGGCTTCTAGTTGGCCTGTTTTTTCTCAAAAGATAAAACAGAAACTATCCCAATAAAAACAGCTAATATTAATGTGAAAATTACACACATATTTTCCTTCTGTCAAAATGTTAACCTTCAAATTGAAACTTGTGATAGTCGATTTCTTCACCTTTCAAAACATTTTTTTAAAATAAAAATTGCTGGCTTTAAAAAAAATTTTGATAGAAAAGCCTGTGTAAGATGACATTATCAAAAGTCAGAACATCTTACTTGAACAAATTTTAATTTCATACCGAAACTAATTATAATGACTGTGATGTCATGAACTTGACAAGACACAGTAGAATTAGTAGTCATGTTACATCTGTCTGATCACAGATCTTATACTCTCTGACAAGATGTCTCTGTCACGAGTAGGAACTACCTTTTTGTGTGTAAGGGAAGCTGTCTGTTGAACACTCTGAACAGAATACCAGAAATAACTGAGAAAACATAGATGAGGCTGATAATAATGTGGGATTGAGGGGTTCAATATTAATGGAGAAAGATATGGAGGTAACAGAATGGAATGGGGTCAGTCACTCCAAACAGGAGTGAAACTTCTTACTCAAGAAGAGACAGAGAGCATACAGGAAGCTAAGGGCCCCCTCCCTGTGAGTACGTGGAGCCTTGTACTGAGCAGAGACCACAGGGGGAGCTGACAGCCTAAGAAGGGCTGTGAGACCCAGAAAAACTACCTTAGCAACAATAGCGAGATCTGACTACAAGATCGTGGGTGAGCTGAGAACTTCCTTAAGGACTGAGGATGCACTCAGTGGTGGAATACTTAGCATCTCAGAGTAGCCTGAAGACAGGGTTGACACCTAAAATAGCACAAAAGTGGGGAGGGCAAAGGAGACGTAGATAATCAGTACTCATAGTCTGAGAGATTAAGGGAAATAAATGTTTTAGTAATAGAAAGCTTAGCTTGCGGTTGACCCTACACAATGACACGTGCTATATTGGCAAACAAGAAGAAGGAGGAGGAGAAAATTTTAAACACAGAGTACAGAGCAGGATAGCACCAACCTGAAAAACAAAAAGGTCTGCAAATGCTATTGAATAGCAAACAAGGGAGTTAGAGTGGAGCCCCCAAGCCTTGTTATGACTTTGTAACACAGCAGAGGCCAGTGGCTCTGCAAAGGAGGATTGGGCTAATTGAGAAAGGAGTCTGTGAAGTCAAGTAGGTGTCTTGTTATTGTGTGTTGGACATAAAAGATAAGACTGTGCTAACCATAACAACAATATGGAGACTTAGAAGCCCTGTTAATCTGTCAAAAATACTAGTTTCTATATAGAAAAAGTCTGGGCGAGGGAACTGGCTCAGTGATTAACTGTGGATTAAACCCAGGTTTACTTCCCAACACCAGTGTCTGGTGGCTTACAGCTACCTGGAACTCTAGCTCCGAGGTAACTTGGAGGGAATGGGGTGCTCTGGCCTCCCCAGGACACCTACATATACCAGTATATTCCGACATGCATTCATAAGCATACCATTATTAATATTAAGCAAATAAATCTTATTTTATTGTTTTTTTATTCCAACATCTGCTTTATTGACAACTTCTATGTTTTGGGTTATACATCTCTCTATGTTCTCACATCTCCACCTAAACCAAATATGAAATCCTTTCAGCTGTGTTTCTGTTAATGTCGGGCCTTCTGTAGAATTTAGAAATCTGGGAATTTACTAGAAAAGTCTAAATTGTATTGTTTTTAGGTGACTATTTAAAAATTCTGTTAGTCAAGAATTAAAGTTTAATGGCAAATGCTTTGCATCTAAAATCAATAGGATTTTCCATGAGCAGAGACTGCAAGGCAGCCTAATATGAAGAGATTTGCATATCTTTTTTTGATTTTATGGGATGTATTTTATTTACATTGCAAATGTTATCCCCTTTACCGGGATCCCATCCAGAAACCCCCTATGCCTATGCCATCTCCCCTCCCCCTGCTTCTATGAGGGTGTTCACCCACTTCCCCACGATGACATTCTCCTACACTGCAGCATCAAGCCTTGGCAGGACGAAGGGCTTCTCCTCCTACTGATGCCCAACAAGGCCATCCTCTGCTACATGTGCAGCTGGAGCCATGGGTCCGTCCATGTGTACTCTTTGGAAAGTGGTTTAATCTTTGGGAGCTCTGGTTAGTTGTTGTTCTTGTTATAGGATTGTAAACCCCTTCGACTCCTTCAATTCTTTCTCTAACTCCTCCATTTAAAAACCCTGCTCTCAGTTCTATGGCTGCAAGCATCTGCCTCTGTTTTTATGTTTTGGCAGAGCCTCTCAGGAGACAGCTATATCAGGCTCCTGTCAGCATGCACTGCTTGGCATCAGCAATACTGTTTGGGTTTGGTGACTGAATATGGGCTGGAGCGCCAGGAGGGCAGTCTCTGGATGGCCTCTCCTTCAGTTTCTGCTCCAAGCTTTGTCTCCAATATTTCCTCCTGAGAATATTTTTGTTCACCCTTCTAGGATGGACTGAAGCATCTACTCTCTGGTCATTCTTCTTATGCTTCACGTGGTCTATGAATTGTATCTTTGGTATTCTGAGCTTTTGGGTTAATACCCACTTATAAGTGAGTGCATACCATGGGTCTATTTTGGGGATTGCATTACCTCATTCAGGATGATATTTTCTAGATCTATCCATTTGTTTAATAATTTAATGGACACATCATTTTTAATAGCTAAGTAGTACTCCATTGTGTAAAGGTATCACATTATCTGTATCTATTCCTCTGTTGAAGGACATCTGGGTTCTTTCCAGTTTCTCGCTATTATAAATAAGGCTGCTATGAAAATAATGGAGCATGTGTCCTTATTATATATTGGAACATCTTTTCACTTTTGGATATATGCCTGGGAGTGGTATAGCTGAGTCCTCAGGTAGTCCAGTTTTCTAAGGAACTGCCAGACTGATATCCAGAGTGGTTGTACCAGCCTACAACCCCACCAAAAATGGAGGAGTGTTCCTCTTTCTCCACATTCTCACCAGCATCTACTGTCACCTGAGATTTTGAACTTAGCCATTATGACTGGTGTGAGGTGAAATCTCAGGGTTGTTTTGATTTGCATTTCCCTGATTACTGAGGATGATGAACACTTCTTTAGGTGCTTCTCAACCATTTGATATTCTTTAGTTGAGAAGTCTTTGTCTGGCTCTGTCTCCCATTTTATAATAAGGTTATTTGATTACTTGAATTCTTTGTATATATTGGGTATTAGCCATCTATCAGATGTAGGATCAATAAATAACTTTTCTCAATCTGTTGGCTGCTGTTTTGTCTTATTGACAGTGTGCTTTGCCTTACTGAAGCTTTGCAGTTTTTATGAGGTCCCATTTGTCAATTCATTATGTTAGAGCATAAGCCATTGGTGTTATGTTCAGGAAATTTTACACAGTGCCGATGTGTTCAAGGCTCTTCCCCACTTTCTTTTCAATTAGGTTCAGTGTACCTGGTTTTATATGGAGATCCTTAATATATTTGAACTGGAGCTTTGTATAGGGAGAAAAGTATGAATCAATTTGCATTCTTTTACATGCTGAATGACAGTTGAACCAGCATAATTTGATGAAAATGCTGTCTTTTTTTCCACTGGATGGTTTTTGTTCCTTTGTCAACGATCAAAGATGTGGGTTCATTTCTAGTTCTTCAATTCTATTCCATTGATCTGCCTGCCTGTCTTTGTACCAATACCATACAGTTTTTATCACTATTACTCTGTTATATAGCTTGAGGTCAGGAAACGTGTTTTCCCCAGTTCTTTTATTGTTGAGGAAAGTTTTCAATATCCTGGAGTTTTTATTATACCAAATGAATTTGCAAATTGATCCTTCTAACTCTATGAAGAATTGAGTTGAAAATTTGATGGGCATTGCATTGAGTCTGTAGATTGCTTTTCACAAGATGGTCATTTTTATTATTTTAATTCTGCCAATCTATGAGCATGGGGAATCTTTCCAATCTTCTGAGATCTTCAATTTCCTTCTTCAGAAACTTGAATTTGTCCTCATACAGATCTTTCACTTGCTTGATTAGAGTGACATCAAGGTATTTTGTATTATTTGGGACTATTGTTATGGGGGTCATTTCCCTAATTTCTTCCTCAGCCTGTTTATACTTTGAGTAGAGGAAGGCTACTGATTTGCTTGAGTTAATTTTCTATCCAGCCACTTTGCTGAATTTGTTTATTAGCTCTAGGAGTTCTCTGGTGCAATTTTTGGAGTCACTTAAGTATACTATCATATCATCAGCAAATACTGATATTTTTACTTCTTCCTTTTTAATTTGTATCCCTTCTACTTCCTTTTATTATCTAATTGCTTTGGCTACGACTTCCTGCACTGTATTGAATAGGTAGGGAGAGGGTAGGAAGCCTAGTCTAGTCCCTGATTTAGTGGGATTGTTTAAAGTTTCTCTCCATTTAGTTTGATGTTGGATATTGAGTTGCTGTATATTGCTTTTACTATGTTTAGGTATGGGCCTTGAATTCCTGATCTTTCCAAGACGTTTAACATGAAGGGTGTTGAATTTTGTCAAATGGTTTCTTAGCATCTAATGAGATGGTCATGTGGGTTTGTTTGTTTGTTTAGCTTGTTTATATAGTAGATCACATTAATGGATTTCCATATATTGAACCATACTCATATCCCAGGGATGAAGCCTACTTGATTGTGATAGATGATCATTTTGATGTGTTCTTGGATTCAGTTTGCAAAAATTTTATTGAGTATTTTACATTGATATTCATGACAAATTATCTGGTTTACTCTCTTTGTTGAGTCTTTGTGTGGTTTAGGTATAAGCATAATTGTAAGTTCATAGAAGGAATTGGGTAGTGTTCAGAGAGTACTATTATTAAGTAATCTACAGAGGTCTCATAGAATTCTGCACTAAATCCATCTGGTCCTGAGTTTGTTTTGGTTGGGAGACTTTTGATGACTGCTTCTATTTCCATAGAGGTTATGGGACTGACTAGATGGTTTGTCTGATTCTGATTTAACATTGATACTTGGTATCACTGGAAAATATTCCGTTTCATCCAGATTTTCCAATTTTGATAAGTATATGCTTTTGTTGTAGAATCTGATGAATTCTTAAATTTCCTCAGTTTCTATAGTTTTGTCTCCACTTTGGTTTGTGATTTTGTTTATTTGAATGATGTCTCTGTGCCTTCTGGTTAGTCTGAATAAGAGTTTATTCTTTTTTTTTTTTTTTTTTTTTTTTTTTTTTGATTCTTATCAAAGAAACAGCTCGTGGTTTTGTGGATTTTTTATATAGTTCTTTTTGTTTCTATTTTGTTGATTGAGCCCTGAGTTTGATTATTTCCTGCTGTCTACTGCTCTTCAGGGCATTTGATTTTTTGTTGTTGTTGTTCTAGACCTTTTATATATGCTGTCAAGCTGCTAGTATATGCTCTCTCCAGTTTCTTTTAGGAGGCACTCAGATTTATGAGTTTTCCTCTTAGCACTGCTTTCATTATGTCCAATAAGATTGGTTTTGTTGTGCCTTTATTTTCATTAAATTCTACAAAGTCTTTAATTTCCTTTTTATCTCTTTCTTGACCAAGTTATTATTGAGTAGAGCATTGTTCAGCTTCTATGTGTATGTGGAATATCTCTTGTGTTGTAGATGTTGTTGTTGAAGGGCAGTCTTAATTCATAGTGATTGAATAGAATGCATAGGATTATTTCATTCTTCTTCTATCTGTTGAGATCTGTTTTGTGAACAATTATATGGTCAGTTTTGGAGAAGGTACCAGGAGGTGCTAAGAAGAAGGTTTTTTTTTTTTTTTTTTTTTTTAATTTTAGGATGAAATGTCCTATAGATGTCTGTTAAATCCATTTGGTTCAAAACTTCTGTAAATTTCACCATGTTTCTGTCTATTTTCAGTTTCCTTGATCTACCCATTGATAAAAGTAGGGTGTTGAAGTCTCCCACTATTATTGTGTGAGGTGCAATATGTGCTTTGAGCTTTAGTAACATAACCTTTATGAATGAAGGTGCCCTTACATTTGGAAAATAGATATTGAGAATTGAGATTTTATCTTATTGGATTTTTTCCTTTGACAAGTATGAAGTCTCCTTCTTTACCTCTTTTGAAAACTTTTGATTGTAAGTCAATTTTATTTGCTATTATTATGACTATTCCAGCTTTTTTCTTGATTCCATTTGCTTGAAAAATTGTTTTCCAGCCTTTTACTCTGAGGTAGTGTCTGTTTTTGTCACTGAGATGTGTTTCCTGTATGGAACAAAATGCTGGGTTCTATTTACGTATCCAGTCTGTTAATGTTTTTCTTCTTATTGGAGAATTGGTGTTGAGAGACATGAGGAACCAGTAATTGTTGTTTCCTGGCTTTTGTTGTTGTTGTTAGATGTGGAATTATGTTTTTGTGGCTGTCTTCTTTAGTGTTAGCTAAAAAAAATATTATTATCTTGCTTTCTTGCTTTTTCTAGGGTATACTTTTCTTCCAGGTGTTGGAGTTTGCCATCTACTATCCTTTGCATGGCTGGACTTCCAGAAGATATTGTGTAAATTTGGTTCTGTGATGGAATATCTTGGCTTTTCCATCTATGTTAACTGAAAGTTTTTTGGATATAGTAGCATGGGCTGGCATTTGTGGTATCTTAGGATCTGTATGGCATATGTCAGGAATCACAGTCTCTGTTGAGAAAACTGGTATGATTCTGATAGGTATGCCTTTGTATGTTATGTGACTTTTTTTCCATTCTGCTTTCAATATTCTTTCTCTGTTTTGTACATTTGGTGTTTTGGGTATTATGTAACAGCAGGGATTTCTTTTCTGGTCCAATTTATTTGGAGTTCTTTAGGCTTCTTTGTATGTTTATCTGCATATCGTTCACTAGGGTATGAAAGTTTTCTTCAATAATTTTGTTGAAGATATTTACTGGTCTTTTAAGCTGAAAATCTTTCCATTCCTCTCTTTCTTTCTTCCTTTCTTTCTTTTTTTCTTTCTTTCTTTCTTTCTTTTAGGACTTTGTTTTTCTTGAACTTCATATAGTCTGTAAGTTGCATCCATTTTAATAAGAATTTCATAAAGTCATTGTTTCTGATAGCTGAGTGCTACTCCATTGTTTAAATATACCACAAATTTTGTATCCATTCATCTACCGAAGGACATCTGGGTTCTTTCCAGCTTCTGGCTATTATAAATAGGGCTGCTATGAACACTGTGGTGCATGTGTCTTTGTTGTATGTTGGAGCATCTCTGGAGTAAATGCCCAGAAGTAGAATAACTGGGTCTTCAGGTAGTATTATGTCCAATTTTCTGAGAAACTGCCAGACTGATTTCCAGAGTGGTTGTACAAGTTTACAACCCCATCAACAGTGGAGAAGTGTTCCACTTTCTCCGCACCCTCGCCAGCATCTGATGTTGTCTGAATTTTAGATCTTCTGACTGGTGTGAGGTGGAATCTCAGCGTTGTTTTGATTTGCATTTCACTGATGGCTAAGGATGTCGAGCACTTCCTTAGATGCTTCTCCGCCATTCAATATTCCTCAATTGAGAACTGTTTGTTTAGATCTTTACCCCATTTTATAATAGGGTTGTTTGATTCTCTGGTGTCTAACTTCTTGAGTTCTTTGTATACCTTGGATATTATGCCTCTATCAGATGTGGGGTTGGTAAAGATTTTTTCCCAATCTGTTGGCTGCCATTTTGTTTTCTTAACAGTGACCTTAGCCTTGCAGAAACATTGCAACCTCATTAAGTCCCATTTGTCGATACTTGACCTTAGAGCTTGAGCCTTTGTTGTTCTGTTCAGGAAATTTTCTCCGGTGCCTATGTGTTCTAAGGTTTTCCCTACTTTCTCTTCTAATAGTTTCAGTGTACCTGGTTTAATGTGGAGATCTTTGATCCACTTGCACTTGAACTTTGTACAAGGAGATAGGAGGGGGTCTATTTTCATTCTTCTACATGCTGAGTGCCAGTTGGATCAACACCTTTTGTTGAAGAGGCTGTCCTTTTTCCATTGAATGTTTACAGATCCTTTGTCAAAAATCAGGTGAGCATATATGTGAGGGCTCATTTCTGGATCTTTTATTATATTCCATTGATCCATGTGCCTATCTCTGTACCAGTACCATGCAGTTTTTAGCAAAATTGCCTTGTAGTATAGCTTGAGGTCAGGGATAGTGATTCCCACAGATGTATTGTTGTTGAGGATGGATTTTGCTATTCTAGGTCTTTTATTATTCCAGATAAATTGCACATTGCTCTTTCCAACTCTATGAAGAATTGTGTTGGTATTTTGATTGGGATTTCATTGAATCTGTAGATTGCTTTTGGTAGGATGGCCATTTTTACAATGTTGATCCTTCCAATCCTTGAGCATAGGAGATCTTTCCATTTTCTGAGATGTTCCTCGATTTTCTTCTTTAAAGAATTGAAGTTATTGTCATAAAAGTCCTTCACTTGCTTAGTTAGAGTCACACCAAGGTATTTCATATTGTTTATGACTATTGTGAAGGGTATTGTTTCCCTTATATCTTTCTTCGCATATTTGTCCTTTGAGTACAGGAAGGCTACTGATTTGTTTGAGTTAATTTTATATCCAGCCACTTTGCTGAACTTGTTTACCAGCTGTGGAATTTCTCTGATGGAATTTTTGGGGTCACTTAAGTACACTATCATGTCATCTGCAAAGAGTGATGTTTTAGCTCTTCCTTTCCAATTTGTATCCCTTTGATTTCCTTTTGCTGCCAAATTGCTCTGGCTAGGACTTCCAGGATTATGTTGAATAGGTAGGGGGAGAGTGGGCAGCCTTGTCTAGTCCCTGATTTTAGTAGGACTGATTCAAGTTTTTCACCATTATGTTTGATGTTGGCTATTGATTTTCTGTATATTGCTTTTATAATGTTTAGGTGTGTGCCTTGGATTCCTGTTCTTTCCAAGACATTTAACATGACGGGGTGTTGAATTTTGTCAAATGCTTTCTTAGCATCTAGTGAGATGACCCTGTGGTGGTTTGCTTTGAGTTTGATTATATGGAGGATTACATTGATGGATTTCCATATATTAAACTATCCCTGCATCCCAAGGATGAAGCCTATTTGATCATGGTGAGTGATCATTTTCACATGTTCTTGGATGAGTTTCCTGTATGCAGCAAAATGCTACATTCTGTTTATGTATCCAGTCTGATAGTCTATATCTTTTTATTGGGGAATTGAGTCCATTTATGTTAACATATATTAAGGAATAGTGGATACTGTTTCCTGCTATTTTTGCTTTTAGAGGTAGAATTATGCCAGTGTGTCCTTCTTTTGGTTTTCTTGCTTAGGTATTTTCTTGTTTTTACTAGGATGTAGTTTCCCTCCTATAATTCATTGTAGTGCTGGGTTTGTGGTCAGATATTGTGTAAATTTAGTTTTGTCCTGGAATATCTTGGTCTCTTCATCTATGGTGATTGAGAGTTTTTCTGGGTATAACAATTTGGGCTGACACTTGTGTTCCTTTAAGTCTGCGTGATGTCTGTCCAGGATCGTCTAGCTTTCATAGGCTCTGTTGAGAACTCGGGTGTGATTCTGATTGGTCTGCCTTTATATGTTACATGACCTTTTTCCCTTACTGCTTTTAGTATTCTTTCTTTGCTTTGGGAACGTGGCATTTTGACTATTATGTGTGAGGAAGAAATTTTTTTCTGGTCCACTCAATTTGAAGTTCTGTAGGCTTCTTTTATGCTCATGGTCATCTCATTCTTAAGGGTAGGGAAGTTTTCTTCTATGATTTTGTTAAAGATATTTACTGTGCCTGTTACTTGATATACTTCACCCTCCTCTATTCTTATTATCCTTAGGTTGGCTCTTCTCATTGTGTCCTGGATCTCCTGGACATTTTGGGTTAGGAGCTTCTTGGCTCTTGCATCTTGTCTGACTGTTTTGTCTCTTTTCCATGTTGTCTTCTGCCCCTGAGATTCTCTCTTCCATCTCTTGTAGTCTGTTGGAGATGCTTGCATCTGTGACTACTGATTTCTTTTTTAGGTTTTCTACCTTCAGGGTTGTCTCTTTTAGTGTTTTCTTTATTGTTTCCATTTCTGTTTTAAATTCCTTCTTCAATTCTTTTATCTCTTTGGATCTGTTTTCCTCTGGTTCTTTGATTTCTTTGCGTGTTTTTCTTGTTTCCTCTTTAAAAGCTTCTATTTCTTTATGCTTTTCCTCCCGTTCTTGTTTAAGGATCTCTATGATCATCTTGAGGTATGATTTCGGGTCTTAGTCTTCTTTTTCTGGAGTGTTTGGCATTCTGCTACTTGCTGTGATGGGAGAGCTGGGTTCTGGTGTTGGCAGGATTTTTGGCCCAGACCTCTGTTCACCCCGGCTACTGAACGCACAGTCTCACCAGGCCTGCATCCCTGGATCTCCACTGTTTCTGGTGGCAGATGGCCTGAGCGTTTGGTCTGTATGCATGGGCCCTCCAGGTCGAAACCAACACCCCCCTTTCTTCTATACCTATTATCCTCAGATTTTATCTTCTCGTTGTGTTCTGGATTTTCTAGATATTTTGTGTTATGATCCTTTTGCATTTTTTTCTTTGACTGTTGTGTCAATATTTTCTATGCTATCTTCTGCACCATAGATTCTCTCTTCTATCACTTGGTGATGCTTGCATCTATGACTCCTGATATCTTTTCTAGGTTATTTATCTCCAGGGTTGTCTCCTTTTGTGATTTCTTTGTTGTTTCTATTTTTATTTTTGATTTTGTATCGTTTTGTTCAATTCCTTCACTTGTTTGACTGAGTTTTGTGCTTCTTCTTTAAAGCTTTCTACCTATCTAACTTTGTTGTCCTGCATTTCTTTAAAGGAGTTATTTATGACCTTTTTAAAGTCCTCTAACACTGTCATGAGCTGTGACTTTTGAATCAGAATCTTGCTTTTCTGGTGTGTTGGTGTATGCAGGACTTTCTGTGCAGGGGTAGCTAGGTTCTGATGATGCCACATGTCCTTGGTTTCTCTTGTTTAGGTTCTTGGACTTGCCTTTTGCCATCTTCTTATCTGTTGTGTTAGCTGGTCTTCCTGCTTCTGACAGTGGCTTGACCCCCCTATAAGCCTGTTTGTCGGTACTACTGGGGGACAAGTTCTTTCCCAGCAGGGTTTGAGTAGAAATAACTGTGGCACAGGGTCAGCACACTGCACAGACAAAAACCTGAAGGATCTTGTCTTAGACTACTCTTTTGTTTCTGTGTCCTAAGGGCTCCCGGCAGGGCTCACAGAATAGAAGTGGTAGTCTTACCTATTTTTTCAAGTGTTTCAGCACTTCTGGGGTGTGGAGAGCAGGTGTGGCAGCAGTCCCAAGATGGTGCTTGGGACTCCGGCCAGGTCTTGTGACTAACACCTGACTTCCTCCTGCCCCCCCCCCCGAGATTAACCACTCCCACCATGTGAACTGCGCAGGCACACCCATGACTCGAGATCAGGCCAGATGACATGAACCTATGAACTGCAGCCACACAACATGGACTGAGGAGCTGGAGTTGAGAGAGAATAAAAGGGACTGCACTTGGGGGCAGAGAAGGAGAGAAAGAGAAACAGAAAGAGAGACAAAAAGGGAGAGAAAGATTTTCACTTGCATGCTGTAAGGTTCCTGAATAAACTGCTTTGATAAAAATGCTGTGTTGTCACTCCTTTTCTGCTGTTTGGAGATGGTAGTGACAAGTGGTAGACTGTACAGGGACCTGTTCAGAACTCATCGTGGTTAGGGTGACTAGTCGGTAAACTCCCAGGTAAGTGGGACAATCAAGGTTCTCAGTTTGAGACTATAAAGCTCCCTGGTAAAGGGGACGAGGAAGGCTCTTGGTTTGAAATGATAAAGTTCCTGGTACAGGGACAAGTTGCACCCGGTACTATGGGAAACACAACATCAGTTCAGACAGTTTGCCAAGCTCTGAAGGATTTGCTGAAAGTGAAAGGAATCGGGCTAAAAAAGGAGACTGTAGAGAATTTTTTAAAGCAGTGGATCAGGTAGCTCCCTGGTTCCCAGTATCTGGACATCTCACAATGTCTAGTTGGAAAAAATTAGGAAAGAATTTGCAGTTTGCCAAAGAGCAAGGAGTACTAGCTAAAGGAGTGTTGCTGGTATGGAAATTGGTGAAGAACTGTATAGGAGATGAGGAACGGTGTAGTGCGGAGCTGGAGAAGGGAAATGAGGCTCTGAATCAGGTTAGGGAAGAGCACTCCCAGAATTCAGAGGCGGAAGAAGTGTCTAGTGAGGGAGAAATGTTGGAAGACGATCTGGAGAGCATAGCCGACAGTTTGGAAAAAGTGAAAGTACAGGTTGAACTGTCGGCTCTGGGGCCGCCAATTCTGCCTCCTTATGCACCAGGCGGAGTGGAAGGGTGTAGTCTGCATCCTGAAACTTGGAGAGAGATACGAGCCCAGTGCTTTCCTGCATTTCAGGATGAGCAGGGTAATTGTTATCATTAGCCGCTAGACTGGAAAATCATTCAGAGGCTAACAGAGGGAGTGCACACCTATGGAGTTAGTGCTGTGTAGGTTGTGGTGCAATTAGAACACCTACACCGGTATTGCATAACCCCTTGTGACTGGCAAAATTTGGATCATGCTTGCCTGACCTCTGGTCAATATTTAGATTGTAAGGCATACTATATTGAATTTGCCACAGAGCAGGCAGTTCTTAACACTTGCAATGGTCAGCCCGCCTGGGATCAGGACATGCTGATGGGACAAGGAAGGTTTGCAGCAGCTTTCAGAAGGATATGGTGGCAAACTACTTAGGGACTAAAATAACTATAAATTCAGTGACTCCCCAGAAAATCCAAATTTGTACTTATAAGTTAAAAATACTAAATGATTTTCAAAAATTATTAGGAGATATTCAATAGGTTCGACCCTATTTATCTCTGACCAACAGAAAGCTGCAACCACTCTATAATATTCTGCCAGGTGATTCTGCTCTTGATTCTCCCAGACAACTCACTGATGCTGCCCGAGCTGCATTACAACTGGTAGAGCAGGGCATCCAGACTGCAGCCTTAAAATGCCGGAATGAGTCACAACCCATTTTGCTGTGTATTCTGCCCACAGAGGCACAACCAACAGGAGTTCTATGACAAGGAGCTCCCTTGCTATGGATTCGTCCAAAGATTTCCCCGGCGTAGAAACTTGTGCATTATCCTACCACAGTGACACAATTGGCTTTGCTTGGCATCTAAGAATACATACAGTGCTTTGGCATCCCACCTAAAGATTTGATAGTTCCTTATAATGTAAAACAGTTGGAAGTTTTATCAGCCTCAATAGATGATTGGGCAGTTTTTGAGGTGTAGTTTTCAGGGTAACTTTGATAATCATTTCCCTAAGGATCCTATCCTACAGTTGATTACCACTCATCCTGTAGTTTTTCCTCGCATCACTTCAAAGGATGTTTTGCCAGATGCCCCACATATCTTTACAGATGGTTCCAAGACAGGACAAGGAGCATATGTGGTGGCAGGGTCCTCTCCGGTTACCATACAATTTCCCCCTGCATCACCCCAAGTTACTGAACTGCAAATTGTGATTAAGGTATTTGAGTTGTTTCGAGGTCCTTTTAACTTGATTTCTGAGAGCCAGTATGTTGTTACCATCATCCTCTGCTTGGAAGTAGTGGGTAAAATCAATTCAAAATGTACTATTGGACATCTCATTGTCACCTTGCATGACTTGATTTTGAAAAAAACATTGCCCTTTTTTGTACAGCATGTCCATGCCCATACTAACTTACCTGGTCCCCTAGCGGAGGGAAATGTTATTGCAGATTAAGCCACCAGGGCTTGCTTGATTTTTTTTTTTTTTTTTTTTTTTTTGATACATCACCTATTTCATTGGCTCAAAAATTTCATTCACAGTTCCATGTTAATTCCAAGACCCTGTCCTCACACTTTAAGATCACATGCGATGAGGCATGGGATATTGTAAAAGGGTATCAGAAGTGTGCCACTATGCTACCCCAGATTGAGTTTGGGGTTAACCCACGTGGGTTGTGTCCTCTACACCTCTGGCAAATGGATGTCACTCATTTCTCTGAATTTGGAAAATTAAAGTATCTCCATGTTTCTGTTGATACAGCCTCTGGGATTGTTTTTGCATCTCTACACACAGGGAAAAAGGCATGTCATGTAATTGCACATTGCTTTGAAGCATGGAGCACCTGGGGGGCAGCCCAAAGAATTAAAAACAGATAATGGGCCTGCCTATACTTCTGCTTCTTTTGTGTCCTTCTGCAAAATGATGGGTGTTCGAGTAACTCACGGATTGCCCTATAATCCTCAAGGGTAAGGAATCATTGAGCATGCTCACTGCACCCTCAAAGAGTGTTAGTTAAACAAAAGGGGGGAATTGCCTCCGCAGGTTCTTCCCCTAGGGAGAGACTGGCTATTGCTCTTTTTACCTTAAATTTTTTAAATGAAGACAAGCATGGGTGGGTCGCTGCTAAGCGTCACGCCAATCTTGATGTTTCTCCCAAAGGCCGGGTTATGTGGAAAGATGTCCTGACTGGCAAATGGCAAGGTCCCGATCCAGTGTTGGTTTGGGTGAGAGGGTCTGTTTGTGTGTTTCTTCAGGAACATCGACAACCACTGTGGGTCCCAGAGAGGTTGACCAAAATAGTCCAGAATGAGCAGTCTGAAGATGCTGTAGGTGTGCCTGGTGATGCTGACGCTCCCGGTGGTGAAGACTGAAGATCTGCAATGGGGGCTCCTATCAGTGTTCCCTAAGCCTTTGCCGCTCACACACTCAGTGCATGTTTTCTCTTAATTCTTTGCATCTAATACCTCCTTGCAATTGCCTTTCTTACCCTGGGATGAGAATATTGCACCCCTTGGGGATACAATATTCTCCCTTAAAGGATTGTTATGTTTTCAGATGATTACCAATATTTCTCAGAATAGTGATTGCATTCAATTGTATAATCAGTCTGCAGCCTGGTTTGATTTACCCATTAATGGTTCTACCAAAGCTAATGCCACCTGAATTCAAGGGGTGTGGCCTGCCATGATTCCTAAAGACAATGAAAGTATGCCTTCTCAGCCTAGATGGGCTCCCTTTTGCAAGGGCTCCCGTGATTTCCTTCTGCCTTGGATGGGATGCCAAGCTACAAAGGTGGCCTGGGCTGTGAAGAAGTATTTTACATTTTCTCCCTATATTAGTACCAGTCATAATAGATCATTTTTAGGATATAATTGGACATATTAAAATCCTGCTCAGGCCACTGCCAGCAATCCTTTTAATGTATGATTGCTGTGCAGAGTGAATGGTAGCTGTACAGATCTTTCTGCTTTGAGTATGTTCATGGGTAGGGGTTGGGGTAATGCAAGCTTTCATTGGAATGGATCTGTGGGATTTGAGACCTCTGTTTCTCAGTGTGCTGGAGGATAGAATATTACCTTTAAGACTATGCCTGTTTGCAGGTGGCCTCCTTTTGTGTTTATCATTTATATTGGTAGTTATGAGGATAGGAATTTGATTTGTGGTAATGATAATTGTTTTTATAGCATGTGTTGGAACGCATCCATGCATCATTTGGCTGTGGAGACAAGAATGCTGCTCTTTGTTCCCTGGCCTGTACAGGCCCCCTCAGCTATGACCTTATTCAGGCCTAAAAGGGATTTTTGATCACCACCACTGCATCAAGGCTGAAAGAATGGGCTGGACAACTGGATTAGCCCTTTGCTTGGTCCTCATAAGCGTCCTGGCATTCTAGTGCATGTGCCGTATGAAATTTCGACAGTGAAGAACACAAACCTTAATGATACAGACTTTTGCAGCAGTGGAGACTGGGCAGTCTCCTCAAGTGTGGCTTGCCATGCTAGAGAAGTAGTCAGTGACTCCCTGGGCGTGACACCAACCTAAGACAGGGATTGAATCAATGCTGTTCATCTCCCAATCATGGGTAAGGGCACTGCCACAGAGGTCAATCTAAGACAGACATTCTCTCAGCCAAAATTATAAAGAAGGGGGAAATGTGGAGAGCAGGTGTGGTGGCAGTCCCAAGATGGCGCTTGGGACTCTAGCCAGGTCTTGTGACTAACAACTGACTTCCTCCTGCCCCCTGAGATCACTCCCACTGTGTGAGCTGCACAGGTGCACCCATGACTTGAGATCAGGCCAGATGACACAGACCTATGAACTGCAGCCATGCAACATGGACTGAGGAGGTGGAGTTGAGAGAGGATAAAAGGGATTGTGCTTGGGTTTGGGGAGAGACAGAAAGATTTTCACTTGCATGCTGGAAGGTTCCTGAATAAGCCGCTTTGAGAAGAACGCTGTGTCGTTGCTCCTTTTCTGCTGGTCAGAGATGGTAGCCACACTGGGGGCAGGCAGCTCTCTCCCAGAAGGGTATGGGTATGCAGAGCTGTAGCACAGAGTCAGCTCCCAGAGCAGGCAGAAAACAGGATTCTGTCCCAGAGTGTTTCTAGGTTCCAGTGTCCCGAGTGCTCTGGGCAGGTTCCTCTTGGGCCAGGAATTTGAGCAATGGTGGTGGTCTCTCCTGTGCTCTCAGGTGTTTCCTCACTTCTGGGGGACCATTTCTCTCCCAGCAGATCTAAGTATAGAGAGCTGTAGCACAGGGTCCTAAATCTTATTTTAAAATAGAAAAGAAAATTTCTGCTCAATTTTGTCTCTGGCCAGATGTTAGTATACCTCTCAAGCCTTGTAAGTGTATGTTTCCTATCAGTCATTTGATTTCTTTATTCGGCTCTACTGAAAGCTTTATTTGTGCCAAATAATGTTCCCAATTTATATATTTCATAAATCTTAATTTTTACTGTCAATCTAGTTTCTATTCCTCACTGCCATATGTTTCATAGTGCAGATTTCACAAACCAGCACTGTTTTTAGGCAAGACTGGAGTGTTTATCCATTGGACATGTAATCTTCTTAATGAATATGGTCACAAAGACTGTTAATTGTCATATATATATATATATATATATATATATATATATATATATATAGTTTCAAAAAAACCAGTAAGCACTACTCTGAACTGCTGGTTTTCAACTCAAGTTTGGCCTTTTTTTTCCTAGAGCATAAGCTTCTAGTTTATCTGGAGCTCAGAGACTGATATCATCATACACTTGAACACAGAAGTGACAGTCACTATTCCTTGGCTCCTAGCAAAATCAATTAACAGATACTTGGCTATAAATTAGACATAATCAGTTGGCTGTACCAAAAATGACCCACTTGTTAGTAACACAGACCTGTATGAATAAGATGTTCTTAGTTACTATGCATTCATAAGTCAGCCACTTAAGGTTACTAAAGAAAATATATTAAGACTGTAAATAAACAAAAGTCTAAAAAAATAAGTAATATTTTATTTGAAAATGAAGTATGATCTATAAATTGGGATATAGCAGTTTTCTTTACAGTCCTTGAAATTCTGAAAATCATGTGCTGGTTTTTCAATTTTGTGAAAAAAAATCTGTACATCTTTATAAAGGAAATGAGTTCAGCACATTCTGATTAGATGTAAGTCCTGCTCTACAAGAAGAAACTTATACCTAGTGTCACTATTATATCAAGAACCTGTGGCTACATAGATAATGGGCCCAATGGGAAACCTTCTACTATTATTCTGCTATATGGACATAATATTAATCCAACTCCTTATGAATTATTATTATATACACAATTCATCTCTAAATCCTTATCAGAGAAGCTTGTTTTTTATAGTAAATGGTGATAAATATAAAGTCCCACAATTGTTCATGATACAGAGACTAAAATAGTTAAATTTGTTAATTCCTAAGTGGAACACCTATATCACATTACTTCCACTTAAGGCCCACGAATCACACAAGAGGCTCAAAGAAACACTGTAAGAACTAGGGACACTGTAAGAACACAAGGAAACTACATCCTCTGGACAGTGCAGGGCAGCTGCACCTGTGAACCTACAGAGGTAATGACAGCATGCACAGGCCCTATGCAAACTCAAGCCAGACCAAATCCTGCATGAGAAGAGGAGGTGGACATGAGACCCTACCCCTAGTGCAGGAGATATTAGCCATGGATATCCCTTAGAAGGAGAGTCCATTTTCTTACACTCCAGGAGAAAGCCATATTTCCCAAAACTGCAGTGCAAATTGGACTTGATAGGTGAAAATAAGAAGTTTGTTAGGAAGGGAAGGGAGGGTAGATCTGGGAGGGACTGAAGAAAGGGTAAGTATAAGCAGAACTCATGTTATGAAATTCTAAAGGAACTAGTAAGAATTACTCTTACTTATAAATATAGGGAATAGAGGTAAAGAAAAGAAAGCCTTTGTGTGGTGGTTTAAATATGCTTGGCCCAAGAAGTGGCACTATTAGAAGGTGTGGTTTTGTTGGAGTAGGTGTAGCCTTGTTGAAGGAAGTGTGTCACTGCTGGAGTGAGCAATGAGACCCTCCTTCTAACCACATGGGAGCCAGTCTCCTAGCAGCCTTCGGATAAAGATGTAGATCTACTACTACACCATGCCTACCTGGATGCTGCCATGCTCCTGCCTAGATGATAAAGGACTGAACCTCTGAAACTGTAAGCCAATCCCAGTTAAATGCTGTCCTTATAAGAATTGCTTTGGTCTTGGTGTGCCTTCACAGCAACTCAAGCCTTAACTAAAATACTCATGAAGTGACCCTGAGTGTGGAAAACGAAACATGAGAACTAAGAGGGGGGAAAAGGCAGAACACAGAACACAGATCACATTGAGCACAGACACCCAGATTCGGAAGAAATTATGGATAAAAACCACTCAAAAGCTGGAGGGGAAAAAGTAGAGGAAGTAAAAAGAGGAAGAAAATTAGCTTCAAAATAAATGTCAGAATAATTAAGAGGTATCTATAAAACATGATTAGACTGATAATCTTCTGAGTGTGTATGATGTATGACACTAAACCACATTAATAGGTCCAAAACAATCAGGAAATCTCATTTATAACCCTAGGGAAAAATATCTTCAGAGAAAAAACAACAGTTTTTCAAATGAGATAACATTTAAGCAGAAAAAGAAAAAAACACACACAAATGGCTGCTTCAATACCTTTGAGGATGTTCCAAGGAAGACTTCCTATAAAGACAACGTTCACCTCAGACCTATGAAAGATCCTCAGACTACTCTTCAGGCAGAGTGAAACAGTTCCCGGATCGAAGCATGAAACTGCAAAGGAAGAATGAAATGTCCGTGAAGTGTAAAGCCAGGACATTGCCTACCTTGCCAACACCAAACCTGACAAGAAATAATACACCAGGGGATCTTAGAGAGTTTGTAAAAGTATAATATGTGTTAACCACTCCACGGAAGGGTACATGGCCATAAACCAAAAGTTCATTTTAATATGCATCCAATAAGTGGGAAAATCATATTTCACCTAGAACAATTAAGTTGTTTGCCTATATGTTAACCAAGGCAAGGAAAAAGCACAGGAAATACATAAACATAAGTTGGAAATAGTTAACTAAAAATATTTAATAGTGGCTGAGGGTCTATATATACGAGCACTTCTGATCAGTCATTAGCAATCACCAGGTCCCAGCGTGCACACAAAAGCCAGGTTAGCTGCACACAAGCCTGTGAAACTATCATGAAGGAAGCAAGGACAGACACATATTGGAGCTTGTTGGCCATCTAGCCTAGATGACCCACAGCATTTCAAGTGAAAGAGCTTGACTCAAAACATGAGGCAGATACCCATAGAAAAATCATTGGACAATGACCTCCTCTAGTCTATGAACATGTGTGAATGGTTAGCATACACACACACACACACACACACACACACAAATATTTGACTTATATAAAATAAATATTTTAGGCTACAGTCTAAGAATAAAAAAGTAAAATGTATTTTTAAAACAAAATTTGAAAATTAAGCTCAAGTATATGATAAATTTCATTATATGAAAATGAAGCAAGTATACCAAATAATTAAGAAAATTACATGCATTAGGCAGTTACTAACTACTGATTTTATGATGTTCAGTATAGCTCTTAAGAATCACTGGATGTGAGAGAATGAGAAATGAGCATCATTCTGGCATCAACCAAGAAAGATTGAGCTAACTTTTAGTCATCAGATTGAGCAGGATATGGCAAACAGCATTTGAATTTGTAGAAGTCACAACCAGAGATAAAATAATGTTAAATACATATATAATAGTTTACTATCTATGAATAAAAATTTGACAGAGGCAAAAGAAGAAATAGATAAATTTTCAATTGCATTAGAAATATTTGCTCATATATTTTGCAATACCATAGAGAACAAAAAGATAGAATACATATACACATACATGTACATACTGTGTACTGTGTACCTATACATTATTTATTAACTATACATTGTATAATAATTATTACTACCTACATTAAATATAAATATGTGTATATTATATGCACACACATATATATGAATTTCAGGTGTCCCCCACTAGTGATCCCCACCATATTTTGGGGTGAGAAGGGAATCTCTGAAAATCATCAATTTGTCTAGACTATCTAGCAAGTGAGCTTCTGGAATTTGTGTGTGTGTGTGTGTGTGTGTACATATATATATGTACATATCCATATATACATTACAGTTATTAACTATATATACTAACTACATACATAAATATACACATTATAGTTAACTATACATTATGTGAAAGAGACAGATTCAACTAAAGAAAATGAGAAGCAATAGAATAAAAACTAGTGTAACAAATCAGTAGAATCAAGACATACACAAACTGAAGGAAACCAACAGGACCCAAAAAAATAGTAGAAGTCCACATAGAATACTGACAGCTGACTTAAAAGGGAGCTATTTAAATGTCTTCAACATATAGATGTTGGTTTCTCAACTCCTTTAATCGAGAATGAAATTGGAATGAAACCACCACATGGTACAGTCACAGCTGCTGGAATAAATGGCCTGAGAAGCAGGGTCAGCAGGAAATGACTCAGAGACATGGATGCCAGGATCCCCCGATGACTGCCTAACCAAAGTGGAACTGAGTTACATGGCTTTGCTGCTTTGTTTGGCAAAACCTACTAAGGCTAAGCATAAGCTGTGTACAATGCAGAAAATTCTTCTTCTAACTAAACACCAACCAAAAAAATTCACATGTGCATCAATTGACAAAGAGATATACAAATCGTTATACTCCTATTTACCACAAAGAAATCACCCACGTGCTTCCAGCCTTGCTATGCACAGATAAATTGTGGCATGTGACAGTGGATTGCTGTGGAGCAAGGAGAAATAAATGAACTGTGCCTGAGTAGACCTGTATCTACTGTATGAACTAAGCACCAAGCAGAACAAACTCATATGCATGAAGTATTAATAGTGTGCCTGTTTGTGTATGAGGAAAATTCACCAAAATTAAAGACTATAAAATAGTATGTTGAAATTTTACATAAATAAAATTGAGATACTTCAAAGTCTAAGAGTGGTCAAAACACTCTAAATACTTGTGTGAACCACCAACCATGGTAGTCAGTCTACAGAATTTCAGTCCTCCTCAAGTTCCTTATAGCCTTCCAAATACATGACATATTTCAGAGTTCACAGCAATGTTAATAAAAAGAATAATATCCTGTAGAAAACTGTCAGCCTCATGCACATTAAAACAAAAATTATCATTTTAAATGATTTCGTGCTATTTCAGTCTGACTCAGAAGCCAACCATTAGTGTCTACTCCAAATCTCAGCAGTTACACAAGCCCCTCTTGCTGCCAAAAGTAGATGTGATGTGAAGGGTGTTGATTT